>NW_027397073.1:32561934-32611654 GCF_003265705.2 Callorhinus ursinus
CTGTCTCTCTCTCTCTCTCATAAATATATAAAATCTTAAAAAAAAAAACTAAAAATATGAAAAACTTAAAAACACGACAAAACAGCTTGACCTGAGTGGAAATTTTTAAAGACCAAAAAAAAAAAAAAAAAAAAAAAAAAAAAAGAAAAGAAAAAAAAGGCCAAAGGCAGAGTTTTCAAATATACATGGAGTATTCTATAAATTAGACCATATTTCTTGGTCAAAAGAACAGATACCAAAAAGCTAGAAAATATAAATTCTGTTCTAACCAAAAAGTAATTATGTTAGAAACATTTTTTTTAATGTGTAGAGAATCCCTAAAGTTTGAAAATTATAAAAGGTCTAAATCAAAGAAAAAATACAAAAATAAATTAGGAAATATTTTGAAATAATTATTATAAAATGAATGAAAACAAAATACCATTTTGTGTGATGCAGTTAAAATAATGTTTAGAGTAACATTTTTATATCCAAATATTTATATTAAAAAAATGAGTTGAATCAGTGATATGAACTTCTATATTAAGAGGCTAGAAAAAGAAAAGCAAATTAAATCCAGAAAAGTAGAAGATAAAAACTAATTAGGAGAAAGCAGAAATCAATTATGTAGAAAACAAACAAACAAAGCAGAGCAGAGAAATGAATAAAATTATACTGCCTATTGAGATTGGTTAGAAAACAAAGAGAGAAAACATAAATGAACAATAGTAGGAATGAAAGAGCCGATATTATTATAGATTCTACAGGTATTACAAGTATAATAAGGGAATTTATGGTTAATTTTATGCCAGTAGATTCCACGGATTAGAATTCGTTTGGAAGAAATGGTTTAAAAAGAAACAAAGTACAAAACAGGCTCAAGGAAAATAGAAAATCTAAATGGCCCTTGTATATTAAAGATAATGAATTTTAATGAAAAAAATTTCTGTAAAGGTAAAATTTCTATAATAAAAAAAATTTTTGAAAAACAAAGGAGGAGGAAATACTTTCTTACTCATTTTTTGAGATCCATACAACCTGGAAACCATAACTAGACAAAAACATTATAGGACGAATACAGACCAAAAATAATATATAAGCATATGTTTTTCAAATATTAGAAAATGGAATGAAATATAAAGAGATATCTCATGAGTAGGTGAAATTTCTCAGAGGAATGCAAGGTTGGTTTAATACTTGAAAAATCATTCAATGTAATTCAATACCTTAACAAAATGAATGATTAAATTTATATGATCATCTCAATATATGCAGAAAAAGTATTTGGCAAGATTTGCCACACATTTATGATGAAAATTCTCAGCAAGCTAGGCATAAAAGGAAATTCAACAATCAAGAGCATTTACAAATAACTTACACTTAGCATCATACTTAACAGTATAAATTTGTATACATTGTCCCTAATATTTGGGAAAAAGCAAAGATGTCTCCTTCATACCTCTATTTGACATTACAGTGGAGGTCCTACTCAGTAAAATAAGTGGGGGAGGAAAAATTATAAGAAGTAAAATTATCTTTAAACAGTGATGATGATTATTATTTTGGTTAAAAATATCAAGGATTCTACCAATATAGCAAAATATTCAGAAAGATGAATACAAAAATCAATTGTATTTCTATACTTTAGCAGCAAAAACAGGGGAATGATTTTTTAAGTCTATAAACACTTGAAAAACATTTTATCTAATAAAAACTACAAGTCATTGTTAAAAGAAAATAAATAATACCTTAACAAATAGAGAGTTAAATACTATCCTTGTTTGGGAGACTTAATACTTCAATAATATTGATTTTTACCAAATTCATCATAGATTTCGTGAAATTCTAATCAAAGTCCCAGCACACTTTTTGTAGAAATTAACAAGTAGATCCTAAAACATATATGGAAATGTGAAGAAATGAAAACAATACAGTCTTAAAAAAAAAAAAGACATATATGATGGATTTACATTACCTGATGTGATTAGAAGATAACAGTAATCAGGAGAGAGTGGTGTTTGCTAGTTACTAAAATAAATCAATGGAATAAAATAAAGAACACAGATATTGATCCATTCAAAGACATTCAAATGATTTTTGACAAGGATGTCACTGAAATCCTATGGAGAGGAGGAAAAGTGGTTCTGTGGTAATTAGAATAGAAGGAATATAAATGACCATAAGTACATGAATATATTCTCAATGACATTAGTCAGAGAGGAAATAAAAATTAAACCATAATTAAATATCTCTGTATACCCACTAGAAGGGCTAAAATTAAAGTGGCTCTCAATACCAAGAGTCAGTGAAGATGTGAAGCAGTTGGAACTTTCAACTCTGGCTGATAAGAGAGTAAAATGGTATAATCATTTTGTGAATTGGTCACGTATTTTCTCATGAAGTTAGATATAAATTAAACTTATGATCCATTTTTTTATAGTCAGTTACCTAAGAGAGATAAGAACATATGTATACGCATGCACACACACAGACACACGCTAGAATGTACAAAGAAGCCTTGTTCATAAACAGCTCCAAATTGAAAAAGCACAAATATCCATTGAGCATAGAATTGCTAAATAAATTACAGTGTAATCATATAACGGAACTATTCTGCAATACAAGGAAACAAACTACTGGTACATGAACAAAATGGGTGAATTTCAAGTTACTAAGTTGAAAAGAAAAGGGGTAGCTTTACAGTCAAGAAACCTAACAAACGTCTCCTGAGACAGGTGATCAAGTTGACATCATGATAAGTCATTTGATAGTTTGCACTCTTGATATAACTGAAATGGCACTTTACCTAGGTTGTCTTCCTCCCTAAAACTTAAAATTCTAGTCTATGCATAGAAGAACATCAATAAATTTCAATTGAGGAACAATCTACAAACTATCTTACCACTAATCTTAAAAAAATGTCAAGGTCATCAGAAACAAGGAAAGTCTGAGAAACTAGTCATAACCAGAAGCCTAAGAAGACATGATGACTAAATTGATGTGGTGTCTTGCATTGGACATTAAGTAAAACCTAAGGAAATCTGACTAAAGAATGGAGTTTACTTAATAATAACATATCAGTATTGGTTATTTAATTGTAACAGATTTAACATACTAATGTGAGATGATAGTATAGATGAAACTGGGTGTGCGGTATTTGAGAATTCTTTATATTATCTTAATAACTTTTCTTTTAAATCTAATACTGATTTTTAAAAAGTGACTAAAAATATTGTGATAAATGAAAAAGCCAGAAACATGAATGCATAGACTATATGATTTAATTTATATTACATTGTAGGACTGACACAACAGTAATCTATGATGAAAGAAAGAATCAGAGTAGTGGTTGCCTCGTGGGAAGAGAAGTGTAGATTAACTTTCTAGTCAAGAGAACTTTCTGGGGTGAAAAAAATGTTCTATATCTTTATAGGGGTCAGGATGATCTGTGATCATTTCTCAAAACTCATTGAATTATGCACTTAAAATTTGTGCATTTAATGTAAAATACACTTCATTTTTTTAATGAAAAGTGAGTAGTTACTGAGAGGCAATAATGAAGTATTCAAAACCTATCTCTATTCTGCTCTCGTTTCTGATTTAGTTGTCGCCCATCTGAAATAAGAATGGGTGCTCTTTGCAGCTTTTTGCCTTCTGAGATCTTTGTACAAAAGCCACTTAGTAAGTACAAAGGCTCATTGTGACTGTGTAGGATGACTCACTGCCAAGTGAACTTTTAAATAGGGAACTTCACTCCAAATCTTACCTCCCTTTGTTTCTTGATCTGAATACATGCAGACATTCTCCTCTTCCTTGTCCTATTTAAATTCTCAAAAAAGAATGAACTCTTTCTATAGTCAGGATAAAATGTTCTCCTTGTTATCATTCTAAAAATCATACTATTTACTCAAGTTTTATTTATGATTACTTGTCACTCTGTTTGTTACTCAAGTGTTTTTACAGTTCACATTTTTGTTTATATGAAACAACTGTTGCATTGAACTCCAAAGCTCTTATCTTTACCTAAGTGCTACAGATGAACCTTCCCATCATTTATTTTTTATTCTCTTTGGAATTTTAAGCCCCTATTCAAAGGGAAAAATTTTTATTTATATGAAAGGAGACAAGGGGAGGAAACAAAGAGGGAATGAGAGGAATGAAGATAGGGCTTTGAAAGGTAAAGACGAAATATGACTCAACCAAGCTCTCCTAAACAGACTAATGGAGCCACTGGTAAGCTATGTGCATAACGGCATTCCTTAACTTGCCCATGCCTGCTGTTTCCCTTTGAGATTTTGTTCCCTTGAATTGAATGCTTTGTGGAAATGTTAAGGACATGTTAATATAGGGTTATAATAAGGAAAATATGGTGTGGAACTTGAGAGTGGCATCTTTTAGAATTTCAATGAACTCCATGACTTAATTTTTACATATCATGATCTATACCTACCTTATATTATAAATGTGTGTTTTACTGTAATATGAAAACTTTTGAGACTCAAAACATCCATGGAAAGTTGCAAATATACACCACAGGGCTCTGAACAGAGCTTGCTCATATAGAGATTTAGTTTTTATAATATTCAGATTAAGATGTTTATTGTACAATACAAACATGGAAGAGTAATTCACTGAGAGTTTGTGTATAGCAACTATAATTAAAATTATTATGAAATAACGGTTTATCTTTACAGATTCCAAATATATATATTGCTATTTAAATAGCAAAATATCACTAAGAACTTTAAATATAAATCTCTGGAGGAGTGCAAAGTGCCATTTAATAAAGTTTTTGTTAATAGACTGTCCAGCAACTGAGAATTTGCTGCATTTATTTTCTTACCTAGGACATAATGAGTGTTCAAGATATTCATGGAACTGTGCTAAATAATTTTAGCCACAGGAGAGAGACAGAACTCTTAGCCATGTGGAGATAGCCACACAACAAAAGGGACTGAGTCCAGGGGGTGAAAGAATTTCAGGAAAACAGCAATTATCAGGGACAAAAGAATCATCCTCAGTAAGAATTCAATGAATGGTGATCAAGTGCAATGAATAAGCGTAGAACTACAAAGTGTCCTGTCAAAGGAAACATGGTACAGCAAAACTTCCAAGTATGGGATTGTCATGGAGGCAATGGATCAGTGCAAGTTCATGCAAGGAAATTCCATCTGCCACAAGGTAAGGAACTGAAACATGGATTGGTCTCATAAATGGACTGACAAGACTGATTCTGGTCAATAGCCTCCAGCTAGTTATTGAAATGAAGGTAAGAAAACTATTCAGCCAATTATGGATGTCAGATTGCTTGGAAAAGGATAGAAAAGCCCAAGTACTTAAGAGAGCAAAAAGAATAGCACTCAGTAGATGCCCTTGCTTTCTCTATGAGATGGATTAAAATTTGAATAAGTTAATCCCTAAGATACTTGCCTTCAGACCATTTCTAAT
The DNA here is from genome assembly GCF_003265705.2 of Callorhinus ursinus. Taxonomy (NCBI): domain Eukaryota; kingdom Metazoa; phylum Chordata; class Mammalia; order Carnivora; family Otariidae; genus Callorhinus; species Callorhinus ursinus. The sequence continues at coordinate 32,567,362 of NW_027397073.1, forward strand.
ATTTATCACCATATAAACATAGGACATCATATGTTTTTGCCAAATAGTATCTTCATGGTTGCAGGCAGTGACACTACATTTGAATGACCATGGAAAACTTCTTCACAAGGTGTGATTAAGACACAGGCTAATAAAGAAGGTATAGAATAAAGTAAAAAAAAGTCAGGTACCTTGCTCTAAGGGCATTATTAGATAAATATTCACCACGGTACATGAACATAATATATGATTTGTGCCTGAAAGGTAAAGAGATCACAGGTAGTAAAGAGACATTAAAAAGAAAGAAAGAAAGAAAAAGAGAAAACAAAGCCTGCCAGATGTAATGGAAAGTGACAGGGAAAAAGTCAACAAATAGGCCTAATCCTAAAATCCAAGAATTTAAAAATAAGGGTGGGGAAGGGCAGGTGAAGGTATTTCTGATAAGAGAAATAGTATAAACAGAGGCTTACACTCCAAAATAAGTCTATTCCAAATGTGAACTCTTGGGAGGTCTGAGAGTATACCTCACCAATCTGCAGTAGAAGATTTTTACTGGAAAATAGGGAAAGAAAATAATATGATCCGGGCATTATTTTAAGCCCATTTAATACAAAACACAAAGAGTTTAATTAATTTGCCCAAGGTTATGTAGCTAGAAGTAGTAGAGTTCAGAGTTTACCACAGACTGGCTCTAAAATTCATCCCTTAACCACTGTGTTACACCAAAACTTCATATTGATTAGGTAGAGTTTCAAGTTTACTGTCTATCTTTAACAAGTTTTCCAGACCAATAGGAATATGATCGAAGTTATCTGTGACCCAACAAGTAAATATTCTTTTAAGGGAGAAGCCTTGCTTATCCTAACAGCCTGGCTAGTGTACTCTGATAGGGATTCAAGCAATAGTGAATACTCTGAAAGGTCAAAAAGGTAAAATTAATTCATCCACTGACCTCAAGAACAGCAATCCATCTTGAAAGTGGACATGAGCCTTGTTCAACGACTCACCTGAAAAATGGCATAGATCGTCTTTGTTTCATTAGCTATTCCCAACGTGCAGTCATAAGGAGGAGAATGACCAATAAGGATCTTTCCTTCAAGTAGTCTCAACTTACATCTTAGAGGGAAAATTTTAAACAAGGAAGGAAATAAACAAAATCCTATTATTTTTGTCACATTGATTTAGCTTCAAAATCTGTGGCATTAACACTCATAAAAGCATCTAATGTATCCCATAAATTGTAGAATGTGATTTGTCACACAGGGAATTCACATGCAAAGAAGAGGTGTCAAAATGACTCAGGCTGCCTGAGAGAACCTTTAAGTATAATTTCTTCTAGGTTCTGTTGGGGTATTTAACCTGCTTTGGGAAAATGCCACTCATACTTATTACTTCAGTCTTTCTTGCCAAAGAGGCTTCTGTTAATGCCCCAGCAGGGATTGTACCACGAGCCCCATTTTTCAAGGGCTTTCTAACTCAGTCATAAAAATTGGATCTGGGTGCAAACTTGTCCCAATTGTGGTGCACTTTCTAGCTTGTTTGTTATAACCAGATGTATTTAAATTTTGTTCAGCTGCTTTTGAAGGTGGAAGGAAAATGACATTTTCTGCTTTTCAGATGAATTTTGGCAATGCTGGGAATCAGAAGGGAGTCTGATTTTAAAATTAAACATGAACTTTTAGATTCTATTAGGTCCATACTTTTGATCTGGGGCCACTGCCTATGGGTATTTCTATTAACAAGCAAACAGAAAATAAAACCCAGTGGAAATCATCCAGTTAAAAAGGAGCTGATAATTCAGTTCCATCCCAGGCCTTATGCTAATGTTCAGCCAGTTGTGGAATGTCTTGACCTCTGTAGATGATGCATTCTGACTCTGTGGAACATCAGATTGGGAGTTTGGGCCCAGATACAATTTTGGTTAGAAATTGAGAGGCAGGCATAATGAGAAAGAGGACTTCTGATCCCAAAATAAATATATAAGAAAAAAAAATTACTTTCAACCAATAGATATGTTTCAGAGCCTACTATGCATTCAAAAAACTGACAAGAGGCTTCTTCAGAGAGTGGGCATCAATATTGTGTTAGATGTAAACAATACAAATAATGAATGCAAACATAAAAAAGATGGCTGGAAACCAGAACGTGTCAGTGAGTGTTGCAGACAAGTGTCCAGGAACAGAAGGACTCACTTTTACTGTGGAAAAGATGGCATGGGGTGGGGAAGCTCCCTGACATCATTCTTTCTTTGTGCAGCAAGGGGAACTTGAGCTAGCTTCTGGAGGATTTGGCAAGGAGTGGAAGGAGAACTGCATGAGGAGAGATACAGAGTGAGAATGAACTAATCATTTTTGAGGATCATATTGGCAAGACCATAAGGACTAGACTGCAGAGAGTCTTATATGGCAGAATAAAGCTTATTTCTTTATTTATTTTTAAGAAGACTTACAAAATAAATGAAGGTTTTTTGAAAGAAAGGATACTTAAGATGATGTTTTACAAGATTGATAATGGTTTTAGTAACTAGGAAGAATGGAATTTAAGCCTGGAGAAAGGGAGGCAGAAAAGTACATCAGTTAATAGGATCTAAACTTTTGTGGTTATCAGAAAAAGAAATAAGAAAAAAATAGTTTGAACTCAGTGCCTTATTTTGTGTAAGGAATGGGAGGAAGGATATAAAGAGGTAAGAGGGAAGGTATAGAAACACAGAGGAGTATGGTGCCCTAAAGGCACTGGCTTCAAGCTACGGTTTTTCTCTCCTGAACCTCAGGTGGGAGGTCTTTCCTGCATGGCAACTTCAGTGTAGGCATATATGTTAGGGACAGAGTATATGTCCTCATTTTGTTGTGTTTTGAAGAATATGGAAACTGGAAGATTACCTCCTAAGGAATTAAGCAATTTATGGTGTGGTTGAGTTTGGTATTTAATTTCCATTCTCTTTTTCTTTACTATTAAATGCGCCCAGGTTAAGTAAAAACAATATCAACATTAACAACCCATTTCCTTAAATTCCTTTGCTAATAATAAACCAGTGAGATTATTTTTTCCAGCCTATTGAGGTATAACTGACAAATAAAATTGTATATATTTAAGGTGTACAATGTGGTAGTTTGATATATGAATACATTATTGAAATGATTACCACAATCAAGTTCATTAACACATCCAGTAAGATTTAAATGGAAATGAAAGCTATTTAAAAGGAGTTGACTTCCTTGAAAGCAAGTGATCCTTTCCGTACATCTGCTTCCTCGTGCTTGTTGTCCAGAACAGAGAGATGATGGCTGGAGATCCAGAAGCAATGTTATGCCAATAAAGAGAATTGGAAATGGATGTCATACATAAGGATGGCAAAGCAGAAAGACAGAAAGAGCCTCTATAACTCAAAACCCACCATACCAGTACTGTACTGCCTACCTCTGGACTTTATGTGATAGTCTCCTTTCCTTCAGGGAAAAGAAATCGCTCCTGTGATTTTTGAGTTATTACCAGCTTCTCAGTGCATTCCTAATGGACACAAATTCATTAAGCATAGAAGTCTTGAAGATGTATAACTTCTCTTGGTTAGATTTGCTATGATTAAGAACTGCTTAGGAGGAGTCGGAGGACCTTAAGTTCACCATGTCCCATGGATACAACTAGATAACAGCCACATCAGTGTAAATAACCCAGAAACTGACCCTAAGGGCTGACAGAACAAACTCTCCACAGCTAAATGTAGAAAAGAGGCCACACTGAAGTTGGTAGGAAGGGTGGAGAAATAGTCGGGAACTAAACAGACTCTGGGACTGTCCAAGGAACAGAGGGTTACTGTAGGTGTGACGAGGGGAGAGAAACAGTCTCTCATACCAGGGCATCCACATAAGGCAGATGAATCCTTATAGCATTTGGCTTTGAAAACCAGAGGCGCTAAATTTTGTGAGTTCTTATAATCAGCAGGGTTTAAAACCTGGAACTTTAAAAATCAACAGTATCCTGGAAAAGCAGGGAAAACTGAGTCCCTCCCCTGAAATAGCACAATAAATAGCCCGATGGAGATATAGCATGGTAGCAGCAGTATTTTCATACAGGATGGTGGTTTACTAATCTCAGATCATGTGCTTTAGGGGAAGGGATTATTGGGAGACTTCTCCAAGGAACAAAGGAGCTGGTGGGTGCCATTTCCCAACTCCACCCCCAGCCTAAACACACAGACACCTGTGGGAACCAGTGCTGTGCCAATACTCATTACCTAACTTGCTAACAGCACTCCTTGCCCATGCATTCTCCTATGGACATGCCCTATCCAGCCAGGCCTCAGCTCCAGGTCCCCTTTCACAGCAGACCCATGTAAACATTGCTAACACCTGGTGTATCACCCCTGCATAATCCTCTGGATCTACCCCCTCCAAACTGGCTTGCTTAGGTCCCCAGTAGTTGCAGGTCCCCTCTTGCCAGTTTGGACTTTGCTGGCACCATGTGCCACACACCTGTGATCTGCAGTTTGGTGTTACTACATTTCTGACAAATGCCTGGTCTGACTCAGCTCAAGCCCATAGTGGCCCCAGACTGGCCCGCCAACAACATATGGACCAAACCCTGTCTACAACAGGCAGAGAACCATTGCAGAAAACCGGGCTAATGGCAAAAGCTACTCAGTCATAAAAGCAGGGCACATGCAATACACACAGGAGATGCTCCTGAAGTGCCAGGTTCTGGTGAACAGGGGACATTTCACTGCAGGATACTACAGAAACTCTTCTTCATAAGGCCACTACTTTCAAAAGCAGGAGATGTGGCTGACTTTCTAATACATAGAAACAGACACACAGAACCGGCCAAAATGAGGAGACAGAGGAATATGTCCCAAATGAAAGAACAGAACAAAGTCACAGCAAGAGACCTAAACAAAATGAAGATAAGTAATATGGTTGATTTAAGAATTTAAGGTAACGTTCATAAAGATACCCACTGGACTTGAGAAAAGAATGGAAGACCTACCTCAGTGAGAGCCTTAACAAGAAGATAGAAAACAAAAAAAGAACCAGTCAGAGATGAAAAACTTGATAAATGAAATTTGAAATGCACAAGATGGAATAAATAGTAGACTAGAGGAAGCAGAAGAATGGATCAGTGACCTGGAGGACAGAGTAATGGAAAGTAATTAAGCTCAACAGGAGAGAAAAAAAAAAAATAGAACATGAAAATAGATTTAGGGAACTCAGTGACACTATCAAGTGTAATAACAACTACATTACAGGGATCCCAGAAGAAGAGAGAAAAAAAGGGGGCAGAAAATTTATTTGAGGAAATAATAGCTGAAAACTTCCTGAATCTGGGGAAGGAAATAGAATCCAGATCTAGGAGGCACAGAGAGCCCACAACAAAATTAACCCAAGGAGGTCCACTCCAAGACACGCAATAATTAAAATGGCAAAAAAGTAGTGATAAAGGGAGAATTTTAAAAGCAGCAAGAGGAAAACAGTCACATACAAGGGAAACCCCATAAGGCTACCAGCTGAATTTTCAACAAAAACTTTGTAGGCCAGAAGAGAGTGGCATGATATACTTAAAAAGTGCTATAAGAATACTCTATCCAGCCAGACTACCATTCAGAAGAGAAGGAGAGATACAGAGTTTCCCAGACAAAAGTTAAAGGAATTCATGACCACTAAAGCAACCCTACAAGAAACATTAAAGGGGACTCTTTGAGTGGAATGGAAAGACCATAAGTAGGAGTCAGAAAAGTAGGAAGCATAAAAGCAATGAAATTAAGTATATTTATAAAAATTAGTCAAGGGATTCATAAAATAAAAGGATATAAATTATGACACTATTAAAATGTGGAAGGAGGACAAGTAAAAAAATGGGTTCAAACTTAGGGACCAACTTAACCACCATGCATATAGAGTACTATATGCATAAGACATTGTATACAAACCTAATGGTAGCCACAAATCAAAAACCAGTAATAGATATGCAAAAAATGAAGATCAAGGAATCCAAGTATATCACTAAAGAAAGCCAGCAAACTGTGAGAGAAGAGAGCCAGAGAAGGTCACAGAGAAGAAACTACAAAAACAACCATAAAACAAGTAACAAGATGACAATAAGTATACACCTATCAATAACTACTTTGAATATAAGTAGACTACACACTCCAATCGAAAGACACAGGGGACAGGAGGGATAAAAAAAAAAAAAAACAAGATCCATCTCTATGCTGCCTATAAGACACTGATTACAGATATGAAGACAGATGCAGATTGAAAAATGAAGGGACGGAAAAGCATTTGTCATGCAAATGGAAGTGAAAAGAAAGCCAGGGTAGCAATACTTACATTGGACAAAATAGACTTTACAAAGCCTGTAACAAGAGACAAAGAAGGACACTGTATAATAATAAAGGGAACAATCCAACAAGAAGTTACAACAAATATTTATGTACCCAACATGGGGACACCCAAATGCATAAAACAGTTAGTAACAAACATAAAGGAACTAATTAATGGTAATACAATAATAGCAGGGTACTTTAACATTTCACTTACATCAATGGATAGATTATCCAAACAGAATTTCAACAAGGAAACAGTTGCTTTGAATGACATGTTGGAGCTCACAGATATATTTAGAACATTCCATCTTAAAAAAAACAGAATGCAAATTGTTCTCAAATGCACATGGAACATTCTCTAAGGATAGATTACATATTAGGCCATAAAACAAATCTCAACAAATTCAAGAAGACTGAAGTTGTACCATGAATCTTTTCTGATCACAATGCTATGAAACTGGAAATAAGACACAAGAAAAACTGGAAAGAATACAAGTAATGGAAGTTAAATAACATGCTTCTAAATAATGAATAGGTCAACCAAGAAATCAAAGAGGAAATAAAAAGATACATGGAGACAAATGAAAATGAAAACACAATGGTCCAAAAATCTTTAAGATGCAGCAAAAGTTGTTTTAAGAGGGAAGTTTATAGCAATACAGCCCTACCTCAAGAAGCAAGAAAAATCTCAAACAAGCTAACCTTACACCTAAAGGGGCTAGGAAAAGAACAAACCAAATCTAAAACCAGTAGAAGGAAGTAAATAATAAACATTAGAGCAGAAATAAATGAAATAGAAACAATAGAACAGATTGATGAAACCAGGGGCTGGTTCTTTGTAAAGATCAACAAAATTGATAAACCTTTAGCCAAACTCATCTGAGAGAGAGAAAGCTCAGATAATATCAGAAATAAAAGATGAGAAATAACAACTGACACCACAGAAATACAAAGGATTATAAGAGAATATTATGAAAATTATATGCCAACAAATTGGACAACCCAGAAGAAATGCATAAATTCCTAGAAACATATCCTCCCTAAACAAATTAGGAAGAAATAGAAAATTTAACAGACTTAACTACCAGCAATAAAATTGAATCAGTAATTAAAAAAACTCAACAAGCAAAAGTCTAGGACCAGATGGCTTCACAGCTGAATTGTAACAAACATTTAAAGAATAGTTAGATAATATCTCTTCTTCTCAAACTATTCCAAAAAATAGAAGAGGAAAGAAAGGTTGCAAATTTATTCTATGAGGCCAACATTACCCTAAAACAAGAACCAGATAAAGACACTACAGAAAAAGAGAACTACAGGCCAATATCTGTGGTGAGCATAGATGCAAAATTCCTCAACATAGTATTAGCAAACTGAATCCAATAATCCATTTAAACAATCATTTACCATAATTGACTGGGATTTATTCCTGGGATGTTTCAATATTTGAAAATCAATCAACATGATACATCACATCAACAAGAGAAAGGATAAAAACCACATGATCATTTCAATAGATAGAGAAAAAGTCTTTGATAAAGTACAACATTTGTTCTTGATAAAAACCCTCAACAAAGTAGGGGTAGTGGGAACATACCTCAAATTAATAAAGCCATAGGTGAAAAACGCACAGCTAACATCATACTCAATAGTGAAAAACTGAGAGCTTTTCTCCTAAGGTCAGGAAAAAGACAAGGATGTCCACTCTCACCATTTTATTCAACACAGTACTGGAAGTCCTAGCCATAGCAGTCAGACAAGAAAAAGAAATAAAAGGCATCCAAATTGGTAAGAAGTTTCACTATTTACAGATGATCTTATACTCTATATAGAAAACCCTAAAGATTCCACAAAAAAACTACTAAAACTAATAAATGAATTCAGTAAAGTCACAGGATAAATAAATCAATTGCATTTATGTACACTAATAATGATGTAGCAGAGAAATAAAGAAAACAATCCAATTTGCAGTTTGCACCAAAAAGAATGAAATATCTAGGAATAAACTTAACCAAGGAGGCAGAAAACCTGTACTCTGAAAACTATAAAACATTGATAAAAGAAATTGAAGATGACACAAACCAATGGAAAGACATGCCATGCTCATGGACTGGAAAAACAAATATTGTTAAAATATCTACTACCCAAAGCAATCTACAGAATTAATGCAATCCCTATCAAAATACCAACAGCATTTTTCACAAAAGTAGAACAAATAATCCTAAAATGTGTATAGAACCACAAAAGACCCTGAATAGCTAAAGCAATCTTAAAAAAGAAGAAAAAAACTTGGAGGTATCACAATCTCAAATTTCAAGTTATATTATAAAGCTGTAGTAATCAAAACAGTATGGTATTTCAATCATAAGAGTAGACATATAGGTCAATGGAACAGAATAGAGAGCCCAGAAATAAACCCACTATTCTATGGTCACTTAATCGTTGACAAAGGAAGCAAGAATATGCAATTGGAAAAAGTCTCTTCAACAAATGATGTTGGGAAAACTGGACAGCCACATGAAAAAGAATGAAACTGGACCACTTCTTACACCATACACAAAAATAAACTCAAAATGGATTCATGACCTAAATATGAGACCTGAAACCATAAAAATCCTAAAAGAGGACAGGCAGCAAATTTTGTAACATCAGCCATAGCAACATTTTTCTAGAAATGTGTCCTGAGGCATGGGAAACAAAAACAAAAATTCACTATTGGGACTACATCAAACTGAAAAGCTTCTGCACAGCAAAGGAAACAATCAACAAAACTAAAAGGCAACTTACTGAATGGGAGAAGATATTTGCAGATGACATACCTGATAAGAGGTTAGTATCCAAAATATATAAGGACATATATAACTCAGCACACAAAAAAACCCCAAATAATCCAATTAAAAATAGGCAGAATAAATGAACAGACATTTCTCCAAAGAAGACATACAGATGGCCAACAGACACATGAAAAAATGCTCATCACCGCTCATCATTAGGGAAATGCAAATCAAAACCAAAATGAGATATCACCTCAAACCTGTCAGAATGGCTGAAATAAAAAACACAAGAAACAATAAGTGTTAGTGTGGATGTGTGAAAAAAGAACCCTTGTGTACTGTTGGTGGGAATGAAAACTGGTGTAGCCACTGTGGAATACAGTATGGAGTTTCTTCAATAAATTAAAAATAGAAATACCATATGATCCAGTAATTCCACTGCTGGGTATTTACTCAAAGAACATGAAAACACTAATTTGAAAAGATATACACACCCCTATGTTTATAGTACCATTATTTACAAAGCCAAAGTATGGAAGCAGCCCAAGTGTCATTGATAGATGAATGGATAAAGGAGATGTGGTATATATACAATCGAATATTACTTATAGTCATAAAAAAAAAGAATGAAATCTTGCCATTCACCACAACTTGGATGAATCTAGAGAGTATGATGCTAAGTGAAGTAAGGTAGTCAGAGGAAAAACAAATACCATATGATTTCACTCATATGTGACTTTAAGAAACATAAAAAGAGACAAATCAAAAAACACTCTTAACTATGCAGAACAAGCAGATGGTAACCAGAGGGGAGATGCGGGGGAGATGGGTGAAATAATTGGATGGGATTAAGAACACACTTACCGGGGCTTCTGAGTGGCTCAGTCGGTTGGGTGTCTGCCTTCAGCTCAGGTCATGATCCTGGAGTCCTGGGATCGAGCCCCCTGTCAGCCTCCCTGCTCATCAGGGAGTCTGCCTCTCCCTCTGCCTGCTACTCCCCCTGCTTGCTCTCTCTCTCTCTCTCACCCTTGCTCTATCTTAAATAAATAAATAAAATCTTTAAAAATAAATAAATAAATTGGGTTTACCTTAAAAAAAAAAAAACTACACCATCACAAGCACTGAGTAATGTATAGAATTATTGAATCACTATATTTGATGCCTGAAACTAATATAACACTGCATGTAATCCATATTGGAATTTTAAAAAACTGCTTAGAAATAGATTAGATATGCTAAAGTAAAAATGATCTTGTTTTTAGTTGTAGTAAAAGACTGAAACCCAGGAATTATTTAGGAAACATTTGTTGAATGTATCTGTGGATGGTTAAATAAATTAATAAATTTGTTATTTACTCTCTTCCAGTGTGATTAATTTAATTAATTTCATCCTTATAATCTGGCATTGGCATCTTTGGATCTCATCTCTCTATCTGATAGCAAAGAAAAAGACACATCGGCTAAGTATTGTTTATTTTCAACTCTTTCATATCTCAGCAGATTGGGAGGTTTGATTTATTGGATACAATCACCATATTAAGAGATCTTGGAGATACATAGATAACAATTAATGGCCAGAAAAACTAGGCAAGATCTAATATACTAAATATGTAAATAAAACAAAATAAAACAAAACAAAAAAACCCTTACAAATTCATGAGGGGAAAGGCCTTTATCAAATAGGAAATAATGAAAGGACTTGAATAGTGAGGTCACAGAAAAAGAAGTGGCTTTAAAAATATGGAAGGGTATTCAACCTCACAAACTGTTAAACAGCAGCAAAAAACAAAAATAGTTACCTTCAACTTTCAATATTCAGAATAATAAATATCAAAAAGTTGGTCTGGAGGTGGGGAAACATGTTCTCTCCTTCTGTTGGTAGGAATACGATGTGATGTCACCAATTTGCTGGGTAATTTTGCAGCATCTACCAATACCCAATGACTTAGTAATTCCATTCAAAGGACTTTATTATACAAATATATTTGCACATATACAGAAGAATGTATATGTGATAATGTTTGTTATCAATGGTAAAAAATTTTTTAAGATTTTATTTATTTGAGAGAGAGAGAGTGCACGAGTTGGGGGGAAGGGCAGAGGAAGAGGGAGAAGCAGGCTCCCTGCTGAGCAAGAGCTGGATCCCAGGACCAGATCCCAGGACCCTGGGATCAAGACCTGAGCCCAGGGCAGACACTTAACTGACTGAGCCACCCAGGCGCCCCGGTGGTAAAAATTTTTTAACGGACATGGAATATCCTCTATTTTCACCGAGGAGCTCCCTATAGTTGTTTTTCATAATGTGAATATCTTAATTATATAATCAAATACTAAGAAGACTTTAAAAAGTGGATATTCATGTGCTAAGAGAGAAGGATCCACAAGATACATTAAGAGAAACAATGGGCAGCCTTTGTGTACATATGCCTGTACGTTTATATGCTTTTAATGCATAAAACAATTATATTGGTCAGTGCTCTTCATCTTCCTAAGGTCACACACTGAAATCTTACCCTTGAGCCAGTTATTTAGTAAATTTCATCAACCAGAAGAGGGTATTAGAATGGTACAATGCAATTTACCCCCACTACTGAAGAAGGAAATTAAAGTTATCTTTTACACTGACACCATTCTATCACTTTCCTGTGGGGCCCATTGCAAAGTAATATTTAATACCTGAGCTGGGAATCCAGTCCACAGGTAGGTGCTAGTAATATAAGAAAGCAAGCTCTAGTTACTCTGATGAATACTTTATCTCGTTCATGGGAAAATTAAATTCTCCTTGCCCTTGGGCTGATCAGATCAGGCCCATGAGTTGTTGTGTATCTTTTTCAGCCAAAACACCAGCAAGGTTATTGGTCATTAAATTATCCACCCTGTAGTCCAACATTGTTATTTGATTTAAAGATGTCCTACAGTAGTGAATCCCACAGACCTATTATCACTATATTTAAGGTTATTGCCTTTAATTTGTTTCAAATTTGCCAGCCCTTCTGCATTGCCCCTAGTACCTTATTTACCTGCTGTACCAAAGTACAATAGACTTTTCTTTCCTTCTGTGCTGTCAGTTTGCTTATGTTGCTTTGCTGGAGTGCTAATGACTCCATATTTCATGACCTTAAGTGTTCTCTCACCCTGTCCCCCATTTCCTTATTTTAGTCCAGGATATCTATCTTTTGGAAGATAACTTTAAGGTTCAGTTGTGGACCTACTTCAGGTTAAACAGTTCATGACAATGACAAATATGTATAATGATGGGTGACCTTGAAAATGACTGACATTTTAATTTTACTTGGATGTGATCTAAAATGCCACAAGGCACAAATATGATCTGGAAATTTCACACACCCATGGAAAAATTTTTATTGTTTTTTTTTTCTATAGACAGATGTCTAAGAGATAAAGTAGCATAGTAGAGGAGAGAGAAAAAAAATGACAACAGAAAAACAGACTTTTGGGGGCAGGACTGGTTTTGAAATTTAGCACTGCTGTTACCTAACTGCATCACCTTGAAAAAGCTACATAAACTCTATGAGCTTTAGTTTACTCTATAGAATAGGCATGATAATGTATACTTACCAAGTTGTTCAACCAAGCACATAACAGGTATTCAAAAAGTTTAAATTTTATTTTTTAAGTAGAGAGAAGATATTTCTTTTAAAGATAAATTGGATAAATTGTTATTCTGGGGCAGAAAATTGTGAGAAACAGTTGAGAAAATCAGACTATATGAACCATATAAATAATAAAAAATTTGGAAATCGTCATGTATTAATTAATTGGCAAAATATAAATATCGTTTTATCATACATTTGTTCTAACATCAGCTTATGTTTTTCAAAGATAATTTGGGTAAATAAGCATGGGTGAAGGAAAAAAATGAACACCTGACCTTCTGAATGAACCATATGGTAAAGAAGAGGGAGTATTGGCAGTATTTAAAGCTAGAATCTCGTTTGGCTCAACTATTGAGTAACTAGGAAAACTTCTGTTTTATCATCTGTTAAATTGAAATGTTGAGCAAGAAGTTCCCTTAGGTTCTTCATAGTTTTATTATTCCATAATTTAATGATATGTGACCTTTCCTTATACAAGTGCCCTCTCTTTTTTCACTACTGGCTCTTTCTCAATTCTTCCCTTGTTGTTGACAAATTTAAAGAGTTTTGTTTATCTATATATACTTAGGCAACCTCTATTTTTCCATTCCCTTAGCGAGGTTATGAAATTTCTTCTCAGTTCCTGCTTTGCAGCTTTGTAAAGGAGGGGCTTAGTAATGTGCTGGTAAAGGTTTAACAATTAGGTTTCCACCAAAAAAGATTGAGGAGTGGGGGAGAGAACCCTGATTTGAAGCATTTGCCAATTTCTATGGTTTAAAACTGCCTCCATGGTTTATTGCAATCTGTCAATGTAGGATTTCTGAAACTAGAGCCTGAAGACGTTAACACACCATTGTATAATATTCCCACATACAGATACAATAAACATAGAACATGGGTAACATAAAAATGTAATAAAATAATTAGAAAGTAATATGTTTTCAGTATCTATTACCCTTGTTTTTAGTATAGTTTATTTCATTGTAGATTAATACAATTTAATTTTTAATAATGGCAGTGTTCAAAAATCAGCTTGTGAAATTCCTGAAAATGTAACAGTTGGTTCTTTTGAGCTGGTATGAGCTGACTCCAGCACTGGCACTTAGTTCTGAAATTGAATTCAAAAGAAACCCTGTCATTGGAAGATATAAAATGTTATACCTTCCAGTTACTGGGACTTCCAAGGGTTAGCTGAGCTTCTGGCGGTTATGCCTCTAACTCCAGGGAAGAAAAAAGAGAATTGGTAAATTACATAATTTTGTGGCAACTATTTGCATTGATGTTTATGCTAGATATCATTGCTCAGTATTTTAATATATAATTTTTATAAATGTATATGTCTACATTTGTATATATATTGTTCTTCAATAGATGTTTTTATGAAATTTTTAAATTTCCCTATTGTCCATACATTTTAATCCCTTGGAAAGCTAAAAAGCAAAGAGCTATAGCAAACAGTTATCATTTCTATCCATGAAGTAGAAATATTGATATGCATTTCCAAAAGTAACCAGAAACAATTGAAAGGAATTGTGTTTTTAAAGCCCCTAGAAGCTGTCAGGAAAGTGATTGTTATTAGGACAGTGGCCAAGATGATCGGGCTCTGTGTGATAAATTATTTGCTATCAGTGCCTAAATCTGAGGGTATTGCCTTACCTGTCATGAAAAATCTGTATAGGTACAGATGGGCATTTTGAAGAACAAAACAGACCATAAAACATTCAGACTCTGTGTCAGATCTAAAGGTAAGAATAAAATTAACATATAATTTGCATATTAGCAATAGATAAAGAGAGCAATTTTGATGCAAATAAAAGGAATCATACCAATATTATCTTAAAAGTTGATTTTGGCAAAACACAGAAATGGTCTGTAATTGGTTTGATAAAATTGATGATACGTTTCTCCAAGTTGCTTCATAAATGAAACTGAGTGGTTGTGCTGTTTGCAAAGAAAAAAGTAACATGTTGATCGTTTTAGGCCAAGTAAAGTAGGTGTGGCAACCGGGGAAGGTATTGCTATCTGCAAAAAGCTACAGTTGGTTAATAGAACAGCCCTAGCAACAAGATAAACAGGCGATTAACAAAGGTATTTCTCAATTTATACAAATAAAGAAATCAAGAATGTATACTCAGGAAGCTAAGGGCAGTTACCCAATTAAAAAAATCATAATTCTGCCAGTTTCTAAATTTAACTCAGTTTTCAGACCAGTACCTATTGATTGAAAGGTAGACAGGATTCCCAGCAGAAAGGACATTGTAATACCATAGCAAGCATATGTGGTGATGATGGAGTTCTTACCAAAAATGATCTATGGCCATTTACTCAAGTAAATGATGGAAGGGACACTGATGGAAAGTATAGACACAAACACTTTTGAGATTGTTGATCATATTTATTTGTCATCAATAACCAGACACTCGAAGCCTCATCATGCCCCCAGTGCTGTTATAGTTGGGTTGAAAGAAGGCCAGGTAATAAATCGAATACTGGACTAGATTTGGCTCGTAGGGGGTCCCTTGGGGACATGGACCCACCAATGCTCATATCTCTGGTACTCAAATATATACTTGAAATATACTTGGTTGTTGGAAGAACACCCAAATTACATCCTTCGCTTGCAGGATGAGACTATCATAGTAGTGAAGGTCATGTGACAACCTCTTATACTGCCCTTCCCTAGGGTAAGATGGTAAATCAAGAATATTATTACATTAATATGAGAAATATTTTCCACCCTTAATGATCTAAAGTGTGCAGGGTAGTGGTCCTCTTATATCTCTCTTTATTGCATAGTCTGGCTCTTAGATAGGCCAGGGAGTTCCTAGAGGAGAATATTAGAGTCAAACTCAATAATGTAGTATTCCCCCAAGCAGCTGCTGGACTTAGCTTTGATCAGGTAAATGGTATGTTGTCATTTAACTGGTATTATTTTCTATTTAACATGCATTATTTTCTATTCCTATCCGAAAGAAGGATCAGAAACATTTGGCATTCATATGGGACAGAGATAGTTTACATCTTTCCCAAGATTTTAATGAAATTCTATATGCAAAACAAATACAAATACAAATAATTCTATAGTTTTCCAATTCTTGGTCTAGTGACCAGGAGGAATGGGGAAGTAAATCCTGAGGGTTTGTGGGCTTCATGTGTTGGTTTTTCAAGGAAGAGATCTTTGTTTTTCTTCAACCAAAGGTGGGGGGCCGGGAAGAGGATACTAACTGTTAATGAGGAGGTCTAGGCTGCTTTTTTAGACCCGGAGAATTCAGGGGAATCTGTACATTTACAATTTATGAGTGTATCAGTGCCGATGAACAGATGTCCTCTTTCCACGTCTCTTTCTCAAATAGGACCCTGACCTTGGCGTATACGACTTGCAGGGTTTGCAAAATTACCTTTCTCTGGAGTTGTTTCACAATTCTGCTTAAGACCTGGGCCTGATTCTCAGCTTTCTTGACCCTCTTTCCGCAGGAAATGAGCCCTTTTATTGCCTACCAAAAAGGTCCTCTGACTTTCATCCTTAGCCTTTAATAGACAATTAATTACCTTCCACTTTTCACTGATTTTCACCAGATCATCTATTGCCCTCAACAACAGCCTTCCAAGTCTATTTTGCCTAAAATTATCATCTCCTCCCAAATTATTAACAGGATGAGCATTACCCTAGGCTATGCATTTTCTTCCATCACTATGCTATTCAATCTTAGCACCAATGAAATTATTAAAAATTTCACTGCTACAGCATACAGAGACTACCAGTGCTCTATCTCCAATCAATAATTGAGTCCTCATTGCTAGTCAGTGAGTGGGTGATTTTACACTAAAATTCCATTTTTTAATTGACTTTCTTGGGCCATTCTTACACTAACCATTACTGGTGAGGATTTCTTAGGAAACAGACTCTGAGATAGAAATTTGCATGCTGGAGATTTATTATAAGCACTCTTGGATCCATACATGTTAGGCAGTTAAAAAAAAAGTGGAATTAAGCAGAAGGACAAGTTGAGCCATAATGAATTCATATCACAAGTCTCAAGCTATGGGAGGAGTTTATAGCTGGGGTGGCCCTTTAGATTTGTGTTGACTTGAAGCAAGATGCCAGACTTAAACTCCTGCACTGGCCAGTGATTGGTTGTAGGATGTTCCTGGGAAGAGGATGAGACTTTGATTGAAATGGCTGTCTTTGGCCAAGGGCAGTTTCTGGAAGGGAGATCTCAGACAGACTGTCAATTACCAACTCTCTCAGCAGCTGGGACAATAAGCCCTGAAATTTGGGGTGGGGATTGAAAGCCTGGTGGCACAATACTCTGTCCACTACAAAGGAGTAATTCTGGAAGAAGTAGAAAGATCATGAACAAAAGTCTAGAGACAAGAAAGGAAAATTTTTTTAGGAGGACTGGCAAGTGGTCCATTCATTTGGTAGAACCACGATAAGACAACTGTATTGCAGTTGTGAAATTTGAGACTCTTCCTATCTATGCACAGAGGGTCAGGCTAAAGAGTTTAAAACATACAGTCTCTTTTCTCAAATAGAGGTTTATAACCTAGTTGGCAGGTATCTTGAGATCGGACTGGAACAAGGGTGAGGCAAATGAGCCACCCAAGGTGCAAAATTTAAGGAGGTGCTCACTCTCAAACTCAACAATCTAGTGCAGAAATTTGTGAATGTGATTCACTCTATCGGCACCACTGAGATTACCAGCCTTTTAACCAAATGTTGCCTTGCCTTTCCTTCAAATTCCACTTGGGTCTAACAATCCATCAGTTGGAACTATCATGCTTCCCATAGAAGGTGGGAAGGGGATTATTACTTCTCCTATCTAAACCACTCAGTATTTCCTAGATTATGATGTACTGTATGGTGCCAAACATAATAAGAGAAAAGAAAAGAAAAGAAAAAAATAAATAATATATTTAATCTTAAAAAAAATTACCTAGATCACATAATCTAGGGATACTGTCACCATTAGTAATGGAATATCATTTTCTTCTCTTGTTCCCTTCTTGTGATTTCCAATTGTCATGTAAAAGAACATTCTTTGAGCTCTACTAGGACCAGCAGAGTAATCATATGTATCTTCATGCCAATTAAGAATACTAAAAACATTTATAGAAATTGTGTTAAACAATACCTGGGAGAAAGCAACCTCCTTCCATGCTTTCTCCAATACCTCATTACCTGAAAAAATTGAAACTTGAAAAGTAGGTCAGCATTTGTAGCGGTAGATTTGCTCTTGATTTTCACCTTTTTAGGTGTTCAGTGCTTTAGATGAAGGATTTCCATGAAGAAGATGAGGAAAAACAGATGAAAACATTATCAGACCACTTATTTTCAACTCTATCTACTTGATAAGATGCATCAATTAAGCATTGATGTATACTTTCAATAAAATTTAGTACAAAAGTAATTAAAGACCTATAAAGACAGAGTATGGACTGGGGTTAGGGTTGTTGACACAAAGCAGGTCATTCTGATCCGTTGCATTTATATGTTGGCTTATTAAAGATATTAAAGACCCTCCATTGCTAATTTGATTTGAAGACCAAAAATAAGCCCGTGAACAGAAGATGAACAGAAAAAATGAATAAAAAGAACAAATGGCAATCAAGCTAAAGCAACCTTATACAGTGCCAACTAACCAGGAAATCTTTAGATAAACTTTGTGAGTAAGTGTTCTTACGTCACATGGCAGGGGGCTTGGTTGAGGGGTGGGGTAGATAGAGGCTGGAGGGATTTGGCACATGGGGTCTAATACCCTTCCAGGGAGATTCAGGGACCTCTGCTAACTTTAAACTTCTCAAACTGGTGTATATATATATATACACAGGTATGTCAGAGAGACTATGTGAATCATTAAACATTGGCCAACTTCCTGGGGCTTTCAATTTTTAGCATAAAAATTTAAGTGAACTGAGAAGTAATTTTAAACATCTTTATATTACAACAAACACAAATGTATTTTATGGAATAAAATGCAAGATATGCATGCATTTATAAGATAAAACAGAGACTTCAAAGAAATTTCACACTTGCTACGGGCCAGTTAAGTTTAGATTCCAGGGCGCCTGGGTGGCTCAGTTGGTTAAGCGACTGCCTTCGGCTCAGGTCATGATCCTGGAGTCCCAGGATCGAGTCCCACATCGGGCTCCCTGCTCAGCGGGGGGTCTGTTTCTCCCTCTGACCCTCTTCCCTCTCATGCTCTCTGTCTCTCATTCTCTCTCTCAAATAAATAAATAAAATCTTTAAAAAAAAAGTTTAGATTCCAGAGCCCTGGGCACACACATCATTTTCTTTGTGCTGATAGGGATACATCATTGAAAAAGTTGGAGAAGTTCTTCCCAAAATAGGTTTGTTTTGTGAATTCTTTCTGAGTCCATTGGCATTTGGAGGGAGAAAATTAAATTCTACCATTGGGCTGGATTGTCTAATTAGTGAGATTTCTAATAATTTCAGGCTGAGATGTTACTAGAGACTTAGCAAAAGATATGACATTTCTATCTTCTCCCCACACTGATGGCAAAATAAATCCCAATCTAGGTGTGAGTCACTAAACCACTAATAAACCTAATGTGCCTGAGTAAAGAGGTATATTTGCTCGCTCTGCCTATGAAATAGAACTAGACCATTCCAGCTTTAGGGTAGCAGACTCAAGTCAGGGGCTGTAAATTAAAGGATTCTCTTTCAGTAAGAGTACAGACTTCCTTAAGAATTTTTTACTTTCTAAACCAGAAGGTGAAGAGAATGTCTGTCTCTTTGTAATAGATAAGGTGTCAAGTCCTGGTTACTAGACAAGAATTCTGTCTAGAACAGGTATTGGCAAACTCAGCCTACAGGTCATATCTGACCCACCCTCCAAGCTAAGAGTGGTTTTTGCATTTTTAAATAGCTGAAAAAAAGAATTCCAAAGAAAAGCATTATTTCTTGACATGTGAAAATTACATGAAATTCAAATTTCGGAGTCAAAGTTTTATGGGAATAAAGACCACCCAATTTGGTTATGTATTATCTGTGGTTACTTTTATAACTCAACAAGCAGAGTTAAATAGCTAGAGCCCCAAATATTTACTGTCTCTCCTTTTACAGAAAAGTTTGCCCATTTCTGGGTTAGAGTGTTGTAATTTAGTGTATGATCCTGGGACCAGCAGCATCATCAGTGCCACCTGGGATATTTTTGGAATCTCAGGCACAATCCCATCTCTCCTAAACCGGATTTGGAATCTTAACAAGTTTTCACCATTGATTCTTACAGAAGATAAAGTTTTGGAATCACTGGCCCACTTCACACAGACCTGAAAGAAGTATGTGTTCCTTGAAGCTCCAATTGGCTAACGAATAAAGGAGAACTGAATTTTAGACTAAGACTACATGAGCTAATACTCCCTATGGTTGCTAAAAATGAAAATAAACTCTGGAGGCACTTTTTGCCCGGAGAAAAGTGTTTTGATTAAACTGAAAGGATATAGCATGAACAGCAGATATTAAGGCAGAAATGATTCTTCAAAAACAGGGTTTTGTTCTCCCAAGAAATTCCTTCACTGGAATAGGATGCCGTGGGACTACCCTGGACCCCAGGGTATCCAGGGACTATAGCTCTGATGAAGCTGTTCATGCTAAAATATCGCTCTGGTGAAGGGTGTCTGAACTCTTAGAGTTAGACATGGACCAAAGAGAGTTCAGTATTATACATGCTCTATTATGTAGATTCAGTATTATATGGATTTGAGTGTTATGCCACCACCAAATTCTTTTCTTGATCTTTTTTCACATTAGTGCTCTCCTCAGCCCCAACAAACACACATTCACAGACACACACATGCACGCGCACATGCATGTGCATGTGCACGCACTCATACACACTCACACTGCCTATGGTTGATTTGAACAGTCATTACAATTCCTTCTGCCTTTTATATTATGTGTGGAAAGAAAAATGAAAAAAAAATCTTCATTAGCTGTAATCATAAAAAGGATAACAAAATGAGATGTGCTATTTTCTGTAACAGCAACTGTAAACATGAATGATCAGGAAAGAGCAAGACTAGGGGAGACAGTTGTTATGTGCATGGACTGAGATCCACCAAAAGCAAGGAAAGGAATTTGTACACTGGTACTGAGACTCTAGGTGTATACCAGACACTACGATACATGTCTTGTGTTTGTTACTAAGGGTGAGCAAGTCCTTGCGGCAGGAGGTATAGAACTACTTAGTTTTTAGCAGAGCCCCCCAAAATCACACCTATTAACTTTGTGGTAAATGTTCACTGTATTGACAAATGTTCACAGTGTTTAGGATGCCTGAGTTTTCCTCAAGTTTTACTAGTCCTTTAGAAAGAAACTAATATTATCTTGCTATTGATTTTTAAGTACAGACCTACTTAAACACACATTCATATTGGGCACTGTGCTGAATACATTACAGACATTAGCTCATTTAGTCCCTAAGATAATGCCAAGGAAGGTGGGCATCATTGCCCTATATAGCAAGGTTTAATAACTTGCTCAAGTCACCTGGATCTTAGGAAAGAGCCACAACACTCTTTCTGTCTCATATTACAAAACGGGTGGGTCTCCAGCCAGAGATGTCACTGAACTATCAAGAGACGCTTCACCTCTGGTCTCCACATTGTTTCTAATCAACTTGTACAAAGACTTGGTCAGTCTGTGAATCTCTCCAAGCACCATGATCATGTTGGAGCTAACCAAAACAGAATCTCAAGATCCAATCAATAGTGGGAAGTTCTTGTCTGCCCCACTTGTGTGCACCTGAGGTTGACATGCATCATTTTTCCTCTTTCTTCTAGACTATAAGTAATAGAACTTCTCTAACAAAATGTTTAGGTGTGTATAAGGTAAAAAATAAAGACTTATTGAATATTGGGGAAAGCACACACCAAAACAATTGATCACATACAAGGCTTATTTCGTTGCAATTTTTTTTACTAACACAAGACCCATTATGATGAACTGTGTGGGAGATAAAAATTTGCACGAGCAATAATAAGTTTTTTCAATACTAAATTGAGCTAAGAGTTTCAACATATCTGCTTTATGTCTTTCTTATAAAGATCAGAAATGAATGGCCACCTCACTCATTCACTTTTTACCCTGAATCATGAAAATTAGCCAATTTGTGGTTCAGGAACCTCTATTCTCCTGCTATCCTTAGAATTAGAGCTGGGAAAGACCCCTGTGTCTGTTCTTGCTACTTGTATAGTGAGCATGGTATTTTAAATAGGAGAATAAGAAAACAAAGTCATCATTATTCTGTGGAACGTGGATTGCATTGCCAAGTACCCACCATTTTGTAAACATGTATCAGCGGCCCCATGTCCTGTAATATGTGCTCCGTGTAACCACAGGTCTCTGCAACCTGTTTCCAAGTTCCATCGAATCCCTTTAAATAATGATGATATAAAATGTTAGAAAAAAAAAATCATCATCAGGATGGCCGATTGAATCACAAATCACACTTAAGATGGGGCCTGATTATCCTATAAGATAAAAATCTGTCATCTACTTAAAGACATGAAATGGACAAATACAAATTGTGTTTCAGCTTCCTCATAAAACTGTTGTGAAGATCAAATGAGACAATAGAAATAAAACATTTAGAATGTCTGGCACAGAGTAAGTGCTCAGTAAATATTAGTAACGGTTTAATAATTATTAGTTATATTCTAGGACTCACTTCATTTTGGTCTATAGCTTTTCATCAATTATTAATGACCTTCACTATTATATGGTGGCTTTAGAAAGTGGTAATTAGGCTGCTATACGCTGACTAACATGGAAATGACAGGCAAATATATTCATACCACTCAGATGTGAAAGTCAAGCCCCCCTCATGGGGCCTTTCATGGGACACCTACCCTGAGGGCACAGAGTCAGTTTGAATGTCCTTCCCTCCCAGTGGGAGTCCCATTTCTGGGACACAGTGGCCTGTCATCTCTTTCAAAGCCACAACAGGAAGCCTGATTTGGGCTTAATGAACAGCCTTTGGGGAATTTCACATAAGTGGTCATTAATGCTTTGCATATTTGCAAGGTGAATCCATCCCATTCTTCAATAGGACTTCCCCACAATAGCCCCTGTGTTCATTCATCCATCTCACAGTACAAAAGGTGAAGGGGGAATGTAGGGCTACTGTGCAGCATGCAGAGGGTCAAAGAGAGCTTTTCAGGACTGAGACTGAATTATGGGCTAGATGTTGATTATAGTGTTTGATTGGGGCGGGAGGTAGGAGGAGGGATGGTAGGTATGAGTGTGTGACAACTTTCCTGATTAGCATACATTTATATATTCATATTTCAGGAAAAGAGTTCTAGCGGACAGTACTTTGCCTTCAGTTTATTCCCTCATGTATATTTGTTGTATTTAATAGCATCTTTCTTGGTCATAACACTCCCATATCCCACAGGCATCACATACGTTTTTCCCGAACACCATTTCATCTGGGCTTGCAAATTTATTTACATAAAAGTCTGTAATATCGTCTCTGGTGATTTTAAAAAATCTGTTTGTTTCATTGGTTGTGTCCCCTTTCTCATGTCTTATCTTGTATATTTTTCTTTTCTTCCTTTAATTCATAAGTTAGCTAGTGGTTTGTCATTTTGTGAAATTTTTCAAAAAAACAGGATTTTGATTTATTCGTTACATCTCTTTCTCTATTCTCTTCCTTAATTTCTTATTTCATTTTTATTCTTTCCTTCCTTGTAATTTCTTTGTGTTTGCTTTGTTGTTCTTTCTCTAGTGTTTTGAATTGGGAATTTGTGTCACTTGTTATCCTTCTTTCATTTTTACTGATAAAAAGTGTAATGCTATGAATTTTCCTCTGATCTCTGCTCTAAATGCATCCCATATGTTCTGGTGTGTAGTATTTCATTGCCATTCTTTTTCATAAAAAGTCACATTTCAGTTTGTATGCCCCCTTTCTCTCAAGAGTTGATTCATAGGAAGATTTCAAATTTTCTATGTGGCAGGGCCTTTTGTTTTTGGTTTCATTGTTGATAATTTCTAGTTTTATTTCATTGCTATCAGAGTGTTGTTTATATTTCTACTTTATGGAAATTACTAACGTTTTCTCTGTAACTCAGTTTATGACCAGTTTTTGTCCATATGCCATAGGTGCTTAAGAAGGAACTGCATTTGCTTTATCGGGGTGTAAAGCTTAATATATATTTATAAGATCTATCTCATTGATTGCATTTTTAAAATCTTCTGTATCCTGATTTATTGTGTCTACTTCATCTCTCTTATTCCATAGTAATGTGCAAGTGCATCTTATTATTAGTGTTCTCCCTGTGTCCTGGTATGTCCTGTACTTTTTGTTTCATAAAGGTGGTCATTGTGTTACGTGGTGCATGAATATCCATATATGTTATATCTTCACTGTTAATTGTGGCTTTTAATATTTTAAAGTGTTCTTTTTCACATTTAATGGTTTGGGGTTTGAATTCTAGATTTTTTGATAGCAGAATTGCTACTACTGTTCTCACTGTTTCCATTTCCCTTTATACCCCTCTGTCCACTCCTTCATTTTCAGTGTTTCTGAACTTCTTGAGTTTGGGTGCCTCTCTTTTTCTTTCTTTTTTCTTTCTCTCTTTCTTTCTTTCTTTCCTTCCTTCCTTCCTTCTTTTTTTTTTTTTAAGATTTTATTTATTTGAGAGAGAGAAAAAGCACGAGCAGGGAGAGAGGCAGAAGAAGAAGCAGGCTCCCCACTGAGTAGGGAGTCTGACCAATCAGGGCTCAATCCCAGGACCCTGGGATCATGACCTGAGCTGAAGGCAGACACTTAACCAAATGAGCCACCCGGGCACTCCTAGATGTCTTTTTTTATACTGCCTATAGCGGAGTCTTGTTTTGTGAACCAAACAGGACATTTTTATCTTTTATCAGATCATTTGAGTCCAGTCAAATTCACCAAAATGACTGATATGTTTGACTTCAATCCTACCATAATATTTTATTATTACACTTTTTGTTGTATTTAAGAAGGTTTGTGTGTTTGTTCTAGTGGTAACCTTTGTATTTCTACTTTTGTTAAATGTCCTATTTTCTTTATTTTTTTTTCTTTTTAAAGATTTTATTTATTTATTTGAGAGAGTGAGAGCTAGAGAGAGAAAACATGAGCAGGGAGGAAAGGGAGACGCAGACTCTCTCTGAGCAGGGAGCCCAACATGGGACTTGATCCCAGGACTTTGGGATCACGACCTGAGCTGAAGGCAAATGCTTAACCAACTGAGCCCCCCGTGTACCCCCTTAGACTCCTATTTTCTCATTAATATTTTTCTATCTGATTTCTCAAGGATTTTTTTTCAGCATTCTTTAATGCCTATCAATTCCTATACAACAAGGAACTTACTCTGTTTTTTATTTTTTCTCTCCCATCTTTACCCATTATTAAATGCACTCTTTCTACTTTGTCACAATATTCAGGATTTTTACAATAATATGTAACACTTTCACCATATACTACATTTGTGCATTAATTTCCAACATCATCATGTTTTGTATTGTTTGGGGAGAAAATATTAGGAGGAAGGTAACTGACTACTGACTTTGGGTTAGTTACCTGAAAGTCCCTGCCTTCATATATTGAAAATTCTCTTTAGGCCTAAGGTTGCTACTTTAGGCCTAAGGTTGGTCAAAGCTTGTTTGGGATTCTGATAATTCATGGGATTCTAGTGGTTTTTCTATACCCTGACCTTGTAAATAAACCCTTTATGAAACTTGCCCTACATTACCTCTTTGAATGTGACAAAGTCTACCGTTAATGTGTTTACATGTTTTTCCTAGTGTCTTCTGGTGTAATGCTTAAGAGTGTTTGTATTATACTATTTGGAGTATAGGTATTTATACTGGCTATATTTTTGTTTTGAATTTTACTCTTTAGCAGTTAAAAGCGATTTTTCTATCTTTTTAGGGCTTTTTGGTCACAATTTAAACCTGATACTAAGATCATGACCTTTGTTTTCTTTTTCTTAGAGTTTTTTAAGAGAGTTTTTATCAATTTTAAAATTTTCATTATTTTTTAGTTACCTCATATGTGTGTATGTATGTGTGTGGTGGTGGCTTCTCTATAGCATGGCTTTAATGGGGGTGGGATTTTGCTTTGTGATCATTGATCACATCTGAAAGTCATTTTCTTTTATGGGATGAGTTTAACCAATTTAAGTTTATTGATATGATATACATTTATGGGCTTAATATTTATCTTTATATGGCCCCTTTATGTAGTTTTCTATGCTACTTTATTTTTTTAATAAGATTTATTTATTTATTTTTAGAGAGAGAGAGAGAGAGCCCAGAGGTGGGGGGGCAGAGGGAGAGGGAGAGAGAGAAACTCAAGCAGACTCCCTGATGAGCAGGGACCCCAAGGCAGGGCTCAATCCCATGACCTTGAGATCATGACCTGAAGTGAAACCAAGAGTCCAACACTCAGCTGTCTGTGCCACCCAAGTGCCCCTCTGTGCTCCTTTAAAAAATGTGTTAATGATTTAGATATTTAAGAAACATTGGATCTTTTTTCTTATTATCTTTATATTAGGTTCAAAGTATTAGTCTATTAAATGTTCACTATGGGCATCTCTCCTTCTCATCTGCAAATCTCTCTAATTTTATTTTCTTGATTAGCATCTATTTTTATATTTTAAAAAGCTTTTTACTTGGATAAACTTTTTTACTTTTTACATTGATAAGATTCTGTCTCCCAACTACTTACTTTTTATTTTTTTAATTTGTGTTATTTGTGTAATTTCGATATTCTCACACATACAGGTTTGGTTTTTGTCCCATCATCTCATTCTCAGATTTGTTTGAGTCATAGATCCATAGTTAACCACAAGCATTGCACGTGGTCAAGGCTTTTGCTGTAGTCCTCCTAGTGATAACTCAGTTGACTCTGCTCTTGAAGTAGAATCTTTAAGTTCACAGTAGACAATAGTTCCTGAGTTCTTGTATGTTAAAAACCATTTGTCAAGGCACCTGGGTGGCTCAGGTCATGATCCTGGGCTCCTGGGATCGAGTCCTGCATCAAGTTTCCTGCTCAGCAGGTAGTCTGCTTCTCCCTCTTCTCCCTGCTAATGCTCTCTCTCTCTCAAATAAATAAAAGAAAAAAAAGAAAAAAAGATTTGTCTCTTGATGTTATAATTGATTGACATTTGATCTAGATATAAAATCCTTAGGTTACTTTTTATCTTCAAGGAATTTGTAGATGTGGTCCCACTGTCTTCTTGTATTGATGGTAGCTATGGAGAACTCTTGGCCCACCTTGCTTGCTTCTTTGTTTCCCCCTTTTATAAGTCAATTGCTTATTTCTCATGATGCCTTTAGGATTTTTTTTTTCCATAGTTTAAGTCTAGTGCCTTTCCTATGATGTGTTTTGAACTTGATCATTCTAATGATTCCCTGGAATAGGTTGTATTTTTTAATAAGTAGAAATAATTATTTTTTAATTAAATGACAGTTTTCTTGAGTTACATATTTCAGTATTTGATTTTGTGAAATTTTTTTATTTTTCTTTTAAGGACTATGGCTATGTGTAGGTTGAATCTCCATTTACTGTCTTTTTTTCCTTGTAAGTTATTTTTTTATTTCTATTTTATTTTGCTTATATCTTTCATCTTTGTGTCCTATGGATGTTATCACATTTTGTGTTCCTTTCTATTTCACCTACATTTCTGACTTTTTTTTTTTTTTACTGAGCTATTTTGACTCATGATATCCTACCCTCTACTCTTACCCCATGCTTTCCTTAATGTATTATTATTATTATTACTATTTTATTATTTGTTTCAAAGCAGAGTTGGGTATAGTATCTTTCTTCATCAAGGGTGAAATGTTTGATTTACACTTTTATTTACACTTGGCCACTATTTTTTTGGTGGTTGTCTTTTTCCTATTTTCCTTGTCATATTATTCTGTCTGTCTTGTGCTTATTTCTCTTTATTACCTTTCCCGAAGGGAGTGAATTTATTCTCTGTCAGATATGTTCAAGGGGCTCTTGTGGCAGTTGAGAGTTGAGAGCCTTTTTCTGGTTAAGATGGGACTTTTTATAAGGCCTTGGTTTTTGCTTGTGAGTCTCTGTGATAAACAGTTCTCCCAGCTAACAGAGACAAGCAACTGTGTTTTTTGTATTGTTAAGTGATCTCTTTTCTTCTGTACCAAATTATTTTATAAGATCATGACTTGTTTGTGTGATTCTTGGTTTAGTATAATCACCTCTGCTTTCTGATTCTCCCACACCAGCCAGCACAGAAAACAATACTATATCCTTTATCTAACTAGCACCTTCAAAATCCCAGTTATTACCAATTATATTTATTATTATTACATATATAATAGTGCTAATTATTATTTATTAAATTAATAAATGGGTAAACTCACTTTCCTGAAGGAGTTTATAATCAATCTTGTGCTACAGTGCATATAAAGAGGAGGAAATGAAACATCTAAAAAGCGAAATGGAATGATACCTGTAACAGGATGTCAGAGAAGTAAGGCTCTCCCTATTATCTCATGCTCAGAAGGGAGAAATGAGACCACATTTAAGCCCTTGAATAAAGAAAAAAGAAAAAAAAAAAAACCCTGTGACTGTTTCTTGGTAAGTCACTCTCTGCTGCATGTATAGTGATGTTATAAAACATCAACATCATATGCCATTTTCAGGTTAATATTTTATAATTAGTGCTCATTTAGACTTAGCAATACATTTTATTGATTTCTTTGCTCACTGCTGTTGCTTAAATTCTGTTTTTTTCTCCAGGATTCATCTATTTTACTTGTTGGAATGTATGCTCTAATAATTTTTTCAGACTTGAATTATGGATACTAAAATTTCCGTGTCCTCAAAAAATGTGAAAATGTCTTTATTTTGCTCTAAAAAATTAATAATAGTGTTCAACATAATTTTCTCTAAGAATCTTGTGGAAAATGGACTTCATGCACTCAGTGTTACTGATGAGACTCTGAGGTCAAGCTAGGTTGCTTTGTTTGAAATCCCATTTATATTCTTTCTTTCTCTTAAGACACCCTAAGGGCATTCTGTTTATCTTTGGAGTTTTAGAGTTTCGCAATATTTTTATGTGCAGTCTTTTCTTTGTGTCATACAATATTTGGTGGACTCCTTCAATCTAGAGACTCATCTTTCTTCAGTCCTGCGAAATTTAAAAATTTTTGTCTTTGCCTATTTCCCCTCCATTTTCCTTTGATCTTTTTCTAGAACAGTATTGAACATATGTCCAAATGTCTTTGTATGTGCTTTCATGTGTTGATCCTTTATACTCCCTCAGAGTAAGGAAAACTCCTCAGTTCCACCTTGCTGAAAAAAAATTGCTTTTTAGCATGTGAATAGTCCGCCATTCAACTTTTATTTTCACATTTTTATTCTTCTTTTTCTTCAAGAATTAAATTTTGTTTTCAAATTGGTTTTAAAAAAATAATCATAATATCATCTTGTGTTTCTCAGAGGATATGTATAACATCTCCTTTACTATCTTGTTGGTTTTATGCACTATTTCTGTGAATATATGTGTTTTCTGCCTTTCTTTCATGATGTGGCTCTCCCAAGGTTATGCTCAGTTGTGTATTTATCTTTGTCTTAGGGTCCATTGTTACCTTTCTGGTAATGCTGTGTCTATTTGCATGGACTCCATGAGCTATGGGCCAGGACACACCACTGCGGTTTATACTGATGTCTAGGTAGAGTTACAGTGAAGGAAAAGTAGTCTAGGTGTGAGGTTATCCTATTCACCCAGAACATTCGGCCATTACCTTGCTTTCTGCCTTGGAGCTCACATTTATTATGGTTGCCTGGGCCCACACACTGCTGTTGTTCACTGCCTGGCTAAAGGTTTGAGGGTGAGGAGAGATGCAGAAGTTCTGAACTGTGCCACCCTACTGAATTCCGTTGCAACTGTTTTAGTCCCAGTCTGATCCTGACACCACATTTTTAGAGCTACTTTGATTTTTTGGTAGCAGTCTGTAGTATGGCTCAGGTTGCTTTCCATATTTTAGATATTATTCATGGTTCCTCATCCAGTGGAGATGGCCCTCCAGTATAGCTGTGGATTCATTTGCTAATGACACTGTTGAATTGGTGATGGAAAGGGAGGCTGTGTTGTTGGTGCCATCTGCCCTTTTGAATTTGCACAGTAGGGATTACATCTAACCCTCTACATACTGATATGGAGACATCTCTAAAATTTTCTTGTTCGTATCACTTGTTGGTATAATGGTTCCTTCTAATTGTCAGTTGAGAACAACCATCAACCCTTGAGAGGTTGATGTTTCAACCCTACAACCTAAAGTGGCTGTTTGACTACAAATGTCGCTATTTATTACTGAATTCACTTGGGAGATAATTGGAACATCCAAGAAGCATGCCCAGATAAAACAATAATTAATCTCCTTCCTTCTTATTTAAATCCTCAACTACTAACACAATCCCTTTTTGAATGATCATGTTACAAATAATGAGTAAATAATATAAAATGTGCCTTAAATCCCCTGTCCTTTAGAACTCAACTCCTTCAATAAACTTTCTCTAACCCATCAGCCTATTTTAACTCCTACACTCTCCTGGAAGAGTTCCAAAGCCAAGGATGGGGATGCTTGCAGGGGAAGGATAGGTCATCAAGTTTGTGACTGAGACTTTCCAGATGGCAATTGGCTTGGAAGTTTTGCTTCTTAAATATGACACTGGCACACAAGAGTAAAGATTTTGTTAGGAATATTGACAAAACAACATTCAGTGGAGAAAATGTTTGCATTTACTATTTCACCAATATCTCCAGAAACAGGAGCACCAAACCCCACTTCTTGCATCCACTTGGCTGTCTTTATCCCATCAGTCCTGCTGATATCTTACCTAACCTATTCCTTGACTATCTGCCATGACTCTTGGGAACCTATTTCTCTGCTCTCTCATTCTTACTGCTATAAACTTTTCTTATTATCTGGTCCAAGCTGCTTCTTCCTTAGCTCCGGGCCCTTGCACCTACTCCTGCCATCATCTGAGACTGTGAATAATTTCAACCCTTCATTTATAATGCTACCTCGAAGGTATTTGCAGTCTGTGATCGTGTCCCTCCTGAGCCTTCCTTTCCACATCTCCAGCTTTCCCCAAACTCTCTTGCTAGTTTGTGGAGATTTGTTTTCATTCTTTGTATATTTCTCTAGGTTTCTTACTTCCTTCCAAAGAAAGTCAAATATTGCTGATGTTCCAGGTGCTATGACATGCGGGAGGGAAGGCATGCGACTATTATCCCTCCTCTCTGTGTGTGTCCTCTTTAGAGTAGAGCCTCAGTACTGATAATGGCGCCTCACATAAAAATAAGCATAATCCCAGTCAACTAACCCTGTTAATAAATCAGAGAAACCCGCCATTCACCGGCTGCTTCCACTGCTCCCAGGGTCTCTGTGATATAATAGGGCATAATTCACTCCTCACAAACACTTAATACCACATTTCCGCCATTTACAATCTGATAATATTCAAATACTATTGCTGTATTATGCAGCTCACAATTGCAGATGCGATTCCATAACAGCCTCACACTTTGGCATGCATTATGTAAGTTGGTATAAAATTGCCTGTCTTAAAACTCTTCTTCAATTGCAACCCAATATCATCGTTTCACACACAGAGCTTCGGGAACATTAAAAATTTAGTTTCTTCCCTATTTAGCAGGTTCTGCAAAAGGGAGTAAAACAGACAAACAGATGTTCCCTCTTCTGAGTCCCCAGGAGGTCTGAGGCAGAGGAGAGAGACCCTGAAATGCACACAACAGCAATGACACTGAAGATATATT
This sequence comes from Callorhinus ursinus, assembly GCF_003265705.2. Lineage (NCBI taxonomy): Eukaryota > Metazoa > Chordata > Mammalia > Carnivora > Otariidae > Callorhinus > Callorhinus ursinus. Next base: position 32,598,840 of record NW_027397073.1, read on the forward strand.
TATTAAGATTTTTAAAAAGAGAGAGAGCGAGAAATAGAGAAACCTTTTACTGTCTCCTCTGGAAAAGTAGGAATACTCACATTACACTAGTGAATACAGTTCGAGACTAGAGAGATCTTCCAGGTTATCATCTTATGAAACTGAACTTGCCCATCTTACAATTATGAACCAATTCTCCACATGGTTTCCTGAAAGGAGATGTGATGTGTGCATTTTGTTATTACTAATCGTAGATATCAGTAGCTCAGAGACCAGAGTGTCAAAAAACCTCCCACCCCTTCCCACAATGTATCCTGATGCCAGACCCTTTAACAGGAACGGAATTTTTCCATTCCAGAACTCAGACTACATGGCTGAACATGAGTACGCCCTCAAAGAAGGTGGTGTGGGGATTCTCATTCATCTGAAGTGGTAAAAGACAGATGTAAAACATTTTTTAATTGCAAGTTTTGATGGAAGAGGCTAGAAACCAAGGCTCCTGCTCTAAAGTTAGGAATGTGGGAAGGGCAGCTATAGAAGGCATAAAATAACATAGAGTAAAGGGTAGATAATTTTTTAATAAGATATTGTCCTAGCAAGAAGGCTGTGGGAGGAAGGAGTCAGAACATGGGATTGCTAGCCCTGGCTCTTTCTCCAAGGGGGTACAGGATTCTGGCCAAGTCACCTAAACTGTTGGCCCTCAGTTTTCTTTATTGCTAAGCTAGGGTTTGGACTGCAGCCTTGCCCAGCCCTGACAAACTAGGATGACTTTGCTGATGAGCAGACCAGAATATATTACAAACTTTAATGTCTTCAGGCTTAGATCAATGAAAACTTAAAAAGGAAAATTGTGATGGTAACATAGGGAGATAACGCATATAGACAGATGGTTTGCCAATTAGTCATTACGATTTTTTTTCTTTTTTTCTCCCCTCTTGCTTTGCTGTCCTCTGCCTTTGAAGATGACTGTGCTAATGCAGCTGACTCTCCACGTGTGGGTGTGGCTGAGGAGATGAAAGAGTCTACAGGCCGCATTTCTTTGCCTTCCTTGACTTGGTGAGGAGGATCTGTCTTTTCTGCTCCCACTTTGATTTATGCTTCTGGTTCTTCAGAGACCAGTTAATCCTTAGTGACAGCAGCTGACCACTACCACAAAACTTCAGAGAAATACGCCCAGCTACCATTTCTGGGAGGAGGGATTTCTCTGACAGTTGAGGAATGATCACCTTTGTGGGACTGCAGCTGTCAGAGAGCCAGGGACAGAAGCCTGCTGCTGCATCCTGATGGTTTCTCTGAAGACCAAGTAAAGGCAGGGGAGTTGAACACTTTGAAGTGAAATCAAACCCAAAACACAACAGACAAAAAAAAAAAAAACCCAAAAACCAAAAAAATCGAGTGGGGTGAAAGATTTATTTTATTTTTAAAAATTTTGTCTGATTTCCCTGAGATTATTTAGTTGTACTGTCTACAGTTTTTTTTAAGCTCTATGCTCAACATGGGACTTGAACTCACAACCCCGAGATCAAGAGTTGCATGCTCTACCAACTGAGCCAGCCAGGCACCCCTATAAATATTTTTATAATTGGATATTTTTCCCCATTTCTGGTCCTCAGTTTGTGTGTGTGTGTGTGTGTGTGTGTGTGTGTGTGTGTGTGTGTGGACTTGATTTACTGCTTAGTGGGATTTGAATATCCAAACTAAAGTGGTTAAAATCCTTCCACTTTAATCTGCAATTTAGTCAGATAACAAATATGGTAAATTACTTCCAGAACACTTAACTTAATATGCACGTGTTTTATAGTAGAAAGAGTCCTCGACTGGGCATGAGGAGCCCCATATTCTAGACTGGACTCCTCCCTTGACTAGTTGTGATCTACAGGAGAATCACATTGTCCTGGGGATCTTATGTCTGTGATCTGTAAAATAAGGGGGATGATGTATTTGGCCTCTGAGAGTCTCCTCAGTAGTAGTGTTTGGCTTTGTACCATTAACAGACAGTTTAGCTAAGTAAAAAATTGACAAGATGTGGAAGGATGCACTAACTATGCCAGAGATTATGTCAGTGATGGGGTCCGGAGGTAAGCCTAATGTGATGGGGAACTAGATGGAAGGTGCTTGAGCACTGCCAATGTTTCTTCTGCACAAATATGCGGAGGGTCAGCATTCTCCAGAACCTTATTGTTTTAAGTCGGAAGCAATTAGAAAAATGCTGTTTCATTATAAGTAGACATTAAAAACTAAACAAGCACACATATGAGGAAATCTGAAAACCTAAGATTTTTTCTTAGAGGCAATGATTGATGTTAGGTTTGGCCACTTAAACTATCCTGAAAAGAGCACTTAACAATGCACTGTAGGCAGTGCTGAAATTAAGATGTATAAGACATTAGGAGCTCAAAGCACTATTTCATTTAAAAAATGTTGACTTCAAAGATATCTAATTTAAAAACATGTAATACTCACCTTTTGTTGATTTTAAAAAATACGTGTTTTCACCGACCTCTTCAGTACAGATGAGGAAACATGGTAATCTCAAACAGACTCTGACTGGACAGAAAACCAAGAATATGCAGCCAAATCAATAGAGGTGGAGAAGGATAGAGTCGATAAGGTTCCTCACAGCTCCAAGGGCAGATTCAAATGAAGGGTTGAACAATCATTTGCTAAATCTAATAAAAATTAATGACAGTATTTCTATTCTCCATACATTTATCAATTCACTTAATAAATAAGTAGCTGTTAGAGAAATGCATTAGGTACTAAGGATATATCAGTGAACAAGATAGATCCATGAGATTGACCCCTGTCCTCAAGAACCATATAATTTAACAGAGAACATAGTCAGTGAGCAAGTAATTTCAAGTATGATGAGAGTTATAAAAGGGCAAAGGGGGCAAACTAACTTAATCACAAAGACAGAAAAGCACCTTAAAGAATGTCGTTAACCTGAAAACTTACAGATGAATGGGACTAAGGCAGGCATTGGTCATTAATCCCTAGCTGCCTATGAGCACCTTAACTTTGGCTGTAGCTAGAGGGCGTGGCTAAGGTGAACCAGTGATAATGGTGATCATGGTGGGTGGATGTTCCTGAAGAGGACAGTCCAGGAGGGAGACCTTAAGGCACGAAACCAAGCTGCACAGAATAAGCAAATTGAAAAAGAAAAGTGTGTGTGTATATATATATATATATATATGTGCATATATACACACACACATATATCGAGAGAGAGATGTAGATATAGATATAATTAGAACATAAAAAGAGAAGAAGAATAAAAGTGTCATTCCTCAGAGAGGTGGTGGAGCCCCCTGATTTTGCTGGGTATTACAGTGTAATTTAAGGGGCCTTCTCTGGCTGCTTTATGGGGATTAGATTAGTGAGGAAGCAAGAGGTATCAGAGTGCAGACTCCAAAGAATTGATGTGAGATGTAAGTACTTTATACACCTGAAAACAAAAATGTAGTAAGAAAGCTACAATCTTAAAAAAGCCACTAACAATTGAGGATGGGACTTCTCTAGAGTTTATTAAAAGTTAGCACTACTGACCCTCCTACAGTGCATATATCTACCCCGCTGTCTTCATCCCACTCAGGCTATGGAAGTAAGCTCTGTGATGAGGGGAGAGTCATTGTTTTTATGAGAAGTGTGTGCATGGAGGCCCAAGAAAATCTCTAATGAAGAGATGAGAGATATTGGTGAGAAGGGGAGACTGGATCTCATTTCTGTGTTGGATATCTTCATAGGTAGTCAAATTGCTACTTGATCGACCCCAGTGGAAGAAAAGTAAACTGGAGAGAGGTGGCAGGCTGAGAGTGAATGCGGCAACCTTGGCTCATACCAATTGGCTTGGCAAAGATGACTTACCTCTTGGTCGAGTGGACACTGTAGAACACTGTGGAAGCAAGAGTTGAGGTGTCTGGCTTGAAGCCCACTCAACAAAGCTGCCCTCTGAATGAACACTCCCAAGTTACAAGAAGCAAGGGGGAACCCAGGGCAGGCAGAGCATGCAGGCTGGCTAGTGTCCTGATTGATCTGGAGACTGCACTAGACCCTCACATTGCACAGATGGGTCCCAGGAGTGTGAACAGCATGGACACCTGCTACACACAGGCCATCATTGATGACAGGTCAAAGGCAGAAAAGCAGGGCACATCAGCAGAAAAGGATTAAAATTATGCCCTGTAAGACATCTGCCCTTCCCCTTCATTGTTTTTTCCTTGTCCCTCATTTTTGAGGAACTAGTCCTTAGGAAAAGGACAATGACAAGAAAGTGAAAAGTGCCAGCCAGTCCTTGAGCCAGCAGTAGCAGAGGAAGGCATTTAGAGTCAGATAAGAGCTGGAACTTTTCATGTGGACGGACCAATTTTAATATCTGAAGTAGATGGAAAGTAATAGAATCTTCCCAAGATGTTGTTAAAAGGTAGGAAAGAGGAGGAGGGGCTTCAGCTTAGCACACTTTGAGGCAATATTTAGAAGAAATAAAATCATCTCATCTTAGACTCAAATAGAATGAGATTCCTTGGTAAACAGATTGGATTGAGTTCAAGTGGCTGCTCCCTGGGTCCCCAGCCCAGACCCCACCTCACTAACTTGTGACAGTCTGGTGTCAGCTTACTTTCAAGAGAGACAGATTTTTGAGGTCTTTCCTAAATGGAATCTGGGTCCAGAAAATGAACAAATTTCTCGAAGTAAAAAACAAATGTTCAGCAGTACAACTCAGCCCAGAATGAAGGCACTGTTTTATGATAAATGCAGAACAAATTTTGCTTCATTCTTCATTTGAGAATATGATGTTTGTTTTATCTTAATGTAGCCAAGAGTCTCCTTACCAACTCCAACTCCCATGAATTACATTATGGAAGATGATGTCAAATCTTTACCTCTAGAGAATAAGAAAATAAAATTTTAAGAAGTGAACAAAAGCAAAATAAGGTAAAGGGTATTTAGTATTTAGTGATAACTATTCCCCTCTGCCCCATCTCCCTCGTGCCATGGGTGGGGGTGGCGGTGGCCCCGCAGGCTGACAGAGCTGTGCACGCATAGGGATGAGGGTGCTAAAATTGAGGTGAGGCTCTGGAGAAAGGGTCAAATATTTGTAATTAAAAAGAGATCTTTCTTAAAAAAGACCTCAGTAGTTCTCAGTATATTTGTGGCAGCTGAAGCCACAGACACGGATGATTTTGCCTCTGAAGTGGTGAAAGATAAAAAAGGAGCCCAAAATTAGGTCTGAGTAAGTTTTACACTGAACAGCAATTTTGTGCTTTTGCTAGACTTTCACTTCCTTATTTTATTTCATTATTTTCATATCTGTAGGTGAAACAGATACTCTTATTCCCTTTTGATGTTAAGAAATGGAGGCACACATCTTTCAGTCTTAAGTGGCAACTCCAGAAGGACAAATTGAACATCATATTTTCTCATCCTCTGTCTTTTCCAGTACAGTTCAGTTAATCTGTCTTTTTTTTCCCCTCGTGTGGAATAAGAATTTTAACCTGAATTCTCTGGATAATAGTCCTAATTCTCTAACTGAATGTTGAGAAATATCTCTAAGAAGTTGACTCATTGTCAAAAGGAGAAATTTTAGAAATCAACAAACTTGTGTATAATTGACGATCTCATATATGTTGTCCTCGTGTATTTAACCAACTTAAATACAGAATCATCTTTGATTTGATGCATACACCAGGTGGTAATTTTAACAATATTTTAGGACACCTTTCCCATGCACCAAAGAATTCACAGGCATTCTAAATATCAACCTCCAACTACTCTCCTCAGGAAAGTGATATACTGCCTCTAATGAGCCTGAACTCTGCAATCCGTTTAGAATATTTCGTTAAACTCTATTTAGTACCAATGGATATGGCACACTCTGGGTGGCCAGTCTGGTCCCATCCCCTCAACCCCAGTGGAGATGGGAATTCATAGTTTGGTTCCTGGAAGAGCCCTGTGTTCATCTTAAGGTCCTTACTTCTATTTAGAATTAAGAGTGAAATGCTTTTTTTTCCCTATCAACTGTCAGATTGTCAAAATATACTGAGCTTGTTCGGATTTGGGGTATTGAAATGGTGGGGAGACCATCTGCTTTCTCTGACATGATGACTCCCCATCTTTTGCAAGATGTAATTATTCAGTCCCTTGTACCCAGGCTTTCTCTGAGATGAGACATTCAAAATGTCCAGCATTAAATGCTTTTCAAATAGAAAACAGGATTTTATGACCCTGCAACTGCAGGCTCAGTGGTTTTATGCTCCTTAGCCTTTGTGATAATGTGTGTCTGCTTCCCCCATGCAGGCTATGCTGTGGTTAGTGTTGATTCAGTAAAGAATTTTTTGTTTCGTTTCCACAGATACTGTGTCTGTGGAGGACAGATTGTACTTCCTGATTGAGCTTCCTGGTCTTAAAGCACACTTCACTAATCCCAGCTCTCATCTGTGGTTTTCAGTATAAAACAAGGAAGCTGATTATAAAAGAATTGGTGAGAAACGAGGGAGGGGAATAGAGGTGGCATATGAACAGAAATGGAAGCACCACATAGTATAAAACATATTTATATATTGATTTAGTTAAAAGGATATTTATGTCCAGAAAGTCTCTGATTTACTCTCCCAGACCATAGATTATGGTTTGGTTTATTGCATAGATTTTAATAGAATGTACTGTTACTGAAGTTAATATTCTGGAAGATAGAAACTTGTAAATTTCTACTTAATACAGAGTTTTACAGTTAGAAAGAGAGTCATAACCTTTTTTGACCTTTAGAAAGCTGTCAGCCTTGTGTGCTTCATTGTTTGTAATACTTTGTATAAAAAAATACCTTTAAAAGCAGGAGGTGTCTTCTGACACGTGTCCTCTGAATCTCTGTAACACGGATCCTGGTTATAATGAGAACTCCTTGAAATTGCTCATCTGTGCCATTGTTGTGTTTGGCCCATTAAACCCTGAGCTCATGAAAGAAAGGAGTTACATCTAGTCTCTACTAGGTCAGGGGCATATACTTCCCTAAGAAAAGTGCTGGCTAGAAAGAAGTGATTGATTGGGTGTTTTGAAGTGTTTATATAAACACGTGAACTGGGTACATAGATATATTGTGCCTGTGGCCTGAAGAGACAGTAATAGAAGTCGTTGTCTGGCAGGCTACACTCTGTCTCAAATTTGCTTTTTTGGAGGGATGGTGATAGAGGGAGAGGTGACTTTTCCACAGAATGAAGTCTGCATGTACAAGATCATTTGTATTTAAGGCAAAGTAACCACAAGGGTAATTTGCAAAGTATTTACTATTTAGTGACCTGTTATTCCTTCACTTACCTAGTGATGTGGAAATAATGTTTCTAAACATTAAAGTGATTGGTCAATCACTTGATGATCTTAAAATAGACTTCCCAGTGAAACTGGAATCTTTGCAGTGTCCACCGCACGGGTGGACTACAGCTGCTCCCAGAAGGATACAAAATTTGCAAAGTAGGTGATGAGGTGTATTCCATGAGAAGAACCAATGTTCAACCGAGGTGGAATTGAGGGATGATTCTCTCTGACAAATACAATTCTCCTTGTGGCTATAGTACAGCAGACAGTATCAGGCATGATAAAGAAGAGCCACACAAGGACTCTGAGGTTAAGGAGAAAAGCTGTACTTAGATAAACAAATTAAGGAGCCATTTTGAGGTGCATAATGCAGTCCTGTAACTAGTGAGAGGTGATGATGACCTTGAAGCAAGGTGCTGGCTGCCCAAGGAAAACTCTCATGGAACAGAAGCTGTGTAGGACACAGGAAGAATTAGAAGATCCTAGAAGACAAGGTATCCAGATTTAGCCAGGGCTGATTCTCTTTTATTGCCATGTGGGCAAAGATTCTCTCTCAGCTCTTTAGTAAGAAAAACAAAATTATATCAGAAGCTTTGCACATATGTTGTATGTGTAAGTATAAATACAAGATAAATATGTAGTAAAGGTAAGTGTTCTGTGAAAAACTGTGCTTTAAATGTATGTGTTTTAAATCTATTACTAAAGTATTTGTCAGGCTAAGGTGATGAAGGTTTGTAATTGCAAATTTGAAAATTTTTCAGGACAAAATTATTTGTGGCATGGTATTGGTATAGAGCATGGGGGTGCTGATTACTCATGTCTTCATGTATTAGGATGGACACAGGTGAACATTTTCAGAAAAACTTTGGCCTTGCTTCAAGTCCCCACTTGGTCCATCTGTACAGAAATAAAGATGTCTTTTAGTCATTAAAAATATTTATTATGTAACTTTATTTTCTTAGAGACTATTAACTCTGCATTCTTCATTTCTTATTAAATTACAGTACACTCTTTTTAATAAATTTGATAGTTTCAGATTTTCTGTGTGGTAAGTACCTATGAAGATCTCTGATTCTCAACCCTGATTCCCTTATGCATATTAGAGTCTGGGATGCCAAGCACCCTTACCCTGTACACACATATATCTACTGCATATACACATAAACACACATATACACATATGCTCACAGGTGTTCACATGAACACACATACAAACATGCATGTGCACACACACACACACATGCATGCACCTCCCTCCCCCCTGGGATATAGCTTGAAAGAATCTGGCTTCATTCCACAGGTGGGGGGCTAAACATTGGTATTTAAAAGTACCTCCCTATGGAATTCTAATTTGCAGCCAGGGTTGAAACCCACTGGTCTACAGCATGTAGTAATCTGCAGTTTTGCTGAGGCACAAAATTGAATCGCTTGTGCTTGGAGTAAGTGATTCAGTTGGTGAAGGAGGCTAGTCTGCCACTCAGCTTCTGCACCTCCGGACAGCCTGGTTTTACTCTATCTTGGCTTGCACACACGCTGACTTTTAGAAAGCAAACAACAAAATTTCTGAAAAACGAGCAAACAAACAAAAGTGAACCAAAATAGCACTTTGCTTCTTTCTTGTGGGAAATTGGGCTGAACAGAAAGAAACAGTCACTCATGTCTCAGATGTAAGTGAAAAGATTTTGAAGAAGTCCTAACAAAGCCCAGTAGTTGAAGATGCATTAATTGTACTCTAATTAAGCAATCTTATATTACCTATATCCTCCTTATCTATAGTGTGATCCTTTTAGAGTTCTAAGTTAATGCAAAAAAAGAAAAGGATTTATCTGACTAGCTAGAAGTTAGATGTCATTGGCCTCATAATGACTAGGATACATCATCATAGGAATTAAAACTGGTTCCAGACTGGCTCAATAGTGAACATTCTAAACAAAGATAGAATTATCTGGGATTTTATGCCATAAATTTGCGTGTGTATGTATGTGTATATATGCACACAAGCAAAAAACAAAACAAAGAAAATATCTCCTTCATATTGAAATCACTCCTTCCAGGGTGTCCAATGATTCACAACCATGACAGCATTGATTTTCCCTTCATCTCAAGTTAAAAACTGTTTTTCCCACAGATCTCTCCCTTATTTATTATTATTAATCCTTTGCACCTGGACTCTACAAAGTCTGATCTATACCATCTATTTTAGTAACATTATAGGATCTAGAGGGAGAGATGGGGCGCCTGGGTGGCTCAGTCGGTGGAGCGTCTGCCTTCGGCTCAGTTCGTGATCCCAGGGTCCTGGGATTGAGCCCTGTATTGGGCTCCCTGCTCAGCAGGGAGCCTGCTTCTCCCTCTCCCACTCCCCCTGCTTGTGCACTCTCTCTCTTTCTGTCAAATGCATGAATAAAATCTTCAAAAGAAATCTAGAGGAAGAGGATTGAGAACAGTTTTATTGAGAGATTTTATTTTCTTGTTTTCTGTTTGTTTTTAACAAATTCAAATCTTATACTCTATCTACCAAAGGACCTCTTCTAAATACTGAATCCATACTTTTTGATGGGTTCCCATTTAGTTATGGTACCTCCTTTCTAATTACTAACCATTCATTAAATGACTTTTTACTGGAACTGCTCATGACCTCTGTGCCATGGAAAACCTAGACAAGTAAGGATAAACTGACACATTGCTCATGTTTCCTTGAGTCATTTCTTATCTTGTAGACATTCCTTTATATCATAAGATTTGTCCCCCTGAAAGTGCCACATAAGTAGATATGTGAACCAGAATAAGCCTCTTCATAGATGTACCTGCCTTTTTCTATTTTGAAAAAGTCCTCTTCAACATTTTCATGACTTGAAGGTTCAACTATTGTCCTCACAGTTTTCAATATGATGGACAAAAGATACTGCAGTAGAGGTTTTGCTTTTAAAAACCTTACTTGTTGGGCGCCTGGGTGGCTCAGTTGGTTAAGCGACTGCCTTCAGCTCAGATCATGATCCCAGGCTCCTGGGATCGAGTCCCGCATCGGGCTCCCTGTTCAGCAGGGAGTCTGCTTCTCCCTCTGACCCTACCCCCTCTCATGCTCTCTCTATCTCATTCTCTCTCTCAAATAAATTAATAAAATCTTTAAAAAAAATAAAAAAAATAAAAACCTTACTTGTTTAACTGGGCAACCAGCATGTACATAGCTAACTCTCTTCCACATGCCCATCAAACATGTCTTTTTTTTTTTTAATTTTATTTACTTACTTATGAGAGGGAGGGAAGTAGGGAGGGAGGGAGGGACAAAGAGAGAGCGAAAATGAGCAGGGGTGGGGAGGAATAGGGGAAGAGAAGAGAGAAATCTCCAGCAGACTCCCCACTGAGCCTGGAGCCCAATGCCGATGACAATGCCAGGCTTGATCCCAGGACCATGAGATCATGACCTGAGCTAAATTGAAGATTTGGCCATTTAACTGACTGAGCCCCCAGGCACCCCTTGAGTTCCTCACCTATAGGAACCAGGTATTTTACAAACAAGAGTTCTGCTCACTGATGCCCAGAGGTAAGGCCCTGGAAACACTTCCACTTAAGGAACGACATCAAACTAGCACCCTTGACATCCTCCTCATTTATTTGTCCAGAAGAGTAAGCAACAATCTCTGAGAAGTCTTGCACAGCACCCCTACTAACAACCTAATTGCCTTCTGCCCGTGTTCTGCTTGCATCGAGCCTACATGTCATGTTTGAGTAGTCCTTGTCACTAAGACCAATGAGACTCTGACACCTCATCTCTTCTCCCCTACATATCATTGACTTTCCTGCTGCCACATCCAGGTAAGACCCACTGTAGACCCTGAGTATACAAATGGCCCATAGCATAAAACTTGCGTTTGTAGTAGGAACCTCAAGTCTGACTGAGTCCATCAGAAGTTCCAAAAGTATGTCTACACTCAGCATACCCACAAATGCTTCATTGCCCTTGTATTGTGTTCAGGTTTATTTCCCAGTTGAATTTCTTTGGGTAAATAAATGGATTATGTCTTATCTCTATTTGTAGCTTCTTATAATGACTTGCATATGCTTTAGATATAAAATCCATTTATATTAATAAATAAATCCACAAAACAAAATCATACTTTATTAAATTCACAGTCCTTGGCTGCAGTTTGTAACATTTCAGCCCCACCTCCAGCCCCACCACGTGCACTTTTGGTTTCCTGGATTGAGGTGAGTTGTGTCTCATTCAATGTTTCTGAAAAGTTTCTTGGAATTTTCTAATTTTAATTTCCTCCAAGCTAGGAAAGCAGGTAACTAAAATTTGTAGAATTTGTGTTAAGTTAAATGGGACACTCAGAGTCTGTGAAATTTATACCTCTAGAAATATATTTACCATACTGATCATAAAATTGAATGGAAAAACAGTATTTTCACCCACCTGAAATAGAGCAAAACACCAGGAATTACATAGGAAAGTAAGGGTTGAATATATCTAAACATCTGAATAGATTAATTCAGAATAAAGAAGGCAAGTGAAAATTTCTGGTTTAATATATTTCTTAAATATAATACTAAATGTATTTGATATTGTCCCTAGTCCCTACTCCCTGATACAGGAATGAGTGAAGAGGATAAAATATTCTGTAAGTGATATTTAGTTAAGTTATTTTAATAGCAGTTTCATTACATCTAGCCATTGAAGAAGGTGGAAAGTGAACCCCAGGGAACTGTAATGACTTGACAAAGGTCATTTTAGCAGTAAATGACATAGAAGAGAGTGGTTTCCAGAGACCTGACCTCTAAACCCTGCCTCCCCATTCTGCTTTCCCCCTGGTACTGCCATAAATGAATATGCTATTATGATGGTGGCAAAGCAATAGAAATGCTTCTTATTTTATATGTTAAATGATGTTTTTCTTTACACAAGTAAAGTGATATGGCAATACCTCAGAAACACAGATATTCGTGAGATGTACCTGTCCTTATAGAAGTATACATAGATGCCTATAAACCTGTACTCTTTTTTTTCTGTAATACAAGTTTTTTTTTTTAATTATAGTTGACACACAATGTTACATTAGTTTCAGGTGTGCAATATAGTGATTAGAGAAATCTATACATTATGCTGTGCTCACCACAAGTGTAGCTACCAGCTGTCACCATCCAACACTATTACAATACCACTGACTACATTCCCTATGCTGTCCCTTTCATCCCTGAGAATTTTTTATTCCATAACTAGAAGTCTGTACCCCCCCTCTCCCCTCCACCCATTTTGCCCATTCCCCCCACCCTTCTCCCCTCTGGCAATCTCTAGTTTGTTCTCTGCATTTATGGGTCTGTTTCTGGGTTTTTTTGTTTTGTTTTTTGGATCCCACATAAAAAGCTGTACTCCTGATGTGCCCTACTAAACCCAGTTTTTTTGCTTCTTAACAAAACTGTAAAGGTTCAAGTCAAGGTCCCATTAAAAAGGGGGGGAGGAAAAAGGGAGAAAGAAAGAAAGAAAGAAAGGAAGGAAGGAAGGAAGGAAGGAAGGAAGGAAGAAAGAAAGA
>NW_027397073.1:32611754-32792584 GCF_003265705.2 Callorhinus ursinus
AAAGAAAGAAAGAAAGAAAGAAAGAAAGAAAGAAAGAAAGAAAGAAAGAAAGAAAGAAAGAAAGAAAGAAAGAAGAAGAAAGAGAAAAAGAAAACGAAAGAAAGAAGATGCTTATAATATTTCTTTTCTTCAGTTGGGAGCATAGCTAAATGAGTCAATATACAATTTGTGTTGTCAAAAATGTTTTTAGCTCTCAACTGTTCTGACCATTCATTGTTGAACAGTGAAAATCAAGGTAAAAATCATTTTCAACTCTATCTTACTATGTGGTGAATCTGTGAGGTCCTCAAAGCATATTCCATAAGGAGAATAAAAGGCCAGATCTTACCTTGATATACAAAAGATGACAGTCATGCGGTATGATGCAAGAGGGAAACATACATAAAATCTGCGTAGCTCTGTTTATCATTCTCATATTATATTTTCATTTCTTTGAAGTCTTCAAGCCTCAATTTAACTATTTAATTTTTCTAAAGGTGTCATACTTTAAACTTAAAAGTGTTACTTGTTTAAATAGCTATCACCTTAACTGGGAATTCATTGGCCAAATAAAAACCAGAATTTGGCATAACTTTAGGGAAAGATGCCTATCCAGTTGAGAGTCAGCTCAGAATCAGTTAGCTCATGTGAAGGAATGGAATGGGACTTGGGGGTAGGAAAAAACTTACAGTGAAAAACTCAGTGAAAGAGCACTAGTAAGTGGAAGTTTTGGTATGCATGTCAGTAAGTGGAGGTGAAGAGCTCCTGCCAAGAGACTGGTGAGATTTCTACCAGCCAAGTTGCCCTATCTCTGTTGTGCTCAGTAGTGACGACACTATAGCTTTTTTATTGGGACCTTCACCTGAATGGCTATTTTTTAGTCCATTTGGGAAGCATTTTAAAGACATTTCTCCATGCTGTGTTATTGTTCAAAACAAAATAAAACAGGATTTTAAAAATCCACTAGGCATCATTTTCTTCAGAAAAACACTGTTCATGGACAGTCATAAATTAAGGAAGACCATCAAATCACCTTTTAACTTTTTCTTGGCTATTAGAACTTAGGTAATTTTCTCATGTATCCCCGTAATAATATTTTTTCTGTTTTTAGAAATGCATCTAATTTTCTCATCTTTTCTTTAATGCAACTGCAAAAATTCTAAATATGAAATAATAAGTGCAGAGAATGGGGAAAAATACTAGGTTTATTATGTCCTATATCATGTTTCTTTGTGATATCCTGAATTCCTGTTGATATTTCTTAAAATGGCAGTATATTAACAAATATAATTCAGCTTTAAGGCAATAAGAATCACAAGACCAAATACAAAATAGAAACCTGTCTCATCCAGTCATTTAAAATATGCTTCCTGGTTAGTCGTCTTGACAAATAATATCCATCAGTGCATCAACTAACAAAACTTGATTACCATACTGTCCAAGAGTATAGAAACATGGAGAAATAGAAGATAGTCTCAAGAATCTGAGAGTACAGTGGGCATGATGCAGTGGCCATGTGTGCTGTTTACTGTTCTTTTTGCCCTTTACCCTTGGGCTCATGGCGGGATTGCTCTTCTTGACCTCTTGTTAGTTGAGTATGTGTCCAGTTCTTTCCAACACGCTGTCAGTGGAAGTAAGATATTTGAGTGCAAATTCTAAACCTTCCAGACCTTTTATCTCTCCTTTTAGATAGGGCTCCAGAGTGAGGATAAAGCAGAAAAGAGTATCCTATTCTCACACAATGGATATGTATCATGAGCAGGAAATAACATTTTTTTTCAAAACACTGAGATTTTTATTACTGCAGTGTGACCTAGAATCTGCTGACTAGACTAATAGACATAATTAACATCTGAACAACTATAACAGAAAAAAGATTATAGTATTATGAAACAAATTTCTTACATATATAAATTTCTTGATAAATATGTTTCCTAAGTTGATCAAAAGTTAGGCTTAAACTAAAACCTTGCCTATCCCAATTTCTGGACCAGGTATTTGGTGGGCAAGAGGATGTAATCTTCATTTATCAAAAACAATCAAACATATCAACTGTATTAATTTCCTAGGGCTGCCATAATTAATTATCACAAAGTGAGTGGCTTTAGACAACAGAAATTTATTCCCTCACAGGTCTGGAGTCTGGAATTCTAAAATTAAGGCATCAGTGGGCCATGATCCCTTTGAAACCTCTAGGGAAGAATCCTTCCTTGCCTCTCCCTAACTTCTTTTGTCTCTTGACAGTTCTTTGGCATGTAGCCACATTACTGCAATCTCTGCCTGCACTTTCACATGGTCTTCCTGTTTGTGTGCCTTATGTGGTCTTTTTATAATGACATCAGTCATTGAAGTTAGGGTCAAACACATTCTGAGGTTCTAGGTAGACACATATGGTAGTGGGGGGAGAACATTATCAAACTCAATATGCCTGCACTGCCCTAAACATAGTTTTGAGTTTCAAATATTATCTATATAATTATTGGGTCAACATCACAAATGAAAGACAATTATGCCATTGGATTTAGCGTCTATTCTTCGTTTATTGTTGATACTCTACATAGCTTAGAAAAGAAAATTGAGGGAAAAGACCAATTATTACTTGTCCTTGTCTTCTCCATAATTAATCAATATGAAATAAATATTTGCCAAATGAACAAATTGATTGGATACATAAAATTATTCTTGATCAAATGACAACTAGATTTCTGAGACTGAATCCACAGAGTTACTGGTTTTATAATTCTGCTGCCATCTGGATAATTAGAAGGTCTATAATATGCCTGCTTATTTCTGCCTTACTTTTATATTTTGCCCTGTGTGTTGTATTATTTTTTTTCTTTATGTGGTAAGTAGGTCTGTAGTTCAGAAGAATCTATAGTGCTGTATTTGAAAATTGTCAATATCTACTGCATCAACATCATTATTAAATATGAACTGAGTATCTACTCAGTGTCATTGATGACAAATAGAAAGGTGGCTGATTTGAATCCAGTTTTTGAAAAATGAATGACCAGATCGCTTTAGGCCATTTAGAAGCACACTAGACACAGTTTTGAGGGTGATAAATAGAATTCAACCCTCTGAGAGTATCATAGGCCTGAAATTAATTTCAAGTATTGGGTTTACCAAAACAAGCTTCATTAAATATAATTTGATTTAGGACCTGGGTTAAGGCATTATGTTGTCTGAGAAGAGTTAAGTCTTTAAGGAATTAATGCTTTAGCTCATTTAGTTTATCTGACTAAATCTATTAGACCTTGAAGTAATGAGACTCAGTGGTGAATGAATTTTGGTGAGAAGAAAGGTGGGAACTGAATGCACTTTTTGGTTATCAGAACTCTGCAATTTAGAACTCTTAGTTTCCAGTAGATGATAGTTTAGAGACAAAAGGAGCTTAGTCAGGGTACCTGAAAGGATGAGCTGTGTGCCCCAGAATAAAATTTCATTTTTATGGCAGTTTTGCTAAAGGCTGTCCTTAAAAGCTTCGTAAGTCTTGGTTTTCCTGGATCTTATTTATTGCCTAGAATAGTGCCACGTTGCACTCTCATTTAGCATGGCACATCAGAGTATATGATGAATTTTTTTTTCTGCCTTAAATCCCTGCAGAGCACAATGATAGAGACATAATGCATCTGCATACACATGCAAGGTAGTTTGAATTTAATGCATTTCATATCATTAAAGTTAACATTTCATGCATTATATTTCCTTTTAGAATACACTTGCATACATCCATATCCATATAGATATATGCACGCACACACACAAAATCCCATTATGTAGATCAATTTACATGATCACAATGTTCATATCCATAAAGCAGTGAACTTCCCAAATCAGATGCATGCATAAAAGCACTGATGCATAAAATTTCCATCTTGCAAGTACAGAGAAAGTTCTAGTAGGCATTTAGTGCCATGACAGGTCACTTAGGTTACAACTAGCTATATAGGACATGCTAATAAGATTTAACCTTCTTTGTCTGTTGCTGAAGAGGACGGAAGAGGGGAGGGGTGAGACCTTCTTATCTTTGAAGTTATCAAAGAAAATTAAAAACAGCCACTTTTCCTCTGATCCTTGTGGCTGAATGTTTTTGAGCTGCATAAATGAGGTCCACACAAAAAGAATATATATTTAAGGGGACAATATGAGGCCTTAATCCATTCGCTACTGATCATAGCGTAAGTGACACTGATAAAACAGAATTTGATGGAGTGTGTGTACAGAATTACTTCCATCTCCATACTTGATGTAACTTTTCATCTAAGTAAACTCCATTGAGATTAATATGAAAATGGAGAGCTAAAAACCCAAAGTGCCATGTGACAACACTTAAGTAAAAATTTATTAGACTTGTCATTTCTGTTAATTATTGTCATTTCAGCTAATTACTAGCCATTCCTGTTAGTTATTAGACATGTCGTTTCCCCTTCCAAGCTGCCATCTAGCACCATCTCTGATTCTGGTCTCACTACACACGCTCAGGCAGTGGGTCAGGGACCAGCCCAGTGGATCTGAACTCCGGAAGAATGATTCAGAATTGCTGTCCAAAGGCAGAATGATTAGTGAAGAAATCCTTAACAATCCTTATCCTTCCCACATTTTAGGGTAAGAGCGAGGGAGGTGGCATCATTTTGTTACAAACAAAACAACAAAAGCAAAAGGGGTTGTCTATGAGCTAGAGATAATCCATAAAGAGTTTATCGATAGCTTAACCAAACTCCAGAAATCTCTTGAACTCAGCAACATTCACCTCCCCAGGGTCTTACAATCTATATTGGACAATAGACTGAGAGGTGTCGGCTGAAGGGTAGCTTAGGGAGAGCAGCCTGACTCTGATTTCCAATAAAAAATCCTCCCTGTCTGAAATGCTGTCTGTGGATGTTAGAGAAAACTGTGTGTATGTGTATTTATGAAAGTGTTTATTTTTCCCCTAGGTTTTCATAAAGTATAATCTGGTGATAGTAATAGAGAGATTAATCTAGGAATTGCATCAATGAAATGAAATTCAGGCATCACAAGAAAGAAAACACGGAAATTCAGACATTGTATTGTAAAAGAAATATCAATGGACTTTAGCATCCCTAAACAAGCAGTATGGACACTCTATTTCAGTATCTTTAGGGTTTGACTGGGAATCATGGCATGGTCCTCATGAATAAGGCAGGTTGTGCTAATTATAAAGAATGTTCATGGCAACTGTATTGGATAGCTGGATAAATGCCGTCTCATTACATTTTGGTTTTATACATAATCAAAATAAAATGGAAAACTGAAAGATTATTTTGGAATCTACTCAGTAGAAGTAGCCAAATTCATCAAATAAATTATTTTGTGGTGGAGGTTTTTCTCCAAAATAATCCAAATACACTTCAGTTTGCCACTGTAGGGTCAGAAATCCACCCTCCCCACAAAGGCTGCATTTGAGTTCCTAAACTCAATTCATTTTCTAATAGACCCATCTATGTTAATATTATTGGGCTAAGTAGCCATCCCTCATCCCTTTGAAATGTTTATTCAGTGTTAATGAGGCTATAGCATTTGAGTCAAGACTACTGTTACTAGTCAGAATTCAAGGGCATCTCCAAACTTAGGGCAAAAAAGGGAAGGAAGAATAACAAGTGCCTAAGATTTGCTATAGTCTAAGAAGAACTTGGGTATTCTAAATACATGCATGATATTCTCAGGCTTTATTAGATGCTTCTTGGGGGGAGCAGTGACACTAGAACAAGAGAGAGAGTCCGGCCATTCATTGGATTCATTGGACTAAAACCGGCTGTTTCGGAAAGTATCTTTTCCCACTAAAAATCCTGTTCCCACGATGTCTGGCCGTTGAAATGCCTTGCAGAAGCCTGAGATAGGAAATAGCCCGTTGGTCATTAAACAGTTAAAGTTGGTCTACATTTTATATCCCTAGACTGTCAGAACTCAAGTATTGAGATTTGGACACACACCATCAGCGTGTGCATTCTGCAAGATTAGGAAACCAAGAGCAGTCCCATCAGAACAGGATTCCTAGGGACTGGAACAAATTAATCAAATACTGACGAAATTTACAAAAGGTACAAGAGGTTTTGAAGGCAGGAGAGGAATGTAATTGCTACAAGGCAAGGATACACAAATAACTTTAGGGAGCAAAAGATTGCATGTAAGTAGAGGTAGATTTTTTTTTCTTGGGGAAGAAAACAGTAATGGGAATAATACTTTCAGGGTATACATTATAGAAGGTAGGATCTACTAAATTAATGATGAAATCAAAAGTTTGTACTTGGATCAAAGGCTAGTATGGTCAGTATCATGTACAAAATTTCTGCTCTGTTCAGTGTAGACCGAATGAAAGGAACAGAAAGGGTTGGGGAATGGTATAGGAATTCTATCCTAAACAAAATTGTTAGGTACTATTTAGGTTGACTTTCTAATCTGTCTCAGAGAACCGGAATAAACATCATGGCAAAAACATGAGAAATTTCTTTCTATATGAAAACAGCCACTAGGCACAATTGAGTTGTTTGAAACCTGTGCAAAAATTCCCCCTCAAGCTTGAGAACTTTGTTTCTATCTTTCTACCCCAAACCGGCAATTGGCTACAGGTATTTGCCTGGAGCAACTCTGGGACAAATTGGAAAGGGAATAGAAAAATAACTTGCTGCACGTGAGTGTGCGTGCGTGCTTCACCACAATCAATCACATTTTCTCTGACATTGCTTCATTTGTGGATTATTGCAAAAACACAGGAAGAATGTGAAAAGATAATGTTGTAAAGCCATCGGAATGAAATTGGTAGGAGGAACCCATTTCTCACTGTGTTCCCCAGCACCTCTGCACTCAGAATCCCAGCATTGTTTAAACTTCCATTCTATATAAGAAAGCTAATCAAATGACACTCAGGAAAATTGACTTGGGTTTTCAATCTAGTTTCAGATCTCTAGTGTACTTATTTCAAATGGCATTTGTTATTCTCTGCATATCCTTAGGAACATGCCCTGTCAAGAAATGCCATACAACTTCAAACCATGTTTTTTCCCACCTCTATAACTTTTTATGTATTCCCTTTTTACATTTTATTACAGCATAACATCTAAAAATGAAATAAAGATTATAGGCAATGCTTCAGGACCTAGAGTTCTATGCCTTGCCCTGAATATAAAACCATGTTGATAGGGACCGCTGTTATACCTCTGTAAATTGCTCAAATCTCCCCACTGACCATCACTGTAATTATTTCTGCTTGGAAATGAAAGGTTTGATGGGCAGAAGGGTCTTTTTTTATGTCTATCTCTTCTTCTATTCATCCGAACTACACATTTCCCCTTGGTGGTGAATTACGGAGATTAAATCTATATTTATTTATAATACTTATCTCTGTGAGGGGGGTAATCAAACAGAAATGAAGAGAAAAACAAGCAATCAGTTTTTGTAACTTTTTAGAGGTAACAGTATGAGAATTTGCTCTTCATTTTCATGATTTTAATGAAATCAGAGTAGTTGGTGTAATTGTTCTCTGTAAAATTGTGTACTTTGTACAATATGGGGAAAAGGGAGGGAGGGACGAATAAAGAGAGAGGGGGAAGGAGGGAGGGAGGGAGAGAGGTGTGGAGATTTCAAAGCAGAGATGGAATTTTCTGGAGACAGGGCAACTTCATCCAAAAATGTCTGCATTAATACAAAAGTTTCTGTAGTCAGCTAATTTTGAAGGCATGGAGTTTGTGATAAATTTATAGAAAAAGCCCTTTAGATTATTTCCTGTAGGTTTAAAATGTTTATGTCATATCTGTTCTCCATTCTTTTGCCTCTGCTCCAACTTTGTGACATGGCTCTCCTTGCTGGCCTCTGGCTCTTTGCCAACATAAGGTTGATTAGTTACTCCTTTCACCTGAACACCACTCTTTTTTTGCCAAACACCCTATGACTGGACTCTTGCTTACATTTTATGGGAAACAGCAAGCATTCAAAGATGGGAAGGGGTGGGGTAGGGGTGATGGATGGAGAGGATAGGAGTCCTGACTCTGCCTGATACCAACTACTTCCGTACCCTCTCTGTCCACCCCAAGGATTATTTGGAGGATCAAAAGGAGTCAAGATTCTCTACCCTACCTAGTAAGAAGGTACTCAAGAGTATTAGCGGAAATAACTTTAATGAATAACAAGACAAAAGCATAACTAATAGGAAATCAGGGCAAGGAGGAGAAATAGAGACAGTTAGAGGGTGTCACAAGTTATTTTCTTCTATTCATAGGTCAGGGATAACTATGGCTGTAATTGTGGTTGTATACTGTTAACTCATCAGCCTTCCCCAAAGTCCCAGAGAGCAGGAATTTTTTTCCTTTCTTCTTTTCCAGCTTTCTTTCTACCATTTTCCCCATCTTCCTTTCCTTACCTTGTTCTTTCCCTTCTCTCTCTGTCTCTCCCTCTTGGTCTCTGTCTCTGTCTCTCTCTCCCTTTCTTTCCTTACCTTTCTCTCCTTCCTTCCGTCCTTTTTTTTTTTCTTTCCTTTTTCTTTATCTAAATTGGATTTGATAAGGCCCATGAAAGGTCAGTGACCTCAGCACACATTTCCTGGAGAAAAAGACTCTGTTGAGTATGGAGGTCCTAGACTAATGAGACCTAGGCTGCAATGTGGTGAGATGCTTTCTCCAGCGTTCAAATCTCAGGGGATGAAAAAAAGTCTATCCAAACCTTTCTTGGTTTTTAAAGAAAATAAGAATGGAAAGACTCTTCACTATGATCCCAGAGGATGTGCATGTCCTGGAACTGAGATTATATAGATTTCTTCTATAAGCAGAGTTTCTGAGGAAATCCTATGTTCTGCACATATATCTTACTTTGATGTGTAATCTCTGAATCTTTTAGACTATGCACACAATGCCAAGTTAGTGGAGTTAAAAACAAAACACGTGACTGCTTCTTAGGATCATTGAATTTAGATGCTATCTTGCTCTGTTTTACAGATGAGGAGACTAAGGCAACTTGCACAATGGCACAGACTTCGTTGGATACAGAACTAACACTAGAATCTTTTTGTCTACATGTTAGGATGAGTAACACTCTAGTTATGTAAGTAGAACTAATCTCACTGGGTATACATCAGATGAGTCGTCTAGTAGACATTTATGGAACACCATTAATTACCAGTGAGAGAGCCTTAAACTAATTAGTGGAACAGAATGCACCAGCTTGATTTGACTGTGGTCATGCAAAGTCACCGTTGGTTTTTAGTAGACTAAGAATGCTTTAGCAATGACCAGAACTCTAAAAGCTTCCAAGATAAAAGCAAAAGTCCTTGCCTGAAAGGGGGAAAATGGTGCTAAGGAAATCGTTAGTGTGAAATTCAGAAAGAATACCTGCCAGCACACTGATTTCCCCACGCTTTAGTTGACTTCAGGTTTAAGAATTGTTTTTGATATGCATATCACTGCCTCTTGTTCAAGTTAATTTGTTTAAACATTCATGAAGGGGAAGGTTTTTTAATAGAAATATGCCAAATTTTTTTTTTCAATCACAGACAAACTGGGGTGTTTGCTGATTCATGAGCAATGTGCATATTCAGTTGTGGAGAGTTTTACTGCCTAGTAACAAAGTTGTTGGGTTTTGGGGTTTTTTTTGTTTGTTTATTTGTTTGTTTTAATTTTTGCCCTCTCTGTTAAATGCCAAAATCTGTAAGGAAAATGATGGCAAACGATTTAGCATCAGCATCCTCACAAAGGGCTTGTTCTGAATAAGGCAGAGGTTGGACTGTGGCTTTGTTGGGTTACAGCAAAAAGAAAACAATTGTGTATGGGCGAAAGGCAGTGGAGGAAATGATTCTGTGGGCTGACAAAATCAGTGAGGATGCAGGGAGATCAGCAACAGCGTTGGTGCTGTTAAGTTCATTTTATGACCCATTAGGTTTAGGACAGTGTTGTAGGAAGTAGAGTCAGAGACTCCAAGAAAAGTTTGTCATCAGAGACATGTTAACTGACCTATCTTGGGGCTGGAGATCAAGGAATGGTGAGTGGACAAGTGAAGGTTCTGTGAGATCTGGCCAATTTCTGTCCTGCTCTTATCTTCTCCCCAACTCCAACAGAGTGTTTCGCAAATAGTGGAAGCTCTACCAATCCTTCTCATCAGCTTCTCTTATTTCTCTCAGCAATTTCCTGAAAAATCACCAGCCTGGCAGGTACACAACCCCCAAGCCTGACTTCAAATCCTGTCAACAAAAAACTATACACTAATAAGAAAACTCAAGTGATTATTGATAAAACCCATCAACTTCCTTCCTCCACAGTTGTGAATATAGCTCAGTAGCAATTTTTATCTGCTTTCTTTCAGTTCAGAAGATAAAATATCTCTCCTCTTCTTCAATGCCACTTTCTTCTCTAAGGCATCAATCAGTCAAAAATTTACTTCTCTCCCATGCTCCTGAATCTTTTCCATCTATACATCTGTTCAAGAGTATCCCTTTTTTTTTTATTATGTTATATTAATCACGGAGAATATCCCATTTTTATTCTGCCTTTGACTCCATGTTTCCTTCTAGCTACCAATAAGTTTACCTAAAGCATCAATTAAAATTGTGTGTGTGTGTGTGTGTGTGTGTGTGTGTTCTGTGGCAGATGTTTGTATCAGAGTATTCTTAGATGCAATAACAGAAACACAACTAGGATGAGAATGGAAACATGAAGGTGTTTTATTATTTTGCATGCCTAAAGTTCTGGAAGTGTGGAAGTTGGAGGTTCCAGGGCTAATAACCCAGATATCAGCTTTCATACTTAGGCTTGTCCCTCTTGGTTACAAGACGGCTGCTACAACTCCAGAAATCATAGCCTTAGGTGACTCCATCCAAGGACTAGAAGATGAGGAAACGGCATGACCCTTTCTGTATCTCTCATTTAAAACTTCCACAGAAGCCTGTGGCATGTTTCCCCTCATATCTCATTGGTCAGGATCACCACTGTGCAGGATTCATCCCTGTGCAGGATTCATCCCTGGGGCTGAGTATGGGCCCAGAGCCCCTGAAGTTTATGGTCATTTGATATCCAAACTAAAGTAGAGTTCTGCAAGCAAGGCAGAGGCAGGGGTGGAGGGTGGATGCCAAAGTGTTCTTTCAACTCTGCATTCAATCAATCTGAATGCCAGTCCTGAGCATCACTGTTGGGTGCAGTTTTTCTGTGCTGCTCACACAGCCTGACTCCTCTGGGGTCTCCAGTAGGACATTTTGTTATTTTTTGTTAGTTGGTCTTTGGGTTAAAGAGAAAATAAGTAGGTACTGGTATGTGTGTGTTTGCAGATGGAAAAGGGAAATGAGAACAGTAGAGAAAATCTAGTAAAATTCATAAATGCATGCTGAATTCTTAATTATTTATAACACTTGATGGCTTCTTATGCATGTTGGGAAATCTACCATTTCAATAGCCATATGTCTATTGGTCCAGAAATAGAAGATACTAGGACAAAGGATCAGGTTGGAATTCAGGCTGGAATAAGCATTCAACCTTATAACTCATAATCCTTTCGAGTTACACACAGCTGTGACTGTAAAGGAACCCTTTGACAACATACAGAGCTGGGTCTCTACTCATACCTGTGTTCCTTCCGGCTGAGGACTTATGATGACTTTTCAATGATATTATGGACTGCTGGAAAATTTAAGAGGGATCTCACAGTGAATAGTAGTTTCTGCTGGAGGCAAATTTGAAGATAAGTCAAATTTGATGCTTAACTATTCTGACGAACATGTTTACATGCGTTTGCCAAATCAATATCGTTTTTCTCTCGGTCTTCATTCTCAGTTCTTTTCTGGCATAGCATCACCTTCCCTCTCCCCCTTGGCCTCTCCGCCCATTTCTTCTTGTTCTCCTCCTTTTCCTTATATCTGGACTTCCTTTCTCTCCTTCATTCTTTCCTTCGTGGCTCTTGTTCAGGTTCCTTTGTTTTTTCTCTCCCCATTCCCTTCAACCTTAGGAGTCAACTGGAGTGAGTATTTGTCCCCATTGGACCAATTTACATGATCAGGGGTCCCTCCCTGTTTAGTCTGCATTTCAGCTTCTGGTAGCATCAAGGTAAACTGCAATAAGCAGAGTCCTTTTTGGTCAGGTTTGACTATGTAGACAAACAATCTAGATAAATAATTTTCAACCTCGGCTCACAAAAACACCCTTTTTCTCCTTTGTAGTGTGTTTTCAGGCCTTAAATTTTTTATGTTCCTGCTTTAACACTTCACTTCACAATGCCTCCATAAAAAAGTAATGCCTTTTCTCTTTTGTTAAAAGAGGAATATCCTCCCAAGCAGCTCTCTCTCAAGATGTGTTGAAATCCCAAGAGGAATCGTGTTTTACATTAAAAAAAAAAAAAAAAAGCCTTCTTGTGTATTATCTTGTTAGATAATCCCCCAAATCATGAGAGGTAGGCAGGGAGGCAAAGCTGCTTCAGAGAAGTTTTGCCAACAATATAATAGGCTAATTGAGTACAGAACCTAGACCTCTCTCAGTCTTTAGAGTACTGATACCTATTAATTTACATTAGAATAATTGTATATAAAACAAGCACACATAAAGACAGTGAATATGCAATAAACACATATGATTTTCTTCTCTTTATTTTCAAGGAGAAGTAACATTTGCAATTACTCACCCCATGGAAACTGGAATTGCTTCCCCTGGGTGACAGACACACCCTATCTCTGCAGGTCCAGTTGCATTTCTCTGTCCTTTAGTTCATTTTATTCTGATGCTCGACGTGGCATCAGGAACAACCTCCAAATGAGCATTGGTTTATTTTCTCCTTCCTCTCTTTGTTCTTTCTTTTTTCTACTCTCCTTTTCTCTCCCTCTCTCCCTTCCTCCTTCCCAATCCCTTCCTTCCTTCCTCCTTCCCTGTTGCTTTCCTTCCTTCCTTCCTTCCTTCCTCATCTCTGTCTCTACTTTCTATTTCTTTGTTCCCACTCCCACTACAAGAAGTGATGAGAAATCCTTGATTCTCTACATTCATGTTCTCTTTGCTCTCATTCTTTTTTTCCCTTAGTCCAATAATGTAATGCCAATTATTAGAAAATATAATTCACTGTGTCTCACACTATTATTTATAATCTACCCGAGCATTTTCTTCACATTCTTAATATCCCCAGTGTCAGAGAGAATTACAGCTGGAAAGCAGACTGCAGGCCTTCGTGTAACGAGAAGAGGGAAGAATGTTGTTTTCACAGGCAGATTTTCTGTTGGGTGGGGTTTCATGATTTTCCTAGAGCAGTTAGACTTTTTTATGCATTTACAATTATTTTTGCCAAAAAAGACGCTCGATGAGTATTTCTTTTTTTTCTTCAATAGGAATAAGAAGATAAAAATGTTTCAGTAGATTAAAGAAGAGAAACTTTACAAAGATATTTACAAAGATATCCAGTAGATGGTGATTCCTGAGCAGTTTAGATCTGTAATATGGCACATTCTGTACATTTGACTCTAACTTTCTCTGGCTCCTGAGTTCTCTCCTCTCTCTCTCTCAGCCTCATTTTCTTTCCACACTTCTTTCTTAGTCTCTACACACACACATACACACAATACATCAAGGTGAACTCTTTGAAGATAAACAAATAAAGTCCATATCTTTCCTTCAAAATTCAGCAATGAGCTTCATCTCTGTTCTGGGAACTCTATTTATTTTTTATTATTTTATTTTATTTTATTTTATTTTATTTTTTGCCAAAGACAAGATTTAGGAACTTACCAGGAGTTAAGATAGAGCTAGACAGAAAAGAGCAATAGAAAAAAAAATATTTTGGCAATAGGATGGTGAATAAGAAAGGAAGTGAGAAGAGCGCAGAAGATGAAGACAAGGTAGAGAGAAAAATTAGTCCCTCCTGGGCAAGCAACATGCCATCTGGTGACCTAGACATGAAAGAATCCCAGTGGAATTTAATATCAAGACCTTGGGTCCTTTGTCAGGCCCACAACACACACACACACACACACACACACTCTCTCTCTCTCCCTCTCTCTCTCTCTCTTTTCTTTCTGGGCTACCAGCCCCAGAGCCTTTGTTTCTGTCCGTCCCATCTTGTTTATTGCAAGCATGCACATATCCTCTTGCCTAGCTTCTTAACTCCGGAGTAGACAACCACCTCTCTAGCTACCTGCCCTCCTCCTGTCCCCTTGCCCTACTCTTCCTGAAAAAAGCATACAGGTACTTAATTTGGAGAATTTCTGTGCTAACCAGGATAGGGAAATAAATAATAACAACAATAAATGAGAAGCAGTTACAAACATTTTCAGATTTTATATATGATCAAACTCTCTAATGTATATTTTATAAAATCCTCTATAATGTGTCCACCCATGCAACGAAATGATACCCTTCCATACCATTTTTATAAAATATGTCATGGTCCCAGTGGAATAATTTTGATTTTGTCATAAATATTTTCTTAACATTGAGCTCCATAGTTCAACTAATGCATCAACCCATTATTTAGAATCTTGTTTTGTTTTGTTTACTTGTCTTTTTTTAATTATAAGTAGGCATAATACATTTGTCCATATGAAATAGACTGAGTAGCATAAAGTCAACTACTGATTTCATGAAACATACCTTCCTTGGACTGTAGGCAAAGACAAATTCAGCAATATCACCAATGCTCAATGGTAATCAACTAAGAGATGGTCTCTTAATTTCCTAGGGTTGCCAGGACAAAACACCACGAACTGGATGGCTTAATTAAAACAAGAGAAATTTATTCTCTTACGTTTCTGGAGGCTAGACATTTGAAATCAAGGTGTCAGCATGGTTTGTTTCTTTTTGGAGGTGAAATGTAGACTATTTTCCATGTCTGCCTCCCAGCTTCTTAGGGTTGCTGTCAATCCTCAGCATTCTTTGGTTTACAGATGCATCACTCCAATCTCTGCCAACTCTTGTCTTCACCTGCTGTTTTCACCGTGTGTCTGTGCCAAGTTTGCACAAGTGTTGCATTAGTACACATTAGAACATTGTGTTTCCTCTCTGCATGTTTGTCACATTAGTAAGAACATTAATCATATTGGATTTAGGACCCACTTTAATCTTAACAGTATGACCTCGCCTTAACTAATTACATCTGCAAAGATCCTATTTCCAGATAAGGTCACATTCTGGGGTTTCAGACAGACATGAATTTTCTGGTACACTATTAAACCCACAACAGATGGTAAACAAGGGTCCTTCTTCTTACCTGAAAGGCAAACGGAAATAAGATGGTGTTCTTCTGCAGAATAGTGAGGTTTATATGTACTTTTAGGGTGAAACAAGTCACATTGACAGCTACTTTACCATATCTAGATCTTTCCTTAAAAATCAACGCAAGAAGTCAGAGTCACATGCCCAGTAACCTGGGGTTCTGATAATAAAATGTACTCTTTGTTTTGATTTAAATCTGTGTATTTGTAATTCACATGACTAGACAGAAGAACTTCATTTTTAAATTTTTGTTCTTTTTTTAAATTTAAATTCAATTAATTAACATATAGTGTATTATTAGTTTCAGAGGTAGAATTCAGTGATTCATCAGTTGCATATAACACCCAGTGCTCATTCCATCACGTGCCTTCCTTAATGCCCATCACAAAGTTACCCCATAGCCCTACCCCGCCCCTCCAGCCACCCTCATTTTGTTCCCTTTGATTAAGAGTCTCTTATGGTTTGTCTCCCTGTCTGATTTCATCTTATTTTTCCCTCCCTTTCCCTATGATCCTGTTTTGTTTCTTAAATTCCACATATGAGTGAGATCATATAATTGTCTTTCTCTGATTGACTTATTTTGCTTAGCATAATATCCTCTAGTTCCATCCGTGTGGTTGCAAATGGCAAGATTTCATTCTTTTTGATGGCTGAGTAATATTCCATCACACACACACACACACACACACACACACACACACACACACACACACACAAGTTGTAATATATATATTGCATCATCTTTATCCATTCATCTGTTGATGGATATCTCAGCTCTTTCAATAGTTTGCCTGTTGTGGACATTGCTGCTATGAACATTGCGGTGCATGTGCCCCTTCGAATCACTATATTTGTATCCTTTGGATAAATACCTAGTAGTGTAATTGCTGGGTCATAGGGTAGTTCTATTTTCAACTTTTTGAGGAACCACCATACTGTTTTCCAGAGTGGCTGCACTGGCTTGCATTCCCACCAACAGTGTAGGAGGGTTCCTCTCTCTCCATATCCTCACCAACATCTGTCTTTTCCTGACTTGTTAATTTCAGCCATTCTAGACAGAACTTCTAAAATGACTTTTAGAGAACTAAATACTCTTAACTTGATCTACTTAGTAGAGCTTCTAGTAAAGAACCTGGAGTTAAAAATAAGGCATATCAATTGAAATTGGTGAAAAAAAATCATTCTACATGGTGGTAAACTATAAAAACATAAATATTACTGATCCCCCCCAGGAAAATAGGCTCATCTTCACACTTTGTATTGTTTTTTTTAAGAGAAAATGTTTTATTTTCAAATTACAGTTTTATACCTGTTGAAAAAACAAACATGTTCTCTCTTTAGTCCCTTGCATCCCAGATTCTTGTCAGAGCAGATATTCTGTCAATCTAGTTAAAATTTTGTATCAAACCTGTCCTTCTTCCCACCTCACCATGCTCTTGTAGTTTTATTTTGTCCCATAATAAAATAATTGGTGGATATGGCTTAGAAGCAGCCTGGGTAGCAATTAAGAACATTGATTCTGGAACCAGATGGATTGCATTCAAATCCAGTCCCCACACACCAGTGTATGAATTTGGGTCAGGTACTTGGCCTCTTTGTGCCTTAGTTTCCTTATTTACAAGATGTGGATGGTGAAAAGAGTACATTCTTTATAAGAATATTATGAGGATTAAATGAGTTAATATCTCTAAAGCTCTTATGCATTATAGAGTATTTGTTAAATAACTAAACGTCTGCTAGAGCAGAGGCTCGCTGATGATGGTTCTGTGTCTTGCATCTCTATTATTCTCTATGGCACCAAACAGTATTCTGAACTTAATATATATGCAACCCAATATCTGTTTGCATAATATATAATTGAATTGAGATAAATTAACTTCCCCTAGCAAAATTTTTGTCTCTACATATGGATTGATTTTATTTAGGGGGAAGAAGGATGTCTGTCCCTCTTGGAGGTTTACGGAGCTCTATGGATTTAGGAACTAACTGATCAGTGCTCATCGATCATAGCACTGAACATTTTGAAAAGGTCTTTTGCAAGTATCTTTTCCAACTTTTCTTGTCCAAGCTAAATAACCCAGCTCAAAACTTATCTTCTCTTAGAGTCTGTTACATTAACCTGAGAAATATATCTCTTCCTCTGTATTCCTTGACATTATTTTTGTGTTCCATAAGAATATGATTTATAAAGTTACCATAGTTTGTAAAACTGGAAGGCATGGTAGAAGTTTCCAGGCCAGTGGTTATTGCCAATGGTGTAGATCACAGTCCACATGGCATTTAGATTTGTCTTTTTATACACATGACTGGGGCCCATCATCAAAAATTTGGATTACATAAGACAGTAGGGTATTGGTTTCATGTTTAAGGTCTGAAGTCAGATAGGACTTGATACATAGTATGACCCCTTTTGCTTGTCATCAAGTGACTCGGACAGTGCTTGTCAAACTTTAATGTACACACAAATCTCTGGAGGCACTCTTGAAAATGCTGATTCTGATCCAGCAGGTCTGAAGAGGACCCAGGATTTTGCATTCCCAACAGACTTCAGCTGATGATGGTCCAGAGAACCTAGAAGCTCATTGCTTAATATATTAAAATCTCAATTTCCTCATATGTCACATAGAGCTGTTGTAAAAATTAAAGATACAATGTATATGAGGTAGCTTTACCACATAGCCATGTACAATAAATGTTAGACATTTTATTAGTGTCATTATTAAGGCCAGCTTTGTGGGCTTGGGCCAGTATAGTTGCACAGAGCTCTGTCTTAAAGGGGCTCTGTATTTGGTTTAATGCTCTTGTCACCATCTTGAATTCTTTATAATTTTATCTTTGAACTTGTATTTTATAAGTGAAGTTCAGTGGGGCAATGGGGGCATGCATGTGAGCAGAGTAGATACTTGAAATATGCGTTATTACCAACATCACTTGCCAACCATTTGCAGTGAAAACTTAAATGCAGCACAGAATTCTGATGGATCCAAAGTGAATTTGAGTGCAGTAAGACTCAAAAGTACAAGGTAAATATGTTACATCTATGACTAAGTAAGACCACACTTTCCCCAAGAGACCATGCTTTCCCTTTGAACCAGAACTTGCTTTGAATGAGGAATGAAGACATTTGCAGTCTAAGAATCACAAACATTCCAGGATCTCTATTATATCTTCTCCCACTCAAGTTACTTCCCTGTAGATTAGCTAACCACTTACACTGAAAATATGCCTTAGAAGGAAAGAAAAAGATAGGGCAACCCATAGTTCTTTCCTTTTCAATTATTTCTTATTTATCATTAAGCTGAAGGTAGAGAGTATTGCTATAGAACGTATGCATATCAAAAAGTGAAATGCTTCACCATCATGATATGGACTCTCTGCTCAAGTATGACACACCCAGTGTTGGTGAGCAGAAACATGGAGCCCCTTGAAGCAGGGCCACTGAAAGTCTGCCCCCAGCAGCTTGGACCATTGGGTCCAGTCCCACGGCCACCAAAGACTGAGCTCCCTTCAACTTCCTGTGTCCCAGATCCTACAAAGAAGGCAGAAGAAATCTTGAATGCCATCCTGGCCCCAAGGGAGTAGGTGGAAGACACGTTGCCAAGGATCCTGCAGTTGTCCATCACCACCAGCACAGGGATGGATGTGGTGCATTCCCCAGCAGCTGGATCTGAAGCTGCAGTAGCAGCAGGCCAGGGAGACTGGCATCTGCCCTGTGCACAGAGAGCTCTACTCGCAGTGTTTTGATGAGCTGATCCAGGAGGCCACTATCAACTGTGCGGAGAGGGGACTGCTTTTGCTGCAAGTCTGGGACGAGATCCGTATGACCATCACCGCCTACTGCACCTCACATGGGAGCAGTGTGGCCTTTGGCTGGAGGAAGGTGCTGCAGCCTGAACAGGGAAGTCAGGCATGGGGAGGAAAATTGCAGAATTAGAAACAGAAAAGAGAGGGTTAGAGAGGCACTTGAAGGAGCAGAAGGCCACGTATGAGGCCACCAAGGAGCAGGAGAGCAAGAGGAGACAGGTGGAGGAGAAGCAGCACAATGAGGAGACTTAGTTCCTCAAGCGGACAAATCAGCAGCTGATTGTCCAACTAGAAGGTATTATTGCACCAAAGAGGTGATATTTTCCATATGGGTCTGCAAGCCCTGCAAGCATTGTTACCCCATCATAAGCCCCTTCTAATAAAAAAGCTAGTTTCCTGAAGAAAACAAAGGTGAAATGCATATAGTTAAGTTAGTTTTGTGTAGGGTCCACTGTTCTGGTAAAAGCAAAATATATATGAATATATGAGCTCAGATTGTGAATTGTGCAATTTTGGTAATTCCGCACGTAAGTGCCTTTATATGTGCATTTAAGACTGGCATTGTGCAATCTAAAAATGAACAGTAAAAAGTCATGCAAATAATTTAAATTTGATTTTTCACTAATTACAATGACATTAAATGCAAATAAAACACACCGTGACAGGTTGAACAAGAGACCACGGAATAAAGGGAAAAGCTTTATATTTTAATAGCTTTACTGGGTGCTTTTTCCTCTGGTTTTGCACGGGGGTCTCTCTAGTTTCATTTTATACTGAGCTCCAGAGCTTATATAGCTGGCTCTGCCATCATTATTATAATCACTAGCAACAGGTCTGGGTGGGGCTTCAAGTTGAAAATCCCTGATAAAACTAGAAGTAATTTTGCAAAATTACACAGATCAGGAAACTTATCTATAGTTGAGCTCAGTTCTCACCCTAAAATTTATTGGTAAAACTAACAGTATTTTTTACTTTGCACAAATACTGTATTCTGAGGAATGTCTGAGTATTTTGTGTTGTGTTCAAATTCTCCTTCGGGAAGAAAATATCAGCACCGTGCTTGTTCCACCTCGTGCCATCTAGAATTGGTCCCTATCTTTTCTGGATGCATGTATTATTTCAGTTGGCCACACCTGTGACACAGACCATGCTTTCACTTGAGTTGGGATTACACAACATACCTCAACTTCCCAACTATACTGAGACTTGGAGGCCTTCCTTGTAGCACTCTTCACATTGGATAGATTTCCACACAATATAGTTTTTTCCTGATGAGTGAATGAGTGAATAGGCTAAGTAATTGAACAGACCGTAGACCCATTTTAATAATTACCAAAGAAAGAGGGGTTAGATTCTGAGGCATTATGTTAAATTCTAGTTTTGACGGCATTTATGGTTTCACCAGAGAGAAAGCAGCCATGTGTCAGTTATCATATAGTGTTGTCTTCGTCTTTCTGGAATGAGGCTGTTTGATTCTACTATTTCAATTTATTATTGTGAGATAAATAATAGTTCTTATAATTGAAAGTGAGCAGGAAGACATGGGACACAATTTCTAAAGGTAAGAACTGCCTAAATTGGTCCTCAACTGATGCAGCGCCTGCCCTGTGTAGACATCTTGAAATCCATATTCCATTCATATAGTCCCAGCCCGAGCAGCTAAGACTTTCGGCCTATATATTGCACAATTGACTTTCTGCCTTGTGTGTGTGTGGGCGAGGGGGAGGTAAGGGGAGTTTGCTGTCCTCTGGTGCTTCATGTATCATCTGGTGCCAGAGGCTATGAGAATACAACATTGATGGACCAATGGGCTGATCCAATATGGCAAATCCTATATTCCTGCTTGGGTACAAATGAATAACCTCATATAGTACTGCACACATTCAACAAAATGATGAAAGGGAGAAAAAAACAAATGGAATTTCCTGATCATTGCATTCCACTTTATTTCTCTGTTCTAACTTTGTAAGTGAATTCAATGTCTGTAGAAGGCAATTGATGGCTCTAAAAGAAAAGGAAAGAAAAATGTTAAAGCCCCAAACCACAATTTGAGCACTGTTAAGCTTGGTTTTCTTCTTCTGCTGGAATCCTCAGCTGGGCTTCTCATGTTGCAGCCTTCAAAGGTCATCTCAGCATTTCAGAGCTGAGGGACTGTAGATTCTGCAGGACAGGGCTGCAGCCCTAGGTCTGCTGCCTCTTATTAGTAGGTGGAGCAAGGATATGAGGACAAAGAAGGGAAGAATTGACTAGGCATGTAGGAGAGAAGAAAGTGATGCTTCAGTTTGTCTCCAAACCTCTCCAACACGTCTTCTAATGGGTCAAGCTCCATGCCAATCATTTCACCTTCTCCACAGCCCACCCTATGCACACTTGCAGCTTCTAACTTTCTAGAATGCCCTACGATTTAATTTTTCTGCCTATCTCATTCTTGTGCTATATATATATTCTGTGTCCTACCTCCAGTATGAAGTCTTCCTTAATCAACCCAGACTACAATACTCCTCTGTCACTGTGAGTCTGAAGGAGTTATTACATATTTCTTGTTTGTCATCATGTTGCTCTGCACCTTAATTTTTATTTTGCACAAATACATATTACTTCCAGTTCAGTCGGTTAATTAAGGGAAGGTATATGGTGCTTTTTCTCACCTACAGTTCTGGGTAGTGCCTTTTACATCATAAGTTTCTAATTAATATTTATTAACAAAAATTACTGTGTTATCCTTAAAATAAGTATATGTAGGCCATTTGTTTTTATGTGTGTATAAACATACATATATGCACACATAAATATTTAGGCATATATATACATATATGGGCATATGTGTGTGTGTAGTGATTTTTCTAAGTAAGTAATTTTCTCCATAGTCAGTTGATTTTCTTTATTTTGAAGCTTCTACACTGGCTGAAAATAGCTAAACAGAGCCTGTATTTCCAAGGCCAAGGTCCACCAAACACTACCCTATTACCAGAGCTGCCTACTCCCCCTGCTTTGAGCATCAAGGACCAGGAAGTCTGATTCCAACTTGATTATATCTAGGTGGAGAAAGGAAGAAGGAGAATAACCCATCCATCATACCCCAATCAGCCAACTTAAAAGATCAGGGCATATTAACCAGACAAGAATGAGCAGGACAAATGTGCAAAAGGCCCAATGGGCATAAACAATATATGCAATGCAAAGAGCCAATACTGCAGAAAGAGCGCAAAAATAATTGAATGCGAACCACTATACATAAATCCAGATGAGATTCAAGCTGTGACCTTGAGGTGAAAAGGCTCCTTAAAAGGCAACCAAAGCTTTCTATTCTAAAGGGATTCAATCTCTGAAAATCATTCTCTTTCTCTGCATTCATGTTTCACACTTTGTCGTGCTCACATAAAAAGGGCAGATACACCAGCATTTCGGTGTTTACTTTCTTGTGTTTCTTTTCTTCCCAGATAGCTGGTATCGGCTTTACCACAGATCAGAGTGGGTGAGCCTTTTTCACCTTCTGATTATGGCTTGTAATTGTCAATACCAGGTTAGCAAGCTTTCTAATGGAAATTACCAGTGCACGGAAGAATGAT
Source organism: Callorhinus ursinus (assembly GCF_003265705.2). NCBI lineage: Eukaryota > Metazoa > Chordata > Mammalia > Carnivora > Otariidae > Callorhinus > Callorhinus ursinus. The sequence continues at coordinate 32,634,286 of NW_027397073.1, forward strand.
AAAGCAATCTGCTCAGGTGGGAGAAGTATAGGCTCCGGAGCTCAAGTCATCTTTTCTAGGGCTTACAATAATTATGAGAGCAAATTTAATAAACTTTTGCATGAAACTTGTAACAGAATATGCCTAGATTCTGTTGTTGCCATTGCATTGCCAACTTGAGAATACCCGCAAAGAACTCACATGTTCAAGCACAGGCTAAGCAAGGCTTTATCTTGACTGCTTTTCTATGGCCTCAGTGTAACATTCGAATCCAACTCCTAAGACAGGGTTGCCTGGAGCTTTTACAAGTTTGATTTTTCCTTTCTCACCAGACAGGTGGCAATGATCACAGAGCTCAAACTTATTTAGAATGGCAGCTACCACAACAGACAGTGGTTTCTTAGTTCAGAGCTTGAAAGGATTAAAGCTGGATTAGGAGGAGGAAGGATGTATTCCCAACGGGCAATATTTATAACAAGGAGAAGGCTTTTTTCCACCTCTTCTACAAGAATAACAAGGAGGAAAAATGAATCCTAGCAATGATTCTCAAAATGGCAAGATGTGGGCAGGACTTAAGAAATACACCTTTCTAATTCCCAGGCAATTTATTGTGTGTATACCTAAGTATCCAATTAGCAGGCACAGATGCCATTTTGCATTAAAAAATATAGGGTTTTACAACTGCAAACCAGCTGTGCCCATAAATTTCACCAATCACTTTTCAGAGGTCTTCCGAGAATTTAGACTTGAACCTCATGGAATTTATTTTCCTCTGTGTTAAAATAATCAAAGATTGATTGACATTTTTTTGTCTAGTAAAATATTTTCCTCAAAGAAGAGTCAGAAATCACAATGCGGGTATAGTAATAAGCCTCATAAAAAATCAACAGAAATAGATTATTTCTGACCCATGAAAAACTTACATTTTAAACCAGCTCTGGCCAATGGAATTTTTTGCAGTGATAGAAATGTTCTGAATTTCCACTGTCCACTATAATAGCCCTTCAGTACATGTAGTGATTGAGCCCTTGAAATGTGGCTAATGCAACTGTGGGACTGCATTGTTAATTTTACTTAATTTTAACTAGTTCAGATCTAAATACCCACATGAGTGGTTACCATATTGAACAGCACAATTCAAATCATTCATGTTGTTAATATGTCAACAAATTAACAAATGACAGTCTGAAAATCAAATAGACACCTGCTGCTTAACAGCCATGTGATAGCCATACAAGGTTAACCATTTTTTTCATCTGGTAAATGTCAATAATAATGGTTCTTCCAGTATTGTTGGGTGGTTAAATGCATGATGTATAAATTATTTGACCTCTTGCTTGAAACAAAGGAGGCCTTTAGGCAATGTTCTTGTATCTTCCTTATTTTATCTTTCCCTCCTTTCTTTTCTTCTTTCTTTCCTTCCTTTATTAGATAAGAAAGAAGACCAAAAAACAAAAACAAAAAAAAAACAAAAGCAGCAAACAGACAATATCCTCAATGAGAGGGCACCTGGGTGGCTCAGTCCTTAAGCGTCTGCCTTCGGCTCAGGTCATGATCCCAGGGTCCTGGGATCTAGCCCCACATCAGGCTCCTGCTCAGCGGGAAGCCTACTTCTCCCTCTTCCACTCCCCCTGCTTGTGTTCCCTCTCGCTGTCTCTCCCTCTGTTAAATAAATAAATAAATAAATAATCTTGAAAAAAAAATCCTCAATAAGGAATATTGTTATATCTGTCACTTTCTCAGGTGCATTGTTCTAAATGGGAATTTTACATGAAAGTTGCCAGTAAAGCATAACTAGCTTCTATCCCAGAGCCCCTATGCAGAGCCTCTGCATTTAGATGCACATACTTCTCAGTGCCACATACATTCCACTCAGTTCTCCATTTAGCTATTGGGTTTGATGGTTCACAATAAATTTTTATCATCTTTCCAAATTCCAGGTTAAAGAAATCTAAACGGATCAAGATGATCCTCTCTGTTATTATCAAGATCTCAGGGTTCAGCACAAACTTGTGAAGAGTATCTGTCCAGGACATGGCTGAGATCAACTTACTCTTTTTCTGCTTTAACTTGCTACTCATTACCCATGACTCACAGGGAAGACTGGGCAACCCAACAGGAGAACATTGACTGAGATCAAATATTGAAAGATCAAGAAATAAAGAGGGTACTAAAAATCAAAATAAAATATTTGTACTGATAGTTCCTGATATTTGCATAATAATTTTTACCTATTCATAGAATTTTGGCATTTCTTATTCTCCCAATTTCTTTTATCAGCTTTTAGAAGGAGATCCTGCAAACATTATTTTCCCTGTTTGATAGGTACATAAACTAATAACCAGAAAAATTAAGTAGAGTGCTCAGGGTTTCTCATGAAGGTGGCAGAGAGGAGACTAGAACTCAGTTACATTTTTTCTAGTGCATTTGCCCCCTGGGGCCTTATGTTTAATTGTGCAGGTAATGCAAAGAAACAGAATTCCATAAGGCTCCAGATAGGTAGGGACACTCTACTAGGTTCAAATCAAAGAGTATTTGTATATCAGGATGTGGGCCCTTGCTTTTAAAAGTCTGCATATCTTTGTATTTTTCTTTTTTTTAAATTTAATTTAATTTTATTATGTTATGTTAGTCACCATACAGTACATCATTAGTTTTTGATGTAGTGTATTTTTCTTTTGAAAAGGTCATTAAAATGTACCACTGGTATCCTGTGTGCTGACCATGGGGACATTTCTAAGAAAGGCATTGTGGAGAAGTACACTTCATGCACATAGTGTGATGGCAGCTAGCAGTCAACTGTGACTGCTGCTATGCACTTTACAACATGTTTTATGCGGCTGGGAACATTTACATTAAGGCCAATTCCATTGTCAAAATGGAGAATCACAGCTGAGGGATGCTTAGCAAAGGGCATTGGTGTTTGGCAGGGGAAATGGTACTGATAAACCTACATGTGGTTGGTCTACCAGCTGGTGGGTGGGCCTAGCCATGTTGATGGAACACTATTCAATTCAATTCAACAAATATTTATTGAATAACTAGATGGTGCAAAGCACCAGGGAGAGTGCTGATGGGGTGTCAAGGCAGCACAAACCATGGCTTGGGTTTTAGATCCATTAATAATAAATCTCAATATCTAGCAATGACCACATGATTGCCATATGCTAGACATATGCTAGACATTGTTCTAAACATTCCACATGTATTAACCACTGTAATGTTTATAACAACTCTATGAGATGGGTGCTCTGATTTCCCTGTTTTATCAATGAGGAAACTTGGTTGGAGAGGTATGGTGCTAGTTTTCATAATGTCTCCTTTTTGGAGCATATGACATTGGAGTTGGCCATGTGGCCATGTGTCTAGTTTTAGCCACAGAAATGTGAGCAGGAGTGATGCATGTCACTACTTGGGGAAGTGTTTAAAAGCTGCCACACAATTCCCCTGCTACCATGGTACCCATTGCCTTCCAGATGATGGAGACTCCAACAGCTTGGGTCTGTGAGCAAGGATGAATGAGAGCAGAGACTTCACTGACTTAAAATAGACACGAAGTAGGGTGTCATTTAAGCCTCTGAGATTTTAAAGTTGTTTATTATGGCAGCGTAATCTAACACAGACTGGCTAATGAAACGTAAGAGTAAGAACAAGAGACATATGAAGTTAATTGACAAAAAAGATAGCACATGATTAAGTCCCAAGGAAAAATAGCAATAATAAAAGCAGCTACCATTTATTAAATTCTTAGCAAGGTGCTAAGCTCATTACATACATTTCTCTCTAGTTCATAAAACAAACCTACGACACCGTATTCCACATTTTACAGACAAGAAGCTGAAGCTCAGGTTAACTGAACTACTTAAGATGACACAAGAGATACAGAACTATGAATAAAATCAGGTCTTTATGTTTTCAAAGCTCACACTGCCTATAGAGGGGCCAGAAAGGATCTCAGACAGGCTTATTCTTCAACTCCTCCAATAGAGAGTTGAAATGATTACAAGCATCTTTCCTTTCCTCCTCCTTTCTTCTTTCCTTCCCTGCACCCTTTTGTTCCTTCATCTCTTTCTCTTCTCTTGTCCTTTAATTCTTTGCTCTCTCACCCCATTTCTCCTCTCCCACTTCCCACCTTCCCATTTTCTCCTGATTATCTATTGTGCATTTTCTTCATACCCATGTAGGGGACATGGGAATTTCCTCAAGTTTGCCTCCTGATTGCTACAACTTCTCGTGGGTAGAAGCCAGGGATGCTAGTAAGTATCTCAAAATGCACAGGACCATCTCCCTGCAACAAGGAAATATCTAGCCCTTAAATGTCAACAGTGCCAAAGTGGAAGAACCCCACTCTATATGATTAGAAAATGCATCACTAGCTCTTCTTCAAGTATGAATCTGGGACGCCCTACCATACTTCAAGTCTTTTGTTAATCAAAACTCCATTTCACCTCTTCCACAGAAGGAAGTAACACTTCGTTTCTTTCTACCCAAGTCCTCAGTCTCAGGGGCTCCCTGTTTATGTCTGTCTACTTTCTCTGGCTCTGGGTAGAGGATAGTGTGTGGGATTTCAAATTTCAGTTCAGTCCTTCTAATAAGATCGTATTATTCATTAGAATCCCAGGATTTCATTCATTTATTTATTTTTAATTAATTAATTATAGAATCCCAGGATTTCATAAATCTCATATTCCTGCATTTCCAAAAATTAGATCAACAGAAAACTATGTTGGTAAGATGTTCATATTCAATGGAACCAGAAATTTCAAAATATGTTACATTTGGAAAATGCTATGATGGAATTCAAAAGATTTCTTTACTATAGGGCTTTTCTGAGCTTTTAATATGCATTATGTCTTAAGATTGTACAAATTGGAGATAATGTATGAGCGTTTCTTCAATATATTTTACAACAGAACATTTTTTTCAAAGATCATCTTTTTGGACTCTTGCTCTGTAGCACATGATTTGCAAATTGTGACTCCTCCAACTTGCTCATTTGACTAAGGTCCAGAAAGTGAAATGACTTATTCCAGTTTAAAGGGCTAAATCTTGATAGTGCTGGAATCTGAAGCTAAGAGTGCTGACCCTAATTCACTGTTCTTTTCAATACATGTCAGATAATAAAATCACATATCAATTCCAGTGCATCCCTACATTGCAAGCATTTCTATTTTATTCAATTATTTCTTTAAAATCAAAATATATACACAATGACATAAGAATAACTATGCTATGCTCTTCATGTGTTTTTCTCAATGTAATATTTAGGTTCACAAGTTATTTTACACATGTTTGTTAACACGTTTATGCATGCCTAAAACCTCTACAGTTTTGGTGAGACTTCCCACACATTATCAACTGAGGAAAAATTATACTTATCCTGATGGATTTACCTAGTTCTATGAACCCATAATATTTTATATTAATACAAGAATTCTTTGAGAATCTTTCATAGTGGAGTTACCTTATTTCACTAAGGTACATTAGTGTACCTTAGTGAACATTCCACTCTCACACTTTTTTCTTTATGATGTTCCAGATTATTAAACACAGGTTATTATCTTATCTTGGGTCCATTGAAAACAGAACTTAAGACAAAGAATAAAGGTGAAGAAGAGAGGAAGGGAGGCAAAGAGAGATGGAAGCAATGTGGTGGGATGTGTTCTTATGTGGCCACCACTGGATAATTAGCTGCCAACTAAACTATCTTTTTTACTCATTTCTAGTTTCCTCATTAACCAACATGCATTGCTTTAATTTGGCAGATTTCTAATCTTCAGAAATTTTCAAGATGTTCTACTTTATTTCCAAATTCAAATACTAAGTTTTCAGATTTTCCCTGACTTGTCCATAAATGGACTTTATTTGAACCTTTTCTGAAATTTCTGAGCAATATATATCCTAAGGCATTCATTATGTTCCATGCTTTATAAGAGGATTCCCTTTAGACATGTCTGATGTTTCTTCTAGTTTATAGAAACCCTGTCTGGGCAAACATGTTGCCTTTTGAAAATCTTTTCATCTCCCACAGCACCCTGACACAGGACCTTGCACATTGCCTGTTCTCAGTGTAAATTTGCTAAATAATTGCTTGTTTAACTTTGTTTACATTTTCTTTCAATATACAAATGTACAAGCTTTCTCTTTTTCCAGTCCTGACCTTTTTTTTTTCTATTTTTCTCAGGAAGTCCTTAACCCTTGTTGACATAAGGCAATTGAAGAAAATGCAAGTTAGAAAATTGTTTTCCTTACATAAAGCTTTAACAATTTTGCTGAAAGGAATAATGTGAAGTAGTTACAAGTACAGCAGACCAACATTTCTAGTCTTTGCTCTGATGCTAATTAGCTAAGCAACCTTGAGAAAGTCATCTTACCTTCCTAAGCTTTCATTTTCTTATCTTTAAAATGAGCTATAGTGTTTTCTATATGAGCTACCACACAGGACTGTTTCAAAGAACAAACACTATCACATAAATACATTTTGGAGGTGCAGAGCACCATATAATTGCAAACACTATCATGAATAGAAAATAATAGTGTCTCTGAGTAGGGCAGTACTTTGAAAACATTTAGTTCTGTCCTCTTATGTTAGTGATGAGTAAACTGAATACTAGAAGGTTATAGAACTTGTTCAAAGTCACAGACTGGTTGATGCCAGAGCCAAAAAATGAACCTAAAGATTGAATCATCCATTTCTATTTCTGTTAAAATTCTACTCCCAGATCTCCAGCTCACCTGATCTCTCTAGACTGTCAAATTATTTGTATCCTCTGTCCCCAATGCATTCACTTTCTGTGGTTCATGATTATTTTCTTCTGATCCCTTGAAGAGGTCAGAATCACTGTGCTTGGCATTTATATATGCTCTTTTACCCTTTTGTAATTCTAGGCTTCTAAAATTTTATTTTAAACTGGAGTCCTGGTCAGGTCTCTGAGTGGCTATGTGCCCACATGGGCTGGCATCTTCTTCTAGCCTGGCCGTACTAAGCCAGCCTGCTTTGAAGATCATAGACAGGCTCCTTGACTTTTCTGATTTGATACCTTGCCCTCTCACTTCATGTGAGTTATTCTGTCCAGATAGAGGGTTTCTCCCACCTCTGTGCGCATTTGTACAACAAAGATAATTCTCTGGGATATTCTTTGGTAATTTGTCACTCAGGTATTCCCAGAGATGGAAGATTAGTTCCAAGTTCTTTTAATTGCATGATATCGTCCATGGTATTTAAAGCAGTAAAATTAAGCACGATTTTTTCAATAAATTCTGGCCTTCTGACTCCTAGACAAGTTTTTTTTAACATAATACTGTACTTTATTATTATCATCAGTGCTATTATTTTTAAGAAATGAAAAATAGATCCATTCATTAACACAACTCAGTTTGTATTTTTTCTCATTCTTGAGGAGGATGTTATATTAGTTGCTTTTGAATCTTATCAATCTATTATTTCCTTTGACAGTGAAAAAAAAGTCAGAAAATCCAAGCATTTTCTGTTGGCAGTAGTCAGATGAAACTCATATATACAAAATGGAATGAAAAACTGTTTGATGAGCTAGACTTGAGGCAGGAGGACAGGCATCATATATCTCATTGTTTTATTTGCCTTCCTTGGTCCTTCAATAACTATTCCCTATTTTGTTTTGCATCATCTATTCTCCCAAAATATACTCCTTAGGCTTTTATATTTATAGGTCCTTCTTTCCTTTTCATTCCTCTGATGCTCTTTTTTCCCCTCTTTTTCTTCTGTCCCCAATTATTCTATGGAGGTTTTTATTTACTTTAGCCTCTGATAGCTCCATGTATTTGAAAGCAGCCATTCAGCACCTCCTCTGGACAAGTACCAATGAAGTGCAAAACCATTATCACGAAACTGTTTCTCAATGTTTTGTCACATTCCAGACAGTTTCATGAAGATATGCTGAAAGGATTTGTTTTGTTTGTTTCTGCTTTAGGGATTGCTAAGGGCAACAGGCAATCCAGGAAAGGGGTTGTAAATCATGGATTATTGTGACACATCTTATTTGTTTCTGGGGTGTTTTCTTTTCTTGGGGCCAAAAAATTCAAAGTTTTGTTCAAAAACATTTTCTGGTGTCCCTGTGCTATATCAGAAAAATAGTGCATGTTTACTTGCTTGAAATGTTGAAAATTCTCCAAATGATTTTTAAATGATTTTCAATTCCAGGTCAGTAAGAACTACATTAGGGAGCAACAGATTTTGACTTTAAAGAGTTTATAGAGTATTTGTAAGAACAATTTTCAGAAGCCTCTTATGAAGTGGAGAGAAGAACATGGAATCATCTAGGTAGATCATAAACATATACTGACTCTAAAGAGGATACCCATTGTTAGGTCTCCTCTTAGGAAACTCTGTGGTTTTATGATAGGTCACTAGGAGTCCTCTTAATATGATTTTGGTCTGATGTTCTGGGCCTCTGGTCAGAAGTATCAACAGTCCAGAGACTCCGTTATCAGGGTACCTGCAGTGATGGAAGATGTGTGGATTTATTTTGAATGAAAGATGAATTTTGAGCTTTGGAAATCTTGATTGAGAAGCCTGATGATGTCCATGTTGAACATTGGTCCATTATCAAAAGTCTGGAGCTCACAAAGGAGATCGAGTGAAAACATAATCCTTCCCTACATTTTACTAAAATATACACATCAAGCTCCTAAATGAGGGCCACCTTGTGGTGGGCCCTAGAGGACCTAGTAGTAAAAAACCAAAAAACAATTCTTGACCTCACGGAGTTTAGGTATAGTACAGGTAAAAGAATTTTAAGCCATCCCTATGGAGGGAGCTAAAGTTGAAGGAGTCAGAGGGACAGAAAAAAAGAAAAAAAGAGAAAAGTGACATGGAATCCATAGAAGGGAATATGATGAACAAAAATTTTCAACTGTATCCAACTTGGATAGGGTGTTTTAGGAAGGTAAATATTAAGAGAAAGATATTGAAGTCAGTGAAATTAGAAAGAAATACTTTGTTTTCTGGAAATACATTTTTTTTGTCTATACTAGAAGGACCTTATTGACAACAAGAATAGCTATCCATAAGAAATCACAGTTCTCTAAAAGATACACTATAGATTATTTTTCTGAATTTACAGATTTGCTTTTCTGAATTCCCTTGGTGTTTATTCATGAATATACATTTTATCCTATACTATCCCATTAAATATTCAACAAGTCTTTTTTTGATTGATTGATGAAAACAAAATGAATATCCATTCCTCCCCATTTACCACAGATATCTTCTGACAGTATAAATTCAATAAAGATATACCAAGGACTTCTTAACTATGTCCCATACACAAGGCATGATGCAAACACTGAACAAATGGTACAGATGTGTTAATTAAAATACATGAAAAGTAAATAACAATTCAAGGCAATATAGTAGGCAATTCAGTAGGGCTTTTATTAGATTCATTTGATCTTTCACACATTAGACCAATTATTCATTCCATGTATATCTATTGATATGATCTCTACATTTCCTTCTAAATCTAAGCATCTCTGATTATATAATTTGCTGACTTCAAATCCATTCACTGGCCTCGGTTTGCTTTGATTTTTTTTTCTTTCTTTGTGATATGTGTGATCCAAACAGCCTTAAGAGGTCAGAGGACATAATTTCTCTTTGTATATCCCCTAAAACTCCTGGCAGCATGTTATGAAAGCAAGTAATTTTCTCTCCATAGCTACTCACTAAATGAGAAAAGTATAAATATGTACATAAACATACACACACATGTCCTCTAAATGAAGGGTCAGTATCTCACCAATATTTTGTATTTTGTCATAGATTCAGTTACTTACCCCAAGCAGTCTCTTGCTAAACTATGGAATCAAGTATCATCCAGGGCATTTTGATATATACAATTTAATATAGCTGTTCTAATGTGACCATTTTTATTCAAGGGATTATTTGCAGAGCTTTCTTTCTTTTTTTTTTAATTTGGCCCTATCAAAATGTAAATTCACTGTCCTCTGTATCTCTTTGTTTTTATTTACTAGAGAAGGTATGTAAATGAAGTCTATGATTGTCAATCCATTCTTGATCTTAGCTCCAACACAATTCCCATCCCTGAGGCAAGGTGAGTGATGGAACTTTACTTTTCTCGTTTTGCATTCATTTCTGTTGTATTTGTGTCCATTTCCTGCCTTTTCAAAATTCTCCATACTTCAGTCCAAATTACAGAAGAAGTTAGTCTGATTGGCCTATTTAGTTACTATTAACCTTATTGGATAGAGTCATTTATGACTGAATACACTATTGTTCATCACACAGTATCTGCCCAGTTCCCTTTGACTCACAGGGGCATCTGATCCTGATTCATTCAGTAGCATTTCTGCCTAGAGAACACTTCAGTACCTATTTCCCAAGCACTGGTCTGTAGATAAGGCAGGTTCATAAAGAAAGAGATATTAGGCATAGTTTGGCTGGCCACAGGTACTAATTTGCCTGACATAGCTCCAGCTTGCATGTGCTGTTCTGCTCTCCCAGCCATCTAGCTCTCTGATTCTTTCTCTAGAGTGTTAAGGTAGATATTCTATCCTTCATGCCATTGGCTGCCATCTTGCTACATATACAGTTTCAAGGATGCTCCTGTCTCACATGATCCATGAGAACAAACATAAACACAATCATCACCTTCCAGCAGGGAGGCAATTCAAAGACATCTTGGTTTACTTTATCCACAGGGAATATCACAGGCTCCTTTAAATGCTGTTTGTGTTGGAATCCACAGTCTCCATATGTTGTATATTTCTCCTCTAATTCCATCATAATCCCACCCAGATGTTACCAGATCATCTATAAGCTATGGACTACATAGTAAATCTAGCTACCAGTACATCTTTTGTGTAGTAAAAAGAGCATAATTAGAACACATGCAAACACATATGAACAATAGCAGTAATAATTAGATATGATGAAAGCAATATTTGTCATTTATAACAAATATCAAAATGCCTTAGCTAGTATTATTTCCCCCAGGACATATTATACTCTTTGATCTCAGTCCAGAACTCCAGTTATCCAGAATTCTTAGTCCAGTGGTGTGAAACACTTGGTCATTAGGAATCCAAGGCCTATGTGGTCTTGTCTGTGAAGGGAGTGGTAGAGTGCTATTAATTTTCATCATTGATCATGGTTATGTAAGAACCTCCACAGGGGATTCAGTAAGTTCCAAATTTATCTGGTACCAAAATTCATTTCTGCATAGCACTATAGCACTTTTTAAAAAAACTGTTTCTATGAAATTAAGGAGTTTTGAGATGACTAACATGAAGTTTCAATTTCCAACTTACTGAAATATTTGCCTTTTCTCTGGGTTGAATTTTCCTTCTTTTGGCTTTTATCACTATATAGAACCAGAAAACAAAGATTTTGAGTTATTCTTTAAGAATAATCATGAGATTCAAGTGGACAACTCCAAACCATGATCTCAGGATTCAAGTGTTGTTACAGGGGGGAAAAAACAGCGGCAAATATTAGATGATGTTTCAGAGCTCAGATCACAGCTTGGAAGACAAGTTCTTCTGGGAAGAAGTGCTCATCTTCTCAGTAAGGAATCCTCCAGTAGTTTTTGTTTTGTTTTGTTTTAAATTTTATGTTTTATAGTGACAGTACCTGTGTATGACAGGCTACGAGACTGGTGAATCCCATATGGATCAAGCCACTTTAGTTGTGGAGCAAATACTTTTGGTTGCCAATCTGAATGCTTGTTTTCCTCTCTTGCTTTCTCAAAAGAATTCCACTTTTGTGCAACTACCTGCTCCTGAGGGAAGATAACACTATTCCAGGTTCTTTAACTAAGCATGGTAATTTCATTACACTTGCCAGTGATTGGTTTAGGAGTGTGCATATGACCTAATAGGTAGCTCTGTTGAGAAGTTTCTGAGGTAAAAAAAAAAAAATCCATACTCTTAAGAAAAAGAGACAAGAAACAGATGAGGTTTTCTTCTGTTAAATGTTATTTTCTTGTCCTTAGATATATAACTTTAGCAGACCTTTGAAATTTAAAGGGAGGTAGCTGGCTTAGAAGAAAATGCTGAAGGTGAGCCAGCAGACCTATCTGACAAGGACACTGCCCTACTGGGGATGTGCCTAAAGTGTGGGCAAACTCACAGGAAGAAGTAAGTAACTCTCCCTTGGGTAATTGTTCAAGCAAAGGTAATTTTTAAAAATAAGAATTAATAGATAAATAGAGGTTCATCAAGAGCAAGTGTGGCAGAAAGAGGTGGTCCAGGTAGAAGGAATAGAATATGCAGAGGCACGAGACTTAAAAGATCATGCCATATTAGAGGGAAATGTTCCAGGGATTATTTAGAGGAGATAGGAAATGAAGCTAGAAAAAGTGATCAAGGCCAGATACGGGGGGTCATTTTCCAAGTTGCGTTGAAGAGTATGAAATTCAAATGCAACTGATAAGGAGCAGCTAAAAGTGCTTAAATATTACACATTCAAACTCACTTTTAGAAAGGTTTTTGAGAGAATGGGTAGAAAAGTGTAGATTCAAGTTGCAGGGAAAATCATCAGCAGGCAGTTAAAGTAGTAAAATAGGTGAGAGAGCTAATAAAAGATAGTGGTTTCCCTTAATTTACTGACCCTTTCCTTCAGAGAACTTCAGATCCTATAGCTGACCCAACACGATGTGTATTTGAAACCTGGCTTCATTCTGCCAATTTCCAAGGCAAGTCTTTTCACAAAATGTTCACAAATATTTTATGTTTTCAACCTAGCACCACTAACAACTCTAATTTTTGATGTCCTTTCCCCGGTCTCATAGAACAGCATCAATTGTCTTTATGTTGTTTTCCCTCTTTCCTAAATTACATGGAAAACTTCTGCCAAAAGCATAAAATCATCATTAAAAAAAAAAATTCAGTCGGCCCATCTGTTGCAGAAGTGCCACCTTCCCTGAAGACCACGAACACATTTTTCTCCCTTTCCAGCAGTCAGTGTTGCTTCTAAATTCCCCCAATAGAGTCTTTGAGAAAACCTCAAATTCTTCCCCAACCTTTTGGGTCTCACTCTCTAAAACATGGATGAGATTTAGGGCTGGCAGATGAAAAGGACATCTCATCACATCAATATTTCTTTCAAGTTTTTGGTATAACTTAGTCTTGTAGACTCTCAAAATAACCACCATATCTTCTTAATCCTGAACCTTGCATGAAATTTGCTCTTGACATGGGCTGATCCAACAATTGTTGATGAACAGTGCCACATTAGACTCAGACAAGAGGAACCCTAAGTCTGGACCCTGGCTGTAGAGAGGACTTTTCTGACCCTTCTCTCTCCTCTGCCTCCGCACAGTGGGAGGTGCCCATGAAGCTATGCATATGTGCTTACTTGGAGCCCTTATTCCTCTTCTAGACCGTGCTCTATGTATCTGGGACTTTGGCATTCTCTGCCAAATCAGCCCCAAGCTCCCTTATAAGGGCTGTGTAGGCCTCTTCCCAAGTCTCACCTCTGAGTAAGTGGCCAGTGTACTCATTGCTAGAGTCAAGGACTAGCCAAAAGGAAACTCTTTTTTTTTTTTTTAAGATTTATTTATTTATTTTGAGAGAGTGAGAATGAGAGAGAGAGAGAGTACATGAAAGCAGGGAGGGTTAGAGGGAGAAGCAGGCCCCTTGCCGAGCAGGGAGCCCGATGTGGGACTCGATCCCGGGACTCCAGGATCATGACCTGAGCCGAAGGCAGTCGCTTAACCAACTGAGCCACCCAGGTGCCCCCAAAAGGAAACTCTTTACAACATGTGTAGATGTAGTTTGATGTGCAGTATGTGTATCTGCACTGCTGGACAGAGCCAGTGATAGGAAGAGAACGGGATAGGCAGCTTTTCCCACACTACCATGTTTCTGGCCCAGGACACTGAAGAGTCAAAGAATTCTAAATTCAAATGTGCCCTTCCAGGTTGTTAGAAAAGTATGTATTTTAAAGTAGGGAGATCAAATATAATTTAATGGTTTGTTGGTTTGACTTATAAAAACTTAAATATTTAAACATATGTTATGTGGATCTCCAGTTGTACTCTTGCCCCAGGAACTGTACACACTAGAAATATGAGATGTTGAGGCATGAGTTGGTGGATCCAAGATAGCTTCCTTGTTCGAAAATGTTCCTCTATAGCCAGTTGCTATCTCTTAGATCCTACCATCACTATTCCTTGTTCAAATGCAAGTTCACCTGAGAGCATCACTTCTGTAGGGTTGGCATTTCCAAATTCTCTCCAGATGGTGGTTTGAAGAACAAATTTTAATAACTGGAAGATGGAAATGCTATGGAAATAGACAATAACCATGTGGGTCTGAGATAAACTTGGGGAAACTATAGAGGAAGGGATGATCAAGGGAACACACAGAGTGACCTTGCACAATTTAGTGAGCTTCCTAAGGGGCTGGTTCCCAGATGCTTGACAAGCTCAACTCCATCAGATCATCATCCCCAACCGTTAAGTCCCATGTGTACTTTGCCCTATTCTTCTGGGGCTTGGCCCAAAGCTAGTGCTTTTCTTGGGATTCATGGCAAGGTGAAGCAGATGGGCCAAGGAGTGCTGCACGCAGTGCCACCTCTGACCCTGGCAGCTATCATGGCCTTAGAAATAGATCTTTGCCTCCCATTTCCTCTTCTTCTATGATGGAGATAACTTTTCCTAACAAATGTCACTCATAATGTATTTTCTGATTGGTTTGACCAGTTGGTTTGTTTTCTTTTGTTTTTGTGAAACTTAGATAAGAATGAATTTTAAGAGCTCTATGAAAGAAAATGTATTGTACACAAATAGACTGTTAACATTCTTTTGTGCCTGATTTTGTCTTTCTTTCTTCATTATTGTAGAGTGTGTGTGTGTATGTGTGTGGGTGAAGCAACCTTGGATTACTAATCATAGTAAAGGCAGATGCAACAAGAGCACTACAAACCAATGGGTTCAGGTTGCTGTAATTGCTGTGGTTTGACTCAAGAAGCGGCAGCCTGGGCCACCTACTTCCACCATTCCCAAGTGGATAGTGCACTGAGACAGATTTTTAAAGAGTTTATCAAGAGCCAAGTCCCTAATCCTACTTTCCTGATAAGCTGGAAGTTGGAAAGAGCTCTAAGGCAATGGATGGTTTCAGGGCTAGAAAAGATTTAAGGGCCGGGATGTCTCTTTGAGATGGTAGGAAGATAAGGGGTGTTACCCACTAAGTGCTTTTTTAAAGCTATGCTTTGTCTAATTAAAAATGATTCTAAAATCAGATAATATTCCAAATAATGGTTATAATTAATATCATGGTTGAATGCTTATTCCATACATGATATTAGGCAAACATATTGAGGACTTAGCATGTGCCAGGCATGTATTAAACAAAACATTATCTCCTTTTGGCTTTATAACAATACCAAGAGTTAGGTAAATTTTGTATTCTCATATATCAGTAAGGATCAGGCAGGAAAACAGATCCCAAGAAAGAATGATTTTGATGTGGAAGGAGAAAATGCAGTTATAAGTAATGCCTAAATGAGGAATAAGTAGCTGGGGATGCTGTTTGGAAAGATGTCAGTAAAGCAAACTGCCAAAGCCAAAGTGTGCCATTTCAATTCTAACCAAGAGTCATATTTCCAGTATAAAATAGCAGCAACAAAAACACCAAAACATTGAACACCTAATGTGTGCCAAGACAAAGCCTATAGTCTTTACAGGAGGTCAAAATATAAAATAAACACAATTTAAGCTTCTTCTATGAAAGGAGATGTTCAGACACATATTGTAATAAGGTGTAGTAAGTGCCAAACAGTGGGATGTGCAAGGAAGAGGCTGAGTAAGTCAGCATATGAGGATTGGGGATGGCTTCATAGGGGAGGTGACAATGGGTCTGGATCTTGAGGGGTACATAGGATCATAGTCACACATCATAAAAGGGTAGTTACAGAAATTATTGGTGGCATAAGCTACATTTAAAAAAGGAAGCTTTTATAATACCTAACCAAAACAGGAAAGAACACATATTAAAAAAGGATTGAGGCGCCTGGCTGGCTCAGTCGGTGGAGTGTGCAACTCTTGATCTCAGGGTTGTAAGTCTGAGGTGCACAGTGGGTGTAGAGTTTACTTAAAAATAAAATCTTAAAAAAAAGAAATGATTAGACAAAAATTACATTATTCTTATGTATCTTATTGGCAAAATAACTTTTTAATAGAATAAGATGTTTGTTCTTCAATCTATCAGCTATAGTATTTTATGAATCAAGCTCTCAAAATTATTTTAAAAAACATATGATGTAGAAGAAGGTTGATTTTGGTTTCCTTCAACTATTCCTTTAAATACCCTTTTCCTCATGCTTCACAACCCTCTTCTCTTGGAATATACAACCCCACATAAGCTGATGGCCATTCCCAGATAAATACATCATCCCAAGCACTGAGTAACATTCACTATTTCTGCTCAGGTGAAATCTCTGATATCAGAACAAGTGGTGGGAAAAAAAGTGGAGGTGCTGCTTGTCACCATTCTTATCTTAAGAGTCAGGGAAGCTATATACACCCTGAAAGGATGAATGAGGTCAAAAGAGCATCTGAAAACAGCCAGAAGTTGAGACAGCCCATAATAGGAAGCTATAAAGTGCTACCCAAACAGATGAACAGAGAAATCAAGCAGAGAGAGAAGCAGAAATGCTGCTAATGACTTTGCTCTAATATAAATCACTCTGTTTGGGACCTTGTTGGTATTACAGTCTCTAGTGTGTGTACTATGCTGGGACCTCTGGTAGCATCTGATTAGAAAGGTGCAGTTGTCAGTGCATTTCTACTCTTTGGAAATGTGAAGTGATGAAATATCAAAGTCAATATTTTTGCCAATCTTCGCTGCCCTTTGCAATCTCGCATCTCTCCAGGGGCCTGAAATCTGCCGGTCCTGGAGTGGATCCATGTGTGACTGCCAACAAAGCCTCTCAGAGGAGAGGCTGAGTGTTTGATTCCACATTGGGCAGAAAAACATGCTCCCTGTGTTCTCTCCAGTGAGTGGGGGAACCTCCAAAGGCAGGCACAGTGATGAAGCAGAAGGTTCTATAGCAACGAAGCAAAAGGTTCTATTGCAATTTTATTTTCTTACTTGATTTTGTTTTTCCTTCTCTACTTTTATTTTCCTTTATGAGAAAATTGAATGTAAAATGAATGTTTGGAAGAAAATGATGAAAGAATCATTTAGTGCTTGAAGCATTGTTGTAGAGGAAATTCTGCAATATTCAGGGGAGTGAAATTTGCCCCTGCTGACATCACTTTTAGTAGAATTTTGTTCCTTCACTTGTGTCTAAGTTTTATACTAAAGCCTAGTTATCCTATTGTGATCTTTGACCAGATACCATCTCAGGAAATTTTGAATTCTCTCGTATTGGTTTATCTCTCTCCTTTAATTTTCCCACTGTTTTTGCTTTCCCCTCAATGTCTATTTTTGTTCTCAATATTTGAAATATTAACCATGCCTAAAAGTGTCATGGTCCTTACTGTTTTCTGCACTCTGAGGTCCTTCCATGAACTAGAAGGAGGTTGAATCTGTGATGTAGAGCCCTAGTTGTCTCTAGACACTGGGGCTGATTTTGAGTCCAGATTTGACGATGATGAGTAAACTACCTATTATCACTCAGGAAGTATGTTAAGTACACGTGCTCTGAGGACAAATTCCTGGGGTTCTGGTCCTGTATGTGTATTTGGGCTCTTAGGAATCTGATTTTTAACATATGCCCTAAATAATTCTGATATAGGTGATGCATACATCAAGAATGCTCCTCTAGAGTAGGATGCTTCATATTCCTTGGTAAGTCCTTCACAATTGGCTGTCAAATTCAAGGCTAGTTCTGAAAATTTTAAACTATACCAAAGAGGTTCAGAGTTATTTTCCCCACCTTCTTGTTCTCCCTATGCCTTCTTTACTTTCCTCAACTTATTTTGTTATATCACATGGAATGGTGTTTAGAAGATTCAGTATAGACAGTCTTTAGAATCAAAAAGCCTTTCCCTTCTAGTTTCATGACTTCAGCTTCACAACCTTATGGAAGCGAGCTAACACTTCTATTCTGCAGTTTTGTCATTTGAAACATGGGGATAATTTAGGTCACCATGTAAATTTCGGGCCAACTTCATGGATCCAACCTCTGCAGTCACACATGACCTCACATTTAGAAGGGCCCATACTTTAATGTTCTACTTTTGCAGCCTTGAAGTTCATAATGATATTTGAACAAGTAATCTTGCATTTTAATTTTGCACTGGACCTTACACATAAGTGTAGCTGATCCTATTTATATTGAATGAGATAATTAGGTAATATTGAAATGTCATTGACACATATTTAGTTGTTCTTGCCATTCTTGTATGTCTCCATATTCTTTTTTTTTTTTGATGTAGTGTTCTATGATTCATTGTTTGTGTATAACACCCAGTGCTCCATGCAGTACGTGCCCTCTTTAATACTCATCACCAGGCTAACCCATCCCCCCACCCCCCTCCCTTCTAGAGCCCTCAGTTTGTTTTTCAGAGTCCATAATCTCTTATAGTTCGTCTTCCCCTCTGATATCCCCCTCTTCATTTTTCCCTTCCTACTATCTTCTTCTTTTTCTTTTAACATATAATGTATTATTTGTTTCAGAGGTACAGGTCTGTGATTATCAGTTTTACACAATTCACAATGCTCACCATAGCACATACCCTCCCCAATGTCTATCACCCAGCCACCCCATCCTCCCCACCCCCCACCACTCCAGCAACCTTCAGTTTGTTTCCTGAGATTAAGAATTCCTCCTATCAGTGAGATCATATGATACATGTCTTTCTCTGATGGACTTATTTCGCTCAGCATAATACCCTCCAGTTCCATCCATGTTGTTGCAAATGGCAAGATTTCAATCATTTTGGTGGCTGCATAATATTCCATTGTATACATATACCACACCTTCTTTATCCATTCATCTGTCGATGGACATTTTGGCTCTTTCCATAGTTTGGCTATTGTGGACATTGCTGCTGTAAACATCGGGGTGCACGTACCCCTCCGGATTCCTACATTTTTATCTTTGGGGTAAATACCCAGTAGTGCAATTGCTGGGTCATATGGTAGCTCTATTTTCAAGGTTTTGAGGAACCTCCATAGTGTTTTCCAGCTTGTATTCCCACCAACAGTGTAGGAGGGTTCCCCTTTCTCCGCATCCCCACCAATATCTGTTGTTTCCTGACTTGTTAATTTTAGCTATTCTGGCATGTCTTCATATTCTGACTTGGATCCTGTTAGGTGGGACCAGCTCTTATTTAAGAATGTTGCTTTATGGATATTCAGAGAAGGAAGATGCTGAGCGATCAACAATATTCAAACCCAGAGCTCTCTAATATTGACCCAAGAGGCAGTTCTACCTCCTCTGAAGAGACTATATACATTTATCTATGGTTCATGTTCTCTAGGGCCCAGAGTCAATGCTGTTGACTAGTCTGTCTTCCAGAATGGTATTCTTGTAGTACTCATTGGACTGATAATTACTTATATCTGCTTTGTGATTTCCAGAAGTTTTTTATTCCCTTGGATTCCTAAAGTCAAAGTAACTGTAAACTCTTCAACTCAAATTAGCAAATATAGGATTATACAAATAATTGAATTGAGAGTCCAGAGGTAGACCAAGCCATATGTAATCAAATGATTTTTGACAGAGTAATTCAATAGGTAAATGAGACCTTTATTCAACAAATGGTGTGAACATTTGGGTTATTCATAAAAAAGAAACTAAACCTAGACCTCTGCCTTACATGACCTTAAAAAGGATGCGAGATCTAAATGTAAAAGTTAAAACTATAGAATTTCTAAAATAAAGCATAAGAGAAAATTATTGCAATCTTTGGTGTGCAAAGATTTCTTAGGAGCAAAAACCATGAACCATAAAAGAAAAAGTGAATAAACCAGACTTCACACAAATTAAAGACTTCTCTTCTTTGAAAAACTCAATTATTAAAGTGAAAGAAATAGCTATAAAATTGTGTCAGTTACACTTTTCCAACTCCCAAAAAAAGACAAACCCATAAAATGTTATGTAAAATATGTGGATAGATACTTCAGAAGAGATGTATGAATAGCCAACAAGCATTGAAATATCATCATTATTAGTCATCAGAGAAATACAAATTAAAACCATAATGAGATACCACTACACAACCACTAGAATTGCTAAAATTAAAACGATTGTCTTTATGATGGTCAGGGTATGGAGCAAATGAACTTTTATATTTGTTGGTGGGAATTTATTTTTTTTTTTTAAGATTTCTTTATTTTAGAGAGAGAGAACATGCGTGCAGGGGGTTGAGCAGAGAGAGAGGGAGAGAGAAACTCAAGCACACTCAGTGCTGAGTGCAGAGCCCTACACAGGGTTCAATCTCATGACCCTGAGATCTCCACCCTGAGGTTACAACCTGAGCTGAAACCAAGAGTCAGATGCTTAACTGACAGCACCACCCAGGTGCCCCGGTTGGTGGGAATTCAAACGCTACAACCGCTAAGGAAAACTGGCAATTCCCTGTAAAGTTAAATACACACTTAGCATATAACCCAGTAATTTCACTGTTAGGTATCTACTTAAGAGAAATAAAAACATCTCCAAACAAAGATTTGTTCTCAAATTTTCATAGTAGTTTTATTTATAATAAGCTTACATCCTAGACTTCCATCAATAGGTAAACACATAAACAAAACACTGTACCTTCACGTAATGGAATATAGTAATAACACAGCAAACCACTGATACATAGAACAATGTGGTTGTATCTTTAAAATATCATGCTGAGTTAAAGAAGCCAGGTATGAAAATGTATATACTATATGTTTACATTTATATGAATTTCTAGAAAATGAAAATTGAATGCAATTAGAGCTGTATTTGCCTGGTGCAGGATGTTCAGGGAGGAGGAGTGAGTGAATTTGAAGGTGCACAGGAATATTTTGGAGTTGATGGAAATGTTCTATAAATTAATTGTGCTGGTAGTTAAATATATGTGGATAGTTTTCAAAAGTCTGCAAAATGTACACGTAACATGCATGAATTTTATTGTGTTTACATTTTACCTTGAATAAGTTAAATTGGATTTTCTGTGATAGAGAAGTAGTATTCAAATTAATTGAGTTAATTGACTGTAAATCCAAGTCAATTTGTTTTGTTTTATTTTGTTATATAAAGCATACATTGTGTCAACTTAATATTCTGCTCAGAAATGACTATATCATACCGACCTTAAGGAAAGTTTAAAGCTATTTATGAATTTAGTCAAGAACAAGGGGTTTGATAAGACTTAAGGCTAGGGCATAGTACAATAAATTTGTCCTTGAAATTCAGGGGTGTGTGTGCACACATGTTTGTGTGTGTGTGCATGTGTGTGCATGTATGTGTTTACTAGTAATATCAGAAACTGGGTAATGGAAGGGGGTTAGGGGAATTACAGACTAGAAAAGGACTAGTGTTAGAGCAAGAAAGTTACCCCAAAATGCAAGTGTGCTGTGCCAATTGAAGATTAATTTGGGTTAAAGAAGACAACGTGAAAATACCAATTTTACCCGTTCTATAGCCATTTAGATTGTATTATCAGTGTTCAGACTACCTAATGAAATCAAGGCATGGATGTTATTTGACTTAGTAAATGAAAAGTTAGAGTGGTGGGTAATTTTATAACTATAGTTTTTGGTGGAGAATGCTGATATGGAATGCCACATGCTTTGAAACTCAGAATTTCTTATTGAGTGAAGGCAGAAAAGTAAATTATAGAGAGCATTAAAAGAAACTAGATTATCAACTTGGTGGTGTTTAGTTTTGCCTGTTAATAACTTCACATACATACTCACACATTTCTATTTAATTGATCTCTAGTTAATATTTCTCAAAATGTGCTCTGTATTGCATCTGCAGAGAATTACATTGTGGATTAAAATATGTGACTCCAGAGAGTCCCTCAAACATACTGCCCTGAAATCTTTGTGAGTTTTCTGTCTGAGAGTCAACAAGCCCAGTTATTGTTTTGTGCGTACCTGAAAGTTCGAAAAGCCCCAGTGAAGATTGCATCATTTCAATACTAAGGGTATTTGGTAAAGTTCTGCAGCCCATGTTACAAAAGTGAAGTCCTAGTTTTGGTCATTTATTCATACAATGTCCTATAAAAGAAGTGTGAAAAAGAGATGAAGGAACCCCAGCAAGAATGCCTGAGGAGTCCACAGGTAAGAGAATGACATTATAATCGTTTAATCTTGAGGCATGAAATGACCTCAGGAAAGGGGTGACTGAGAATATTATGGTTCCTGAAATTGAAACACAATATGAATGGGAAACTAGGAATATATATATGGAACCAATATATAATATATATACATGTGTATATTTTAAATACAGTACATATGTGTTCATTAAAAATAAAAAATAACTCTCATCCAACAATTCCTTCATGAGCAGCACTATTAGTTAATTCATTCTTTGTTTCAGCCAGTCCTCATTATATATATTTGCTGCCTAGTCTAAGGTACTACTGACACTCTAAGATTAGTATTGTGAGAAATTTTTTAAAAAACTGCCATAAGCAGAGGAGATTATACTCCATTTGATGAGACCAGACTACTATACATCTCTTAGAAAGCAACAAAAGTTATATGCAAAAGTATACTCTAAATAAATATTATACAATTGGAGAAGAGATGAGTAGAAGTCAAAATACTTTAGGAAAAATTTTCATAGAGAAGATAAGAGATGACCTGTTCTTTAAAGTTGGGTAGGATTCAAACCAAGATAACATGGGATGACTATTTCTTAGGAAGGGACAGTATAAACAAGTCATAAAGTGCAAGATATAATACCTCCATGGTGGATTTAGAGGGGTGAAGGGGGTATACACCAAAGGGGTAACATAATGGGATTAAAATAGGACATGAAACCAAACTGCCAAAAGTATCATTTTAGGGGGACGCAAGTCTTATACATCCCCAACACTGGTGAACAGTCAGTGATCATTTGCAGAAGGAAGGGTACATCCTAGGGAGGAAATCCTTACGTTATCACGTCTGTAGCCAAGCTTAGAAAGATGAGAGATCCATGTGAGTAGGAAAAAGAAGCCACCACCTCCAGCAACAACAACAAAATGAAGGAGGGCAAACCAAATAGACGGTGAAACAAACTACATCTGGAGATGTGGGCAGGGCCCGTACTATAAGGTGTCCCGGGGGTTAGAGGGAGGAGTTTTCACTTATCTGGTAAGTCAGAAGAGGCCCTGAAGGCTTTTCATCAGAAACTTAAGACCATAGATTTGTATTATGCAAAGACCAGATTTGCCACAGGGTGGAAGGGAAAATAAAGGGGCCCACGTGGTGGTGGCAGGGCCAGTTAGAATAGCAATGTGGCACTCTAATTCCTATCAGAACCGGCAGTGATTTCTCTAGGGGGAGTGAACAAAAAGGAGAAGGTGTGGGAATGGAGGGGAGTATTGGGAAACAGCAGCAGAAATGAGTAGGGTTTGCTGTCATCTACCTCCATTCCGTCTGGGAGGCTCTCGTGCAATCCTCGTTCCTCCCTCTTTTGAGAGTAGAGTCCACATCTATAAGTAAGTAGATGTTTTCCGTTGTTTCTTAATCAGTTTCCAGTGCCCGTGTGTATGCTTGTGTGTGTGTGTGTGTGTGTGTGTGTGTGTGTGTGTGTGTGTGTGAGACAGAGAGAGAGAGAGAGAGAGAGAGAGAGAGAGAGACATGAAATGGGGGTGAGAATGCCTGCTCCAAACACAAGGGCATTTATCTTGGACTGATGTAACATCTTGTTGGCTTAACAGAGATGCCTGTCATCCTTCATTAATAAAAATTAACTGCAAATCTCCTTGCTTCCCAGAGGGGGGCCTTTTAAACATTCCATCAGGGGCTTGCAGAGGACGTCTGGCGGTGAGTCAATCAAGAGGCAGCATGAACTGGCAGCCGAATCAACAAGAATTTTTAGAATATACATTTATATACACATTGATACACTTTTTTGTCTGTCTGGCAATCCTGGGCAACCCTCATCTGAATTTGCTTCTATGGCCTCTCCACAGAGCCTCTCTCTTTTGCCACCCTCCCATCACTACCCCCTTATTCTTCCCTCACCACCCCCAGCCCCCCACCCCCTGCTGTCCTCCTAGTGCTGGAGACCTGTGCAATATCATTTTCTGCATAATGAAATCTGGAGTGACATTAATATAAGTGTAATTTTATAGAAGGGAATGGGCCTGGCTGATAGTTTCTACCTGCTGTGTTTTGATGATAGACATCGGGATGTCACCATCTGTGTAATGAAATTTCACCTCTGTAATAGTTCAGATTATCAAACGTTCTTCCAAGCTGGCTCTAGGAATCTACTTATTTATTTATTTACGTATTTATTTATCTACAAATGGCACTGTAGGCCTGCTTATCATAGAAGGTATGGGTGAAGAGAGTTTTAAGTGCGTTAAGCAAAGTAAAGGCAATGTGAATCTAAACATTTGCTATTGCCCCAAAGATACATTGATCATAAGGTGAAGTTACTATTTCCAGTCCTGGACAGACGTTTCTCTTCTATATAAACTCCCATAGCTCTCTAAGTGGAACATATCAAATTGATGGGTTAATATCATGTGAGTGCAAAATTAAGGTAAGAAAAATGCATTGTTTATTACATAGATGTTTATACATTATATCATTTGATTTTCAAATAGTGTTGTCAGGATGCAATGAGTTAGCAGGTCTAAAGCTCCAGTAGGCAAATACAAGACAAAATGTCTAATATTCACCAAAAGTAGATGCTATTACTGTTTTAAGCAAAAAGTGAAGCTCAGAGAGGATAATTAACTTTTCAAGATGACCCAGGGATGAACTATGTTTTAACTCAGATCTGTCTGCCTCACAAATGCATGCCCTTTTCATTACTCCAAGTTGCTTCCCAGGCACTGAGGCCAAATTGGGGCAGGTGAGCTGGATTCAGTAGAGAGAATCTCAGCTATATGCAACTGCCCCAATATGGCTCAATATATTTAAGTTGTGATAACGACTATCTGTGTCTTGAGTTACCAGTATTGACCTAGAATTCACTTGTTTTCTATTTCCTTAATGTCTAACTGAGACAATGTCATCAAGAAAAAGAAGATAGGAGAGAGAATAAATATCGATATGTAATCACATCAGATAGATTGCAAACTTCTTATTCCATTATATTATATATCCATTTTTATATGAATACTTAAAACTTCATTTCAGATTATATCCAGAAGCTGAATACACATTTTTGATAATCAATTGCTGAATATTTATGGCTGATTATATCTTCTATCTTTTTTTTAAATAAAAAAATGCCAGTAATATTATTTCATGATTATTTAGCATTTTACCCTTTTTTATTTCTAACCTAAAAAACCCCAGAGATTCAAAACTCTCAACTTTTTCAATTGGTGTGGATTCTTGGACTTTGAGTTGAGCTACAAGTGATATTAAGAACAGTTAAATCCTCAAAGTGTTAAATAATTTACCTCTGTTGCAAATATGTTATAATTTTTACTCGCAATTCTCATATGAATTTTTGAGTAGGAAAGAAAGGAATAGAGTTCATATTGTTTTCTGGTAAAATCCAAAGCTTCTTAAGTCATAGCCTGTAGCAGTGTGGAACCTACATGAAGTTACTTCTCAAGTCTTGGCAAAAGCCTGAGAATCGTGGACCTACTCTATTAAGGACAGCTGGCTTTTGAGTCCCTCCTCAATAATGACAGGGTTTTTTTCATCCTTTCTCTTTCATCCTTTCTTCATAGTTTCTCTTTTTGTGTGGACTTGGTTTATATCCTATCCTGTGTACTTGTCTGACACCCCTAATTTTCTTGAATACCCTTTGAAGTAAGGACTTATACCCATCTTTAAGTGTACTGTGACACCTAGCAGAGTGCACTGAACAATCAGGGACTCTGTTTACACAGGTGTTTAATCACCCTCTTTTAACGAGTATTAAAGCTAAGAGACGTACCTTAGTTTACATATGTTGGAGCATAATCCTGCTAGAACTCAGATTTTCTGCCTTTAGTTCAGTCTGCCTCCTAAGTGGTCATATGTCATTGCTTTATGTCACCCCTGGTGCTCAGATTCTCCTGCATAGAGCCTTGAGCCTATCTTCATTACCTCAGTCAGGAGTCTCTATGGATGGAGACTGCAAGATATCATACTTGATAACCTTTTTATGGGAAGAATCAAAATACTTAATACCTGGACAGATGGCCTTAGAATCACTGGAGTGTGAAACCAGCAATGTTTTGTTGGTGGTGAGCACATGCTTATCCACTTTGGAATAAACAAACCCAGTGGTATAGGTGTGTTTATCAATAGGGGGTAAAGATAGAGGAGGGAGACAAGTTTATTTTGTTGACATCTTCCATCTGGGTCTTGGACAAAAACCCCTGCTAATTGAAGATTGGAATATTTCCCTTAAAACCAGGCTTTTCATGGCCCTCAAATCCTTGCATGGACCAGAGACCAGAACTTAGGGTACTGACACTGAGTTAACAAGAGTCCTCTAATGACTTTTGTCTGTATCTGGGTACAGGTATAGCCTCCCAAATCCGAAATTATACTTTACACTATTCCATTTGATTTCCTCTCCAAGTCAAATCTAACTCTATCTAGTTTCATCTAACCATTAAATGAGGATTAACATGCATTTGATTGTAATTTATATCAAAAGAGATGGGATTATCCTAGTCAAGACTTGCTGGTAGAAGCCCAAATTTTACCTACCATTCTTTTTTTTTTTTTTCTTTCACCTACCATTCTTTGTTTTAGTTTCCATCCCTTGTCTTAGGTTCTTCAGAACCCTTCTCATTTCCCTTTAGGTAAGATATTTTCCAGGGCTCAAGAGAAATTATTCACCAATAATTTATCATAAAATCTAAAACTGTTATATTCACTGAGCTTTTAATCCTGAAGATTCAAGTTCAAATACTCATATGTACACACACACAGGTGCACACACTACCATGTACACACACTACACAATATACACTACACATGCCTGTGGAGTCTATTCTTCATTTTTCTGGTAACTTTTGGTTGAGTCATCTTTCATTATTTGGAACTTCTCCAGTTGCATTGGCATTTGTTCTCTCTTTACATGGTAGAAGTGGAAAGATGAACAGTTCAGATGCAGTCTACTTCCCTCATATCACATCAGCAAGAGAATTCCAAGTAAGGGATGAGCGTCAATAAATTGGGGCTCTGGGTATATAAACTCAGACTAGGAAATTTTCCATTGCTGGAGGTTATGAACAGGCATGAGCAAAGAGTGATGGTAACTCCAGAAAAGTTAGGAGAAACAGGAAGAGCCAGTGGCCATTAACTATGTAGTAGATGGGCTTCTAAGGAGCAAGAGGCTCTTGTGTTTCAGAATAAGCAAGAGGCCAGTAATCAAGGTCCTATCCTATGATAATGAAAGGGAGGTAAAGGGATCAGAGCAGGGTACCTCATTAACTTGTGAAGTTAGAAATAAGGAATGATTGTCACATGCCTCAAGTCACTGGGAGTTTCTGAGTTCATGCAAAGTATTTTAGCTTTAAGAATAATCTAGTTACTTTTCCTACCACTCTGTATCTACAAGTCAGGCAGAAGAATGCAGTTAGGCTCAATAAACTAAGAATAGAGAGGAACTTCCTTAACTTGATAAAGAATATCTTTAAAAAATCTATACCTAACATTATACAAAATTGTAAGAAACTCAAAGCTTTCCCACTAAGATTATGAACAAGATAAGGATGTCCCTTCTCACCACTCCTTTTCATACTGGAAGTATTCGCTAATGCAATAAGACAAGAAAAGGAAATGACATGTATGTAGATTGAGAGGGAAGAAGACATGTATGTAGATTGAGAGGGAAGAAATAAAACTATCCTTGTTTACAGATAACATGACCATCTATGTAGGAAATCTGAAAGAATCAGTGACAACAAGAACAACAACAACAACTCCTGGAACTAATAAGCAATTATAACAAGGCTGTAGGCTACAAGGTTTATATACAACAGTTAATCACTTTCCTATATAACAGCAATGAACAAATGGAATGTGAAATTAAAGATACAATATCATTTATATTAGCACCCCCAAAATGGAATACTAAGGTATAAATCTAACAAAATATGTATAAGCTATATTTAAAGAAAACTAAAAAAGCTCTTATGAACAAAAGTAAAGAAGAATTAAATAAATGGAGAGATATTTCATGTTGCTAGTTAGGAAGACTCAATATTCCCAAGAAACCAGTTCTTCCCAACTTGATCAGTAGATTAAATGCAATTCTAGTCAAAATTTTGGGGGGTTATTTTGTGGACACTGACAACCAGTTCTAAAGTTTATATGGAGAAACAAAAGACCCACAATAACCAACAAATTGTTGAAGAAGAGCAGAATCAGAGGACAGACACTACCTGACTTCGGGACTTGCTCTAAAGCTACAGTAATCAAGACACCGCGGTAGTGGTGAAAGAACAGAGACATAGATCAATGGGACAGAACAGAGAGTCCTGAAATGGACCCACATGAATAGAGTCAAATAATTTTTGACAAAAAATGCAGTCAGGTGCAGCATGTCCTTCAGTTCTTACCACTTCATTTTGTATAAAATATGCTCAGATATCCTTTAGTGGTATTTTCTTACGTTGCAGTAAGAAGCCAGGGATCTAGTTATCACCATATGGTTGTGCCTTCTATATACCTGTGGGTAACAATCAGCAAGGGAAAAAAATTCTGATTTAACAGAATAAGGAAAAGAGACACGATGACAGATATTATTTGACATTGTATCCTATTTATTAAAACTTTTAATTATAATAAACCTACAGATTTAAAATTTTACATTATCTAGTCTGTAAGCTGTTTGATAATGGGAATGTGTACACAATGTAGGTACCACAGTTGAGGTTACTTGGAGCCTCAAAATAATCTTCCCATAACTGTTAGAACTGCAGAGCCCTTATAGTTAAATCATCTGGGGAACTCAAAGGGATGCTCTCTCCACCCAGAATATAGTAAACTGATGGATTAAACTTATAGGCATTAGCAAACCATAGTCCATGGAATCTAGCCCATCTCCTGCTTTGATAGATAAGGTAGTAGTGAGACACAGTCACATTCATCCTTTTATGTATTGTCTATGGCTGTTCCTGGGCTAGAGTTGCAGAGTGGAGTAGTTGAGACACGGGGCCTAAATAATTTTCTACTTGGCCCTTGACAGAAAAAGTTTACTGACACCTACATTAGAGAATGAGGACATCAGAAAGTGTACTCTAAACATACTTTAAGTGACTGTACAAAATAAGGACAAATAACAAACAAAACAAAATTAAGAAAAATGCTGTGCATTTAGTTTTATATAACATGTAGCTAATGAAAACTATAAGTAATTTGACAAAATACTGAAATTAGTCTTGAAGAAAAGAGGAGGTTACACCAAAATCCTTAGTTTCAGGACGCTCCATCATTATAAAATTTGGGGATGATTTGTCCCAGTTTACAGAAGTAAAAGAAAATGCAAAGAAAGAGAGAGAGAGAGAATTTTTTTTAGAGGAATGAGCAAATGCCAAAATAGAAAAAAGTACCTTGAGAGTGATTAGAAGTGCATTCATGAGGAATAGAATATCAATGTTACATACTTTATAGAAAAGAAATAAAACAGGAAGATAGAAATATAGAGATAATAATCTGATATATCAAATTGGTAATTGTCAAATACTCATTGGATTATTGGATAGTGAGAAAATAGTTATAAACAACCACTCCCCAAATCCTTCCTTCATAGTAAACTAATAAATGATGAACAAGCAATAAGTACTTGTCAGAAAGTATTATAGAAAGCACAGGGTATTATATTATTGAAGGGATAATCATTGGGATGGCCCAGACAGCCATGAACAAATATCTGCTAGAGATGCTCTTGTAGTAAGCAGATGGCAGATTTGGGTAAAAGAGATTTCCTTTACCAGTAACCCACTGGGGTACCTGCCCATTCAAAAACCTGTATCTGGGTTTTTAATGAGGGATTTTCCCTTTTCCATCTTCTTTTTCTTACACATTTTTTCCTTTCAAGAGCAAGAAAAACTTTCCCAGAAGCTATCTACCAGACATCATTTTCAATCTTATTGGCCAGAGTTGTATCATTGTCCTACTTTTAAAGAAATCATATGAGTAGATACACTTATATTAGACAAAATAGACCATTGGCCAAAAACTGTAACAAGAGATAAAGAAGCTCATTATATAGTGATGGATCAGTCCATCAAGGGGATATAAGATTTGTAAATATTTATGCATCAAACATAGGAGTACCTAAATATATAAAGCAAATATTAACATATCTGAAGGGAGAAATAGTAATACAATAAGAGCAGGGGATTTCAATATTCCACTTTCAACAATGGATAGATCACTCAGACAGAAAATCAATAAGGAAACATTGGATTTAAACTACAGAGCAGACCAGATGCACCTAACAGACATATAACAGAACATTCTGTTGAACATTCTTCTCAAGTGCACATGGAACATTTTCCAGACTAGGTCATATGTTAGGCCACAAAATACATCTTCATAAATTTAAGAAAACTGAAATCATATCAAGCATTTTTTCTGATCATAATGGTATGAAAACTGGAAAATTCACAAGTATGTGGTGATTAAACAAAATGCTCCTGAATAATTAATGGGTCAAAGAAGAAATCAAAAGGGGAGTAAAAAAATTACCTTGAGACAACTGAAACTGGAAATACAACCTGCCAGAACTCATGGGATACAGCAAAAGCAGTTCTAAAGAGCAGTTTACAGCAATAAATGTCTTCATTAAGGAAAAAGAAAGGTCTCAAATAAGCAACCTAAGTTTGCATAGAAAAAGAACAAACTATACACCCACAGTTAGTTATAGAAAGGAAATAACAAACATAAGAACAGAAATAAAAATTATTCAGACAAGAAAAAACAGGAAAGACCAATGAAACCAAGAGCTTTTTTATTTTTTAATATAAAATAGACAAACCAAGAAAAGAAGAGAGAGGATTCAAATAAATAAAATTGTAAACAAAAGAGGAAACATTACAGCTGGCACCACAGAAATACAAAGGATCATAAGAGACTATTATGAACAATTTTATACAACACATTGGACAATCTAGAAGAAATGGTTAAATTCCTAGAAACATACAACTTACAAAAACTGAATCATGAAGAGATAGAAACTCTGAACAGACTGATTACTAGTAAGGAGATTGAATCAGTAATCAAAAATCCCCCACAAAAGGAAAGTCCAGGACCAGATTGCTTTACAAGTGAATTCTACCCAACATTTAAAGAAAAATTAATACCAATCGTTCTCAAATTCTTTTCAGAAAATAGGAGATGGAATTCTTCAAATTGAGTTTACAATACCCTGATATCAAAGCCAGAAAAGGACACCATAGGAAAAGAAAATTAGAGGCAAATATATGTTACAGTGTTCAGTGAATGGGAAAACACTACCCAAATATTAGTTATTATTATTATCATTATTACTAGCATTAACATAATCATAAATATAGCTCATATTTTCTCAGTAGTGGGTGTACAATGAGGATTATTTGCTATATTGAGCTATCAAATTATAATTTTCTAAGTGTTTTTAGATGTAGTAATTACCTATTTAGCATTAGTTGCCACTAGATACAAATAATAATAATAATAATAATAAAATAACTTGATGACTCAAATTTCCTGGAGATTTTTTATATTTTTATATATGTTGACTTCACATATATGTTAGTGACTTGGATCTCAATAATGCTAATTATATAACCATATGACAGGAACTGGGCTAGTTATTCTGTGTGCTTCATCTCCCTTAAATCTCATAATTATTCCTATAGTGTAGATATAGTCACATTTGAGTTTAAAAACATCTAATTTTAGAGATAGCTCTTGTGCTTTCCTATTTCTTTAACTAGACCTTGTAGGTGCTCAATACACATTTTTGAATGAATGAATGAATGTTTTCTGGACAGTCTTCAATCTGACAACCTTACAAGCTCACAATATTTCAGGAAGGGAAAAGTGTCTGGATCCTTACTATCCAGACTGCATACACAGTGATTCTCTATCTCTAACATTCCACCATCACCTCAAATTAAAAAGGTCCAAATTGTAAATCATTTATCTTCCCAGCAAGATTTGCTCCCTTTCCTGTGTTCCCTGACTTACTAAGAAGTATCTCTCTCCACCCACTTGCCTGTGTTAAATACCTGAGGTCCTCCCTCTGCCTCATCCCTATTTAGAATTCATTTCTAAATCATGTAAATTCTCCTGTGAAGTACCTCAAACCCAGCTATTGCTCACCTTGGCCCCAGCTGTCACCAGCGCTCAGCTGGTTACTGTAATAGATGCCTAACTGGTCTTACCCACTCACATCCATCTCCCTGCTGCTGCTGGAGTGTCTCTTCTACATGCAGATTTGATTATACCGTCTATCTGCTTTAAACGTTAAGAGCCTTCCTGTTGCACTGAGGACAGAGATCAACCTGGCCTATCAGGATCTTCCCCGTTTTTCCTTCTCTAGTTCATTTCGTTGGCCTTATTACTTGCCTCCTCACAGTTTCCACCACAGAAATAATTAACCAGTTGCACTTTTCACAAAAGCTTTCAATGTCCTCGTAGCTTCTGCCCTTACTTGTTCATCTGCCTGGACTGCCTTTTCCCACACCTGGCCTACCTAATTCCTAAAGCATGACTGAGCTCTTAGAGTGCCATCTTCCCATTAGCTTTGCCAGTCACAGCAGACACCACTCTCCCCATACACTCCTGAATCTAGCCCTATTATGACACTATCCTACTGCCTTGATTGCTTGCTTGCCTCTGTCCCCACTAAGTGAAATCAGCTTGTGAATATGGGGCAGGTCTCTTTCACTTTTATATTATCAGAGTTTAGCATGCTTGGCACCATTTTGATGTTCAATAAATGGTTTCAAATAACACAATAAATGAATGGAAGGAAGAAAGGAAGAGAGGGAGGGAGGGAGGGAGGGAGGGAAGGGAAAGAAGATAGGGTGGGGAAAGTAAGAGTGAAGAAGAAAAATTTGTGTCCTTTTGCCCAAGAAGGATGTAAAAACCTAACGCCGTTGTTTTTGGAGGTATGAGGTTGGGATCAGAAGCACATGCTACTATAAGATGCAAGTGTATTTTTAGAGAAAATAAATTATAGTGTGTTTCTTATATAGCAAACTGTAAACCTATCACCTCCTGTTGTAAATCTGACCCTCTATGGAATAAATCTGTCCTGTAATCTCAGTGTTTTTCATAAGATAGTATTTTGTTCTGTAAAAGAGTAAAATGATCTAATCTGCAGTTCTCAAAAAAAAAAGGATTATTGAAATTTATAGATTTGGCCATGGCAAAATGGCATTTATGTTTTTCAGAGTTAAAATGAAATAAAATATATAACTTGTTGGGTTTTGCTTTCATGACAAATAGGCACTGACAAATACATACCACATTACCATCCTTGATTGCTCTGATGGAACTCATTTTCATCTTGTGTTCCTCTAATTACATGAAAATTGCATACTTTTTATGCATGACACATTTTGCACAGCTTTAGCAAAAGGTTGTGAAAAGAGGGGAAAAAAAAACATTTATCAGTTTTTTCCCCTTTCACAGCAGCAATTGATCATCTTCCCAGCAATCAATCTTGCTTTATGGGCCTACTTTTCTCCACTATTGTTATAACCAAGTGGCAGCAGAAAGGCACTGTACACACAAAAATATGGTGGAGGTTTTTAGGTGTTTTTCTGGGCTCTTAATAGATGAGATTTAGGATGCCCTTGCTTTCTGGCGATTGTTCTGAGTTGTTTTCCTTGCTCCTCACTCCCCTTTCTGCATGGATTTGAAGCTTTTCCCCTTAGAAGGAATGATAGGATCCCGGTCTAAAAATCCTCTCGCACTCCGTAGTTCTCATTCAAACTACTTTACATTTATAGAGAATATTAAAAACTTTAAAGCACTTTCTTATCAATTTTTTTTTCTTTTTAGCTTCATAATTAACTGGGATATATTTAGAGAAGATAATTTTAATCCGCATTTTAAAGATGAGGAAATTGAATGATTATGCTTGTGACTTGCCTAAATTGATTTGATTTATTTGTTTTGAATCTCAAAGTTGACTCAGAAGTCCTGGCTTCCAGTCCCAGCTTTTTCCAGAGGGTTCAGCTTCTCTTTATTGAAGGCCTGGAAACATAATTTTTCTGCTACCTATCCCTAAAATGCATACAAAGACTACATCAATAACAAATACCAGAGCAAATTACAGGCAATCAATTGGGTGTTTCTTTTCCCATTCTTTATTTCTATTCTTTCTGAAAAAGAAGGCATTGGCATTCACACGAAGCTCAGCATCATTGTATTTAACTCGAAAGGGATTGTGGAAGGCACATCTCATTCCTTGAAAATAATGACAAATTATGCAATTTTTGTTTTACCCAACTAGATTGAAAACGCCTGGGGAATAGCCAAGCTGCCTGGCAAAGGGAGGCATTTGATGTTCGGGGCTTTGGAGCTGAGGGAGCCGCATTGCTTTTTAAACAGGTGCAGGCTCCTAAAGCTCTGCTTGCTTCCCTTTTTTGGACAGGCACAGCACCTGACCAACTTTGGGAGAACAAAGCCTCCATCTGGACCAAGGGGAAAGAGAGCTGGTCGCCTGTGGAGCAGCAGAGAACAAGGCTCTGCTTCCCTTTGAAGCTCTGGCATTCTTCTTAATCACCTGGCAAAGTCTTAATTTAAAGAGGGACTCTTAGAGAAGGGGGGATCTCAAGTATATTTGACTTTAATATCAAATCTACTTACCTTTCATCAGGTTTATTAAAATTGGTGATGTGTTAATTGTGAACCTTTTTTGTCTCGGAGTATGAAGGACTGCCTTTAGGGTCCCCCTCCTTGTTCTGTTTTGTCTTAGGATACACTCACATTGCTGCCTTGGCCACAGAGTAATTATTTCTGGGGAGAAATACTGTGATGTCAGGCTGCTGGGTTACAGTTGTTGCAAGGGAAACACAAGAGGACGTTAGCTCCTTAGAATGCCTAATCAGAAAACAAAAAATGCATTGTGGGATGGCTGACAAACACAAGCCTAGGAGGTATTGCATTTTTCACCAGTGGATATTACAAGCATTCAGACATTTTATATCTTTACTCATAGGAAGTAAATATCGTAAAGGACTTCTCTTACCTCTTTTAGAAAGATACCTGAAAGATGCACTTTGGAGAAATATATAAAATCCATAAAGTTACGGTCTTGGGAGGGGTATTCAGTTCCATACTGTGAGCGGGGAAAATGTCAGGGAGTCCAATATATGCACCTCACCCAAATTCCACCATGGAGTGCTTTTTTAAAAAATAAGGGATAAAGTGATTTTTTTAAATTTTATACTTGGTATGGGGTCCTGGATGCAGCCATATGTTGGGGATACAAGAAACATAATGTACTTCTTGTCGTAAAAGAGTTTGTAACCTATATGTGGGAAATGAAATCATCTGGGAACACAAGTATAAACATAGAATTGAGCATCACAAATATCAGTGGGAAATCAGAGGAAGACAATTTTCGTCAAATAAATAGGCGACTGGGCTCTGGAATTGCGGTTAGAGATCAATTTTAGAAGTTGCAGAGTTTTGAAGGAAGGGATGTGGACAGTGTGTTCTTAGCGTTGATGAAATAAAAGAGAAAATGTGTGTAGGAGTAAACCAGCAGAGTTTCTAGTGGGGACTCTCACCATGTCATAATGGGAGTTTTGAAACGACCTCTGGAGAAATACAGACATCTTTAGGTAGTTATCAGATTGGAAATTAAAGATGAAGGTCGAATTTGCTTGTGAGTGGAGTGTGTGTGTAGGCGTATGTGTGTGTGTGCATTTTCACTGAACTTGCTCTCTTCTCACATTGCTCTGCAGATTTTCACCCAACTACAACCCTTTGGTGCATGATCTATACTCCAAAATGTTCCTCTCTTTCTCCATCACAGCAGTCTTTCCCCACAGGGGCCTTTCCCTGTTTCCAATTGACAGCCAGGGTAGGAGAGTGACCAACAAAATGAATTTACACCAGGTTGTACATATATGACTGCCATAATGCATGACGCTTCTCCCGAGACCTTTTATATTTGCAAAGGATGTTCGCAACTCAAAGAAACAACGGGATATTCCTTCACAGAGTGGATGACTGAGGAGCACTTTTGGGGAATAAGAGGGCATCCCAGTGTCCCTCAGTTCTCTCCACATAAGTTGCTGTCTACTTACTGCAATGCACCCTAGGGCAGAAAAGGACTTGTTCTTCAGGCCCACAGACATTCACAGGCCTGTAAGCAATGGCGTCTATCACATTGAGTGTTGGGAGTAGAAAGATGGGCGGGGAGGTGTTGCTCACAAAATCCCATTTAGGGAATTATTTATTATTCTAGTTTGTAGTTTATGCTTATAGCATCTGTAATAAATAAACACGCTCCAGAAGAAAGCACAACTTAACAAGGAGTAGATGAGATTGAATGTGACGACTCCAGCCCTGTACAAGAGGCACTGGCCCATTAAATGAATGTGCACAGCTACTTCTTAATGCTCTCCCTAAGTAATCAATTTTTGAAAATACCAAATAATTTTAAAACAGCCCTGTCTGACCTCACTCTCCAGTGACGCTGGACCAGCCCTTGCTGATTTGCCTACCTAGTTTTTAATCAATCAGACTTGACATTTTTGGTTTTTTTGTTTTGTTTTGTTTCCTCCCCTTGCCTACACCAGCACCTTTTCTCTTCCCTTGGCAATATGAAATGGCATCTGCCCTCCCTCAAGGTTAGGGCCCCAAAACATAGCTTAATATTTATAGGCTTAGACGTCTTTTGAAATAGCAGCAGAGGAATCTAAATGCCATTGCAAGAGGCTAGAACATTCTGGTGCTGTACTAGGATTTGATTTCTATCCAGATAAAAAGACCCAGGATGCCCAGAGTCTGAACACAGATGGAACTTGAGGAAGAGAAACTGTCAGCCTGAAATATCTTCTATCAGACTTTCAGAGTATGATTCAAGAAAAAGAGTTAAAAAAATCTGATTTGAGCCTACTTTCTCTTTTTGACTGATTAAATTCTCCAGGTCACTTTATAAAAAAGTGCTTTTCCTCATTTCCTGGCTCATAGGAGATAATATTTGCAAAAGAGGTTTATAGATTATCATTTTAAAATATATATTATATTATATTATATTATATTATATTATATTATATTACCATCCTATTTGTCTCTTCTTTTTTGGTCTCCATTCCCTCTTAACTGCTTTTTGCTTTCTTTATTCTTTTAATCTTATTTCCCCTTTACTTCTTCCCTTTGTCATCACCCTTCTTTTGAATTTAATTATATGTATTTGTTATGCATTGAATATTTGTGTCCCCCCCAACAAAATTCATATGTTGAAGTCTAACTTGCAACATGACAATGTTTGGAGTGAGACCTTGGGAAGTGATGAGGTCATGAGGGTGGAGCCCTCATTAATGGCATTAGTGCCCTTATAAGAGTTTCCAGAGTGTTCCTTCACCCGTGTGAGAACACACATGAGAACAGAGAGAAATGGCTCTCTGTGAACCAGGAAGCAGCCCCCCCCCAGACACTGAATCTACCAGCATGTTGATCTTAGACTTCTCAGGTTCTAGAACTATATTTCAGAAATAAATTTCTATTGTTCCTAAGTCCTCAGTCAATGGCATTTAGTTATAGTAGCCTGAGTGGACCAAGTCAGAATCATAATGTGTCTCAGTGGGTATGCAACACTGGGGGAGGGGGCAGAAAGGGAGTTACCAGAGAGGTTATGGGAGTACATGATTTCATACTGGAGAGAGGGGGAGGCAAGGTTAGTAAGATCAATTTAGTAATATTAATAAGATTAGAAGGATTCTCTGTTTAAAAAAATTAAAATGCTTTAGATAAGGGAAGAGATTGCTTTGACAGAGGAGAAGATGGCAATTCAGGAAAAAATTTAGATTCGCAGGAGGCAAGTGGATAGTTACTGAAAAATTAATTGTGACAATATGGGATATGCCTCAGTAGTAAATGGTTGTCAAACATTGGATCACAGGGAAGTTCTATGTTCATTCTAAAATTGCTAGAATGAGTGGGCCAAGATCTTTGCCTCCTCAACGTGCATAATCTTAACAAGTGTTGGAAGTCAGTAGTTACACGACTAGCAAAGACGGTATATCTAAACCAGTGGCTAGGGGGACTTTCTGGCTGGGACACAGCTAAAATAATGGGTGGATAAGGCAATGACATGAATATGAATTACGTTAAGTAATATATGTACTAGGCAAACTGTAGATGGCAAAAATCCAAATGAGGGTTCATATAAAGTGTTGACAAAATAAGGAGATGAAACAGGTGATAAACTGTGGCTGGGATCAGCAACTCACAGCCAGTGGGCTAAATCCAACTGGCTGAGTGTTTTTATGTGCTTCTTGAGCTAATTGTTTCAACCATTCCAAATGGTTGAAAAATAATAAGAATACTATCAGGTGACAACTGAAAGTTATATGAGATTCAACTTTTAGTGTCCATAAATAAAGCTTTATTGGATCACAGCCATGCTCAATTTTTATTGGCCTATGGCTACTTTTATGCTACAGTGGAGGAGTTTAGTTGTTGCAACAAAAACTACATGGCCTTGGAAGCCTAAAATATTTACTATTTGGTTCCTTGCTGAAAAAATTTCCTACTCCTCATGTCTAAGTTCTGATTTGGGGGATGTTGGATCCTTTCCATATATTTAATTTAATTAAGCAGATATTTGTTGAGTGTCTGCTATTATTGATAGTAATATTGATACTGTAACATCTGAAATTAAACTGCAAATGTCTGTTCCTTTGGGATTTCTTTGATAAACAAATATTAGTATGGGATTTTACCATAAGTCCAGGCGAGGAATGATATGAAGAGGTAAGCACTAAGACTCTGTGGAAGGTTTTAAGGCTCAAAAAAAAGGGGAAGACAGGCTAAAAGAAGAACATGCCATGAGTTTTACATGAGAGTTGTCAGGAAACAGGGTACATTCCAGGGCTGAGGACACATTTGATATGACCTGAACATGAGCTATGTGCAAATAGGAAGTGGCAGTACCAAGGTTAAAAGGAAAAATCAATTTGGCCAGATGATGAAGAACTTTCATGTGAGGCTAAGAATTTGGATTTTGCTCATGGTGAAGGAGGATGATGTTTTTTTTTTTTAAATCTCAGATTGATTGTGAAGGAGAGAGGGTCTGACATATATTTCAGAAAAAGAAACGACAGCTAGCTAACAACTAGATGTGGGTGGTGAGGAGAGAGATAATAGGGAGGTTCCTGGATGGGGTGGCTGCATGGATGAGGTCTTCCTAAAATGGTGAATGCAGGTAGGAAGCAAGAGTATGAGGAGAATAAGGTTTGTCATATTAAGTTTTGTGCCTCATGAAAGAGTCATGGGCACAGATTTAAGCACAGCGAAGTCTCTGAATAAGAAGGGTTGAGAATTATCAGTGTACAGAGGGAGCTGAAGCCATGGGGTACATGGGACTACCCAGGGAGGGCAGATCAAATGCAAAAAAAAAGGATCAGGGAGACTAATCAGAAGAATACTGTTAAAGAGTTCTCAAAGGGATACAATATCAAATCTACCTTAAGCCTCCTTAAGGCTTAAAACCTTATGGAACTGAGATGTGGGCTATGCACCTATATCTAAGGGCTTATCAATGGGTACCTGCATGTCACCAAAAATGACTCTGGCCACACTCATGGTTTTGATAAGAATCCTTCCTGTGCTCCTGATTCCTAATTATGAGCTATTTCCTGAAGCTAAAAATAAAAACAAAAAGCTTATACAAAACAGGCTGACGTCAACTTGCCCCCTGCTCCTGGACGGCCACCTCCCCTCCAGCCCTAATTAGTTACATTGTCATTTCTTGATTCCTCCCCCAATTTCCAGACTGATCATACTTTGTTTTCCACCATCTCCCTTTATTTCTTCCTTTTCCAGTTGCTAAGCACTCCCTTGTTGCTAAGTGGGATATGAGCACTTAATTTACTCCATTCTTTTTTCTCGTACCAGATTTTAGAAATTGCAGATCCTGTTTAATCAATGTGTAAATGCAATGCTTTTGATGTATTTTTCCTAAGAGCAATATTTTGATCATTCTTAATGATACTTAATGAAGTCACCGCATGATTTCTGATTGTACCTAATTGAAGCTTGTGACTTGCATTTCAATATTATCATCTTACAGCTTTAGGTCTATGAGATGAAATTTTTCCAGGGCCCAAAAATATTAGAAAACATGAAGAAGTGATGTTTTATTTTAAATTGAAAATTATTCTAGAATAGATGTATGTGAATGTGAAAAAAAAATATATATGAAATTAAATGAAAACTGAAACAGATTTCCCAAAACGAATTCCATGTATTGATGATAAAGGAAGCAATCTCTTTGATAAGGAGTTTAGCCACTAGTTTTAAGTCTTAAAGGAATCTAAAGGGCCTTAATATTTAATATTTTTATATAAATCCTCTGCTGAACTACATACAGAATCCAGCATGTAAGCAAATTCTGGCCCTTGCAAAAGATAATAAATTGGGTTTTACTTTTCTTGAAGCCCCTTCTAGAGACCCAGTCT
The DNA here is from genome assembly GCF_003265705.2 of Callorhinus ursinus. NCBI lineage: Eukaryota > Metazoa > Chordata > Mammalia > Carnivora > Otariidae > Callorhinus > Callorhinus ursinus. The sequence goes on from NW_027397073.1 coordinate 32,674,962, forward strand.
CAATGATTTAGTGCCTGGAAGCCATGGTCCCAATAATTTAACTAGCCCCAAACTTAGTCTCAAGCTTTTAATTTTGCCTCTCTTTCATCAAAATGAGCACATCATGTGCCCCATTCCCCAGGATCCTTCTCTTTGCTATAGGACAGTGGGTGGTAATGACAATCAGAGACAATAACCCCTGCTAATATGTTAACTAGCTAATTTATGAACCCTCCTAGGATAACACATTAGCTTTGCCCCGGTTTAAAAAAAAAAAAGAAGAACTATAGCTTCACTAAAAGCCCTTAAGGAATAATACCATTAGAGCAACTTAACCCCATAGGAGGCCAGTGGGGGAGCTACTTAAGGGCAGCTTTTAGCATCCTTGATATCATACGGCCATTAGGTCAATGGTGGAAATAGATAACAATTGTGGTGCAGACAGAAATCAATTTTACTAGTTCCTTCTAATACTCCTCTCAGGAATTTCCATGAACAATCATAAAGCATATCCAAAGCATAGATTGTGCATAATATCATTGTAAGTGTAGAAAAGGAACCAGACTCAAGGTATCATCAGTATCACTTATTTCTTCATGCTTTTCCTGGATATTAAGGGTTTACAAAGATATTTCTAAATGATACTTGTTGATATTTATTTGATATTTATTCTCACCTGGTGAGAATGTTGACAATTCTAAGGAAATGAAGGCCCAGATAATTTAAATTCAATAAAGTTCAAAGTTTGGTAAATATGAAAGCTGAGACTCAAATCCAAGACATTTACATCCAAAGCTGGGGCTTCTATCTATTTATATAGGTATTTGCCACCTACTCCTCAGAATTGAGGGGATGATAGGTATAACGAACATACATGGAATCATATCAGCAGGATGTGCTTGATTTCCGGGCCTCTAAACCCCACCCTCACTGCCTTCTACCTTCCAAATTCCCTAGAGAAAGACACTAATCCACTTGAGGCAAAAGGAGTCCATATAAGAAGAGTAAATGCGTTTTCCAGTAGATATATTGTTAGAGGAGGTGGTTAGACACTATAGTAGGACTAGTAGTAGTAGTAGTGCTAGTACTATAGTATGACTGTTACCAGCCTGACCATTGTTCAGTTAGTCATTTGTGGGTTGGGTTAAGATTCTACTGAAAAATGCATTCCAACTCCCAAAATGCCTCACCTATGAACACTAGACAAACAACCTGTTCATGGCTTAAGGGATACCTGCATAGGATAATGTCCTTATCATCAAGGCACTTAGAGTATAAATATGGAGACAATGTACAAAAAAGTCATTATGAACCAAAGCAAACTCTCTATTGAGAGTACATATATGACTGCTATATATGATTTAGGAATGAGGCTTCTCAAACTTTAAAATGCATCACCTGCATAATTTGTTAAAAGCAAATTCTGATTCATAGGTCTGAGCTGGAACTTGAGAGTCTGCATGTCTAATAAGCTTTGTAATGCTGATACTCCTGGTCCACAGACCACTCTACATATTAAGGTTGTAGAAGACATATTATTCTTCCAGGCGGATGAAGAAAAGCCAGTAGAAGAATGAATGCTTGAACCGTTTCAATTATGAAAGCTTTGAATGGCTTAATTAAAATTTTAAAACACCTTAAATATCTGCAGTAAAGTACCCAAACTGGAAAGATAACGTTTAATCGAGTAGAATACATAAAGGGGTGTGTAGTGCATTGGTGAAAACAATGCATGAGTGAAAAAACTGACTAATTAATAAGCTATCTCACAGTCTTTTAGCCTATGAATGGTCCAGCTGGGATCTAAACCCATTTAGATCCCGCTCCAGAGTTCATTCTCATCCTGACTGTGAAACTACCTCTGAAAGGGTACAGATTAGGGCATGTGTACAAGCTTTCTCATAGGATAAGGAAGGTTATTTGACGTGTCCTAACAGCATGTGAGAGGAGAAATGAGGTATAACGCCAAGAAAAAATAAATAAAATAGAAAATAAAATAATAGTTTGGCTGAGCCCTTGCAATCACACTTAGACTACTTCTGGAGTGTTATATTTAGTTTTGTGTCACAGCTTAGGTATGCTACTCACATGAAATATGTTCAGATGAGAGAGAAAGTCATTTTAGAAGGTCTGGAAATATGCCATAGGAGATATTAAAAGAACCAGTGGTATTCAGAGTAGAGGAAAACATACTTACTGAAGGATTTAAGAACAAACTTACTGATAATGTAGCTGAGTGGAAGACAGAGAAAAAGGAAGTGGACTCATTCCATGCAACTCCAGAGAGCACCACAACTAATGCGTGGGGTTTGTAGCAAAGCAATTTTTTCAGTTGAATATGAAATATCAGCATTGGAAGTACTCAACTGGAGGCCTGACAAAAATCCTTCAATAATCAAGCAGTTGAGACGTGAGTCCTGTGTGAGACATAGGACGAGATGCCTACAGAGGTCAACCTCTAAGTCCATGTGTCTAAATGCTATGAACTTAGGAATCATATAGTTGAATCTTTCCAAAATACTGCACACAAGAAGCAGCTCAGCAGCCAGGAGAAATTTTTAAAAAGAATTCTGTTGTTTAATTACATGTCTTAAAGGATGTTAAGGAGATCTAATTTATGACCCCCTGAAAAAACTGTAAAAATCACTTCTTCCTCTCTCCGGTACTTCTGTACCCCATAACTGTGAAAAATAATCCACTTGCCCTAAACCATAGACATTTCTGCTCCAAACCAGCCACATATGACATTTGTTTTCCTTCTCCTCTTCCCTCTCTCCTTCCAGCAATAAAGATTTTTTTCTTTTTAGAAAGACGAAAAGGGGGAGGGGATCTGTGAAGATAAAGAAAAGGGGTTTTGGTTTTTTTGTTTTGTTTAGCTGGGTTACGGGGAGAAGCAGGCATCCATTCTGACTCTTCACAGGAATCCAGGATTGGAAGATTTTGAAAGCTTTCATCCCGGGTCTTTCTGATTGAAGTCCAGCTTGGACCCCAGTGTGCTCACGTTTGGGTGGAGGAACAGTATGGGAGAGATTAGAAGGAGCAGTGTGAGGGAGAGCTAGCTTATTCCCTCTCAGATTTATGGGACAGAAACACAATTATCACTAATGAAATAGAAGCTCCATTCTCTCCAACTACCACCTTATACACTGTCTGAAAAAAAAGACAAAATAGCAATCTAAAATCCTGTAACTGCCCAATCACCTTCCTTTCCTTCAGGATCTAACTCATTTCCTTGAAGAAATTGATCATCATCCGATGGCTTTAGAATTTCTCTCCAGTTATAAAACAGAATCTGCAGAGATTATGACAGTTTTTTCTTTTTTTGTAAAAACAAAAAAACAATATTTCAGTCAATTTGCTGAGCACTGACTATGTGCTCAGTCATTTAATTGGCGTTCTGAGAAAATACAAGAGACAAGACCTCATCTTCTGAGGGCTGCATTTGGAGTTCAATCCTAGCTTAGCTGTCTTAAATTCTAGTCCTAAGCCTTTGGAAAGTGTGTATGGTGTGTGTGTGTGCGTGTGTGTGTGATCGTATATGTACATGTGAATATGTTTGTGTTGGTGGAATGGTATTAATGAAACAAAGGCAGAACCACACTATAGGATTCTTTTATTAACAACTTGGTGCAAGACATCAGTTTAAGAGTGTGAATTAGAAGCACTAGTTCTGGGAATCTATTTGTCTCTTTAGCAAGAAGCTTCTACTGTTTTCTGTAAGTATAATAATGTCTAATAAACTGAGGCAGATTTCTTCATCACATGCAACTATTTGGCAATGTACCAATGTATGCGCCTCAGCAGAAGTTGGGGTAGTGGCTTTTGTAATGGCTCTACTGATAATGGCTAATACACTATCACCAAAGCATCATACAGACCATGACAGATACACCTACTGTACACATAATGCTTATTGGGTATTGCACACTGTAAGGAAAATGGCTCATAAAAATCCCAGATGTCTTTTTTGTCCTCTCCTCTTTCTCTCTTTCTCCACATGTGTTTGCTCACAGTGTCACTGTGCTATGTAAATAACTGCACTGGAGTGGGTGATGGATGAATGAGTAGATGGATAGATATCCCTGTCATTTTTGTTGATAGTTCTAGGGACAATTCCCTTGAACAATGAAAAGTAGAAGTTTAGATGGTCCAATGAACAAAAATTGTGTGCCATATTTAAAAGAAAAATGAAGACAATAGAAAACATACAACATTCCTGTGGACTAATTTGTTAGGCTCTGTGAGACAGCTCATGAAATAATGGAGGATACTGGATTGGGAGTTAGAACACCTGAGTCCTTGTCCTGGATGGCTACCAGCTGCTGGTGTGACCTTGGACAAGTTGTTTACCTTTTCTGAATTTCAAAACGTGGGGTGGGTTTGTATTAGGCCTCAAATCCACTCTGGTTTTCACATTCTTTGTTTTGGTTTGTTGGTTCTATCAGGAAGTCATTCAGCAAGACTTTATCGATTTTTTAAGTAGTGTCCTTTATTATGTGGAGAATATAAAAAGATAGAGGGCATTGTCCTTACTCCACTTGCAACTGAATTCATTAGATAAAATATAAACCCAAGAATCACAAAGTATATAAGCAAAGGCTTATGTATGAGTCCAGATAGTATAATAAGGAAGCATTGAGATACCAGAGAGTCATGAACACAGTAGAAAGCATTCTGGAAAAGATTTCAATGACAATAATTCAGATGTGCCAAGTTCATGACTTCCTTTAGTCTAAACTATAGAGAGAGCCCATGGAAAGGTTAGGGAACTATATATCATATTCCTTGCCTCTGCTCTTGATGCCCAACCTCTCCTTGGAGTCTCACTTCTTCACAAAGTTATTCTCTTCCTTCCCATATAACGTACCTTGCTCACCAAAACACCTGCTCCAATAACAGTCATTTATACTTTACCATAGAGGTTGGAAATAATACCTCGAACCTTATTTTTTAAGACTTAACTTTTGAGAAAAGCTTTAGATTTATAACAAAATTTAGAGGAAGGTAGAGATTCCCCAAAACACCCTGCCCCTACATAAGCATAGCCTCCTCCATTAGCAATATTACTAACCAGAATGGTACATTGTTTACCAGGGAAGTCACTCAAAGTCTGTAGTTTTCCTCAGGGTTCTCTCTCGATGTTGTGCATTCCATGGGTTGGGCCAATGTATACTGACATATATTCATCATTACAATATCATACAGAGTATTTTCACTGCCTGAAAAATCTTCTATACTCTACCTATTCATCTCTCCTCCACCCCATCATGGGAAACCACTGATTTTTTTATTGGCGTCTTTGTTTTGTCTTTTCCAGAATGTCATGTAGTTGGAACAATGCAGTATGTAGCTTTTTCAGGTTGACTTCTTTCAGTTAGTAATATTCCTTACAGTTTCCTCTATGTCTTAATAGCGAATTTTAGTGCTGAAAAATATTCTGTTTTCTGGATGCCCACAGTTTATTTATCCATTCGCTTAATGTCTAGCCTTATTTTAAAGTGTGAAAATTTAGACATATGCAAAGATTAGGGGTATGATTTGGAGCAATGAATCACAGAAACTTTAGAAAGTGGTGGAGTAAACCAGTTATTCTTTTTCTTATTACAATCACTATTATTAAAAAAATAACTTTCTTGATTACAAAATTATGTAGAATTAAAACTGTAAAATTAAATCCTGTCTAGATTTCAATTCTATCCCAGGTTGAACTGCTTATAAGCAGAAGCTTCTAACTTAGAGACATCTTATGTAAGACCCTCCAGAATAGCTCCAGAAGACATATTATGGTTCCCTCTTGGTCAGAATCTCATGAAAGCTCTCTCTCAGGACCTACCAAAATTTTAGGCAGCTACCTGTGGAAGCTGGAGCAGTTAGTTAATAAAGACGTATTGTTCCTGACCATTTGCAGGCCTCCTTTCTCCTCCTGGTTAGGAAGGTAACCTAAATTTTATTTCTTCTTGCATCTTTTTCCTGGTTGGATTAACAAGGAAAAGTGAAAAGCCCTGCAGAGGTTCCACAGTGAAATTTCTAGTATGAGTGGGAATCTTTGCCTTTGCTAGAGAATTCTAGAAGCAGAAGAAAGAGGTGAAGTACAAGTTTCTGGCATTAGCAAAGCTTCAAGTCTTGGCTCCTATGCTTATTAACAGTTGACCTTAAGGAAATTATTTATGTTTTCTACAATTCAATTTATTTACTGGCAATAATAATTAAACCTACCTTATAGACCTGTTATGAGAATTGAAAAAAGAACTATTTGATTAATTTATCGCAATGCCAGAAATGCTGTAACTTTGCAATAAACGTTTGTGGTGGTAGTGGTTATAATCTTTCCTGAGGCTAGAAAATGGTGAATCAAAAACCAAGCTTCTGTGTGTGTGTATAATGAAAGACACTAGGAAATACATGTCTGGTGACTGATCCTTAACCTTCTTTGTTTTCATAAATTCATGGTATAATGACCCCTCTGAGATTGATGGGTGGCTTAAGGGAGGCCATGGAAAGAGAAAGCTGAGAAAGCTGGAAAACCATTGCAAAAGGCCGAAAAATCAATATGTAAAATGAACAGAGACAAGGTTAGACAAATAAATTACATATATATATATATACATTTTCACACATATATCTTTGGGACTAATTAAATGTATAGTATGTATTACATCTTATAGTATTCAATATAATAAAACATGATCAATTAAGTATCAATTTATTTGGCTAATTACTAAATTATGCTATGTATGCTGTAAATCAAGAGATAATAAACACACATTTACTGCCAAGTGGAGGAGGCTCAGACACATTTGGGACATGCAAAGGGGGCCCCTCAAATGAATTTTTTGGAAATGCTTACCAAAGGCGAATGTCCAAGTGAAAGAAACTTCATTGGACTGTTCTCCATGTCATTAAAAAGGATTCTTCCATGGTTCGTCTCCCCCTCCGATTTACTCCCCTTCATTCTTCCCCTCCTGCTATCTTCTTCTTCTTTTTTTTTTCTTAACATATGTTGCATTATTTGTTTCATAGGTACAGATCTGTGAGATGATGGACTCTGAAAAACAAACTGAGGGTTCTAGAGGGGAGGGGGGTTGGGGGATGGGTTAGCCTGGTGATGGGTATTAAAGAGGGCACGTTCTGCATGGAGCACTGGGTGTTATGCACAAACAATGAATCATGGAACACTACATCAAAAACTAATGATGTAATGTATGGTGATTAACATAAGAGTAAAAAATTTAAAGAAAAGGAAAAAAAAAGAGGATTCTTCTAGGGACAAAAAATATAATTAGAACTGGGGTAAGCCACAAAGGTATAAAATTTGCTCCATAAAGATTCTGTCTGTTATTAACCCAATGTCTATGTTGTCCAATGTCTGTGTTTGCCAGGGAAGAAGAAAACTAGAGAAAGCTGTTGTTTTTTCTTGGCTTCACAAAAAAAAAAAAAAAAAAAAAAAAATTCTCTTTTTGCTTGCTTTGTTGATGTATGGCATCAGAAAATAAAGGAGAGGATATCACTCATTCATCTTCATTCCTGCATGGCTAGTGCAAAGATCGAACCTTGAAGGTTATATAAGGCTAGGGTAAGAGAAAAAGAACACAATATTGTGATGCTTGTAGTACAGTGAAAATTTCATGGCAAAATGCTACTGATTGATATCCTGAGACAGGAGACTAGAGTTGACTTCAATTAAGCAAGTGATTAAAGAGTAAATGGTTTTCCCAAATGTGTGTTGCAGTGTTCTGAATCAAAAAGTGAGTTTCCTGGTCCAGAAGGTATTCAAGCTGAGAGGTACTGGGACTGGTGGTATAAAGCAAATCCTATTCAGGTTGAGTCTAGGCTGGAAGACATTTCAGTGAGATGGTGTTACTCTTGAAGATGGAGAAAAGGAATGGGAAGGTGTCCTGAGGAAACACTTATTTTTCAGTTCACTTTGAACTGACCCTAGCAGGAGATTTTATGATTACCATTTATCACAAAGTGAAGTAGAGAGCTGGGACAAAAACTCATAAAAGTTAACCAAAGATATGATCCTGCTCTTAGGAAAAAAAGTGATATTCATTGCTTATGTTTTGATCTGAATCATTTAGATCAGCTGAGTGTCCCAAATTTACTCAGTGATAGTTTGAGATCCCCCTCTGGAGAATGTAGCTTTTGTAAACCATTTTGTAGGAGAGTGTGGGCACTGAGTACACTGAGAGATGGGACCAGGAGCCTCACAGCTATCCTCCATGTCATGATGAACCCATCTGCCCGTTTCTAGTTCTTCCAACTCTCTGAAACCTTGATGTTTCTTACTGACCCTAGAGATCCTAGAAAGCCCCTACCCACGTTATAGTACATTGTCCTTCCATGGGTTTTCACTCCCCCAAACAATGATTCTCAATAGAGGCAATACAGCTCTCTGGGGGCATTTTTGTTGTTAAAATATTGGTGAGTGCTACTGAAATTTAGTTGTTGGAAACCAAAAGAGACTCATCTATTGCCATGTGTGGAAAATCACATGCAAAAATTTATCCTAGATCCCACAGAAATTTTGAGTGCCTTGCCAGTCTTTCATGTGTAGAAGCCTAGACCCTATACCTCCTTTATACATATACACAATCAGTTTTAATATATACTGGCTTTTCCATAAATGCAACTATCCAGCAAATCAAAGAAAGATTATTTTTGTTTTGTTCAGAGCTTTATCAAGAGTTTTCTGTCATTTTAGAAAATCATTTCACTGATGACAATACCACTCCTGTTATTTGAATGCCAATGCCACATGCTGCATTACACAATCTGTACTTGATCCATTCATAAAGATTTTATGTATAGGTGGAAACATCCAACCACTTTATTATGTTTTCTAGTGTAGTTCTGCCTGTGCATTTAAATACTGTAATAAACATTATTTTATTGTATATTATATTCCTTTTATTAATCTTAAAACTAAAGTTTGGATGTTACATTGTTTTTTTAAAAAAAGCTCTGTATGCTTTTAAGTTATATATTCATGAATTTCATTTAAGGGTACTACACTGGATTTTAGAAAATATTAGTTTTTTTTAGTGTTTTTTTTCTAAGATTTTTATTTATTTATTTATTTGACAGAGAGAGACATAGCGAGAGAGGGAACACAAGCAGGGGGAGTCGGGGAGGGAGAAGCAGCCTTCCTGCGGAGCAGGGAGCCCGATGCAGGGCTCAATACCAGGACCCCGGGATCATGAGCTGAGCTGAACGCAGATGCTTAACAACTGAGCCACCCAGGCGCCCTTAGAAAATATTAGTTTTAAACAGGAGGAATTTGAGTTTCTTAGCATTGAAAACACTGCTCTTCTTATTCCAAATACAAGGCTTTCTCAAGTCTTCCAAGCATCTAACTCTTAAGCTAGAATGTGTAGATCTATGATGATGGGCTTTATCCCTAGAACATTAATTTGTGGAAGCCCGTGTGATCCTTCTAATTTGATTATATACTCCTTGAGAAATTATGTGGTGTAATCAGGCCAAAGTACATTCCATACCATTCTATCTCATCTAGAAGAATCAATATACTCAGTCCTGGGACCCCTGGATCATGACCTGAGCCAAAGACAGACACTTAACTGACTGAGCTACCCAGACACCCACTTTTTAACTTTCAATCAAGGTTCAATTCCTTTCTTTGGGATGGTTTTAAGACATCATTTATCTGCTTTGCGTATTATGTATGTCTTCTAATTATTCCCATTCATACCATAAAAACTTATTCAATCTCTATCTCTGTTAATTAATGCATTTATTCAATATATCAACTTAACCATCAGTAGATATTTACTGAGTATCTAGTAGGCACAAAACATTCTGCCAGATGCTATAAGACTGAGATATACAACACTTCATTTCTTTTTTTTTTCCAGAGTTCCTTTTTTTTATGTCATTTTAATCACCATACATTACACCATTAGTTTTTGATGTAGTGTTCCATGATTCATTGTTTGCATATAACACCCAGTGCTCCATTCAGTATGTGCCCTCTTTAATACCCATCACCAGGCTAACCCATCCCCTGACCCCTTCCCCTCTAGAACCCTCAGTTTGTTTCTCAGAGTCCATAGTCTCCCATGGTTCATCTCCCCCTCCTATTCCCCCCCTTTCATTTTTCCCTTCCTGCCATTTCCTCCTTTTTTTTTTTTTTTTTTACATATAATGTATTATTTGTTTCAGAGGTACAGGTCTGTGATTCAACAGTCTTACACAATTCACAGTGCTCACCATAGCACATACCCTCCCCAATGTCTATCACCCAGCCACCCCATCCCTCCCACCCCCCACCGCTCCAGCGACCCTCAGTTTGTTTCCTGAGATTAAGAATTCCTCACACCAGTGAGGTCATATGATACATGTCTTTCTCTGATTGACCTATTTCGCTCAGCATAATACCCTCCAGTTCCATCCACATCGTTGCAAATGGCAAAATTTCATTCCTTTTGATGGCTTCATAATATTCCATTGTATATATATATACCACATCTTCTTTATCTATTCATCTGTTGATGGACATCTTGGCTCTTTCCACAGTTTGGCTATTGTGGACATTGCTGCTATAAACATCGGGGTGCATGTACCCCTTCAGATCCCTATATTTGTATCTTTGGGGTAAATACCCAGTAGTGCAATTGCTGGGTCATATGGTAGCTCTATTTTCAACTGTTTGAGGAACCTCCATACTGTTTTCCAGAGTGGTTGCACCAGCTTGCATTCCCACCAACAGCGTAGGAGGGTTCCCCTTTCTCTGCATCCCTGCCAACATCTGTCGTTTCATGACTTGTTAATTTTAGCCATTCTGACTGGTGTGAGGTGGTATCTCATTGAGGTTTTGTTTTAGATTTCCCTGATGCCGAGCGATGTTGAGCACTTTTTCATGTGTCTGTTGGCCATTTGGATGTCTTCTTTGGAAAAATGTCTGTTCATGTCTTCTGCCCATTTCTTTTTTTAAAGATTTTATTTTATTTATTTGACAGAGAGAGAGAGAGCACAAGTAAGCAGAGAGGCAGGCAGAGAGGGAGAAGCAGGCTCTCTGCTGAGCAGGGAGCCTGACGCGGGGCTCGATCCCAGGACCCCAGGATCATGACCTGAGCCAAAGGCAGCCGCTTAACCGACTGAGCCACCCAGGCGCCCCTCTTCTGCCCATTTCTTGATTGGATCATTTGTTCTTTGGGTGTTGAGTTTGATAAGTTCTTTATAGATTTTGGATACTAGCCCTTTATCTGATATGTCATTTGCAAATATCTTCTCCCATTCTGTCGGACAACACTTCATTTCTTAAAGATCTTATATTTCATTTGGATGATGATCTTATAAGATCTTAATAAAGATCTTATATTTCATCGAGAACACATATAAGCAGTAAATCAATTTCACCAAGCACTTTCACAGACCTTCTCTCTGTAGATCCTCCCACTTGTGAGGTCGGTATTATTATTATTATCATCTTCACTTTAAAGGTTAGTATAATAAAGCTCAAGAGAGGTTGAGTGACAGTCTTGAGGACAATGGACCAACGCTCAATCCCTTGCCTGTTTAAGTTAATTCTACTGCTAATTTTGCTTCCTAGAACATAATGAACAACAACAAAAAAATCATATCAGCAGGCTGTCTATAATTCAGCTCCAACAGAGGGACTATCAGTAAGTACTTCAGGAGCTCAGAGAGACAGTGCTACAGGCTTGAAGAGTCAGGGAAAAACTCCCAAACACAAAGGAAATCAAAGAAAGCATCAATTTCAAATATACAGGGCAGAAGAACATATCAGAACGAGGGAGGAGAGTGTAATATAACATATTGGGGCAGGAATACATAAGACTTACTTGAGGAAGAAAGAATGTCCAATGCCAACTGAGCCCTTACTTTGCCCAGGTAGCATTCTGAAAGTTCTCCCCAAATTACCGCCTTTCCGCAGAGAAGTGACCTAAGGGACAATAACTTACTCCACGTCTCACAGCAGAGGAAATGTTTGAATTCAGGAAGGGTAGCTTCTCAACTACCGTGCCACACTACTTCTCCAAAAGTTGGTGAGGTGAAATGTACACACTTGTGAAAACCAATCTAAACTACCAGACTCAAGCTTGCAGATTCTTACTTTTGCAGTCTGAATTTATTTGTGACTTTTAGTTATCTGTTCTTGCACTGTTTTAGATATAGGGGAGTGATTGGTTGACTTTTTAAATCATTTGCCCAGCACTTTCACATGTGATAGTGCATTTATTTCTTACTAGAATCCTATAAGAGAGACAAATCAGATAATATTTCTATTTTAATGGAAAGACAGAGTAAAATGACATATCTATGGGTCATGCAGTACCAACTTTGTTCTCTGCTTTTTTACTGTTTCTCACACATTGCAAGTTGGCTTTATCACAGTCTGCTGGGAGATGTCACCATCTCTGCTGCCTCTCACTCTGTCTTCTGGCTCCGTGTCTGGCTCCTAGATCTGGTCCTTCCAACATGCTGCATATGCAAAAGAAGACAGGGATGCATTCACTTAAATTGCAACTCTGAGCAAGGCAGAATGGGATAAGATTGGGAAAAAAGGAAACTTTAATTTCTAGGGGGTCCATACACCCGTGGCTGTTGGACCCGAGTGATTCAGGGGCCGCAAAATTCTCCTGTAAGAGGAAAGCCACTGCATCCTATGACAGCCATGCCACTGGGCAGGACACAGACCGTCCTGGATTCTGCAGGCGCAGGGGTGAAAAAAAACTGTTACGCCTAAGCTTTTGACTTATTGACTCAATTAGCTATATCCCCTACAGAATTTCATATTTCAATTAAAAACAGAGAAAGGGGCAGGGGGAGTATAAAACCTTAAGAGATTTCAAGCAATATAGACTTTTACCCTATTAGCAGGGCTAATTTTCAGGAACTTTATCACCTCCACAATCTGTCAGGGGCATTTTTCTGTCCTTTCTTCTCTAGGAACAATTATAGGAAAGCAGTCTGGCAGAGTGGCCAGGCTCAGCCGAATTTGCACCTGGAGGCTGAGGCTCCCTGTTCCAGGCGAGCCCCAAGCACTCAGAACTGGGCAAAGGTTTCCATCTTTACACTCATGATGGCACAAGCCTTTTAAAACAGAAATGTCCACCAAGCCCCAAGTATGCACATCCCATAATGAAGATAAATGTCCCCTTGAAGCAAGTTCAAATTGTGGAATTCATTTTGCTATGGAACTTTATTGCCTTCTAATTAGAGTGACATTTGGTCATTCTCATTATATCTGGAATCAAACCAGAGACTTGGAGGTAAGAGCCCTGCTCTGCACTTCCCCCCTTATAGAACTGATTCAATGAGTAGGGGTGAATAGTGTTCCTTTTTGACAGTTCTCATCCTCACAGTCTGATTATTACTGGCATTGTTACTAGTGGGGGATGCCAGACTCCAAAGTGCTTTCTGCGTTACGATCTGTCTTTTAAAATGTGGTGAGTCTTTACTTAGCTGTCTCCCTTTTTCCCGAGCAAACTTAGGTGTGGAAGCCAGGGTAGACTCTTTCCTCACCGTCCTCCATGAAGGATGCAGTTATTAGAGTGCAGAAATGGTGGACATGCCAATGGTTGGCACCCTTTTGGTTTTTGTTATGTTTTTGTTTTTGATTTTGGTTTTGATTTTGTTTTGTTTTTGAGAAATGACTGGCAGGAGAGGAGAAACACAAAGAATTTAATTTGGTGACCTGTCTTCTAGAGAACACAAATCACAGCATTTAAGTTATGTGCAAATCAGTATTTAGGGCCTTCACTTGCATGAAGAATGTCTGTCTTTTGTGGAATTTGAATGCCGTGGGGTCCAAGCAGTAGATCCTCAGAAAGCCTTGGGGAAACTAAGGGAAGCAAAAGGAAATGAACGATCAGAAGTTTGGTGGTGGGTGGGGCAGCACATATTATAATTCCTGTGGCAGGCAGGTGGGCACCTGAGCTCCCAGGTTCCTCCCCTCATGACCTTCAGGTGTCAGGCATCACCTCTAGACTCGCCCTGCATTTAACAGTATTATTTTGTCAGCAGGCGCCTCAACACTCTTATTCTGGGGTGATTTCGTCTTTGCCTACCCTTGAATAGGTGTTCTCCTTCCCTTCCTCTCCAGAAGGTGCCCAGGGTCAGTCATTGTACAATGTATAAGGCGATGGGATACCTACCCAATTCGCAAATTTCCAGATCATTAAGCAATATCTTTGTTCATTAGTGCCCTTGGCATATTAATCATAATTACTTTCAATTCTTGGTCTGATAATTCCAACATTCCTGCCATATCTGAGTCTGGTTCTGGTGTTTTCTCTGTCCCTTCAAACTGCTTTTTGCCTTTTAGTATGCCTTGTACCTTTTGGCGAAAGCTAGACATGATTTTGGGGTAAAAGGAAGTATGGTAAAGAGGCCTTTAGTGAGGCGGTGGTGAGGTGTGGAGGAGGGGAAGCAGTCAAAGCCCCAATATTAGGTTTCCGTTGCTCAGTGAGCCTGTGCCCCTGGGCTGTGAAGTTCACAAGGGCTTCTCAGTTGTGTTCTGTTTTGTTTTCACTCCTTTAGGTGGATAAAGGATAAGGTTGGATACTTCCCTGGTTGGCTAGGCTCTGATAAAACCCTTGTAGGTTAGGGTCATAAAGGCCTTCTCTTGAGGGCAGGCCTTGTTAAGAAGAACAGCATGCTTTGGCAAGTTTCAAAATGGTTACTTTGCCCCTGCTCCTGCAGGAAGAATAAAAGGCTTTTTCTTCTATGAGAACTTGTTAGACCCCCTGGAGGTAAACAAAAGCCCTCCTGGAGGCCTCCCAAAAGCTTGCCCCTACCCAAAACTGCCCCCTCCCCCAAAGTTTTTAACTCATAAACTTGTCTGCGCAGAGCCTCTGGCAATTCATCAATTAGCTTAGGTTTTCTTACCTTAGTACAAGTTCCCCTGGAGCTCATGGGTTTCTACTCTGGTAAGTTGTGATTCTCTGTATCTGCATGTCTGTTTCTATGATTTTTGAGACAGCCATTTGCCTTGCTACTTCAGTGTTGTGATTAGATAGACTGAAGAAGAATTGCTTCTTTTTACTTTGTTCTAGCTTTGTACTTATTGTTGGGAGGGAGTGATGACTTCCAAGCTCCTTACTCACTCAACAGGAAACTAGAAATGCAACATCTTCTTTCAATATTTATGTTGGGTTAGTCCTCCAAATCCTCCAGCATTCCTACATTATTCGGTCTAATATGGTTAAAAATTTCTGCCATTTGTGGGTGGCACCAGACTCCCTCTAACAATGCACTCGTGTTTGTTCTGCTGTTGCAGAAGTCTTTACTCATGACCTGGGAATGATACTAAGTGTCTGTATGATTGAGTAAAGCCAAGCATATCTGAAGGTGTTAGAAGAGGAAAGATGCCCAATGCCCAATATGAGGAATTTATATTGTCTAGCTCTCTTAACATTACCATTACAGTAATCATTGCTATTATTGAAGCATTTGGGGTCAGATTTGGGGTCAGATACAGATTTTTGACTCGAAAGCTCCCTGTGGGTTTATATACTTGAGTCCATTGTGGGAAACTTAAATGCCCACTGGGTCCAGACAGATAATGATTTAAGCTGGCGAGGATAAGTCTTGGGAAATCTTGGCACTCATGCTCTTGTCTAAAGTGGGCAGTGCTACTCAGCTCCAGGTGCTGTTGTTTTGATAGGAAGGCAGGGCAATACTAGTAAAATCATCAGGCTTTGCAACAGAAACTGAAACTGAAAGTACAGATGTCTATGTTCAATCTCTAAATGAATTAAACATGTCAACTGTTTCCAATAATTAATCAAAATCATACATGCATGTAAACTAGAGTTCATCGGGAGCCCCCCCCCCATTGTGCATCCTCTGTCTTAAGGTGTGATAGCAAAGGTGGAGGTCCTTTCCCCACTGACATTTACCTATGCCATCAAAGGAAACGCCCTTTCCAGACTAATATATTTCTGGATATTGAAAATAGTTAGGTCAGTCACCCTCTATTCTTAAGCACAGTACTTAAGAAGGGGTCATGTTTATCTGATCACAAACTCACACTGACCAAGAACCAGGTCACCAGATTGTTGGGCACTAACCAGGTACTCATTCTGTGTAGATCTGCAAGTGTTTATGGAAAATGTCCTACGGTGTGCTGCATACAGCAGATTTAAGATTAGAAACAAAACATGGTCCTTTATTAAATACTTTACACATATCCATATGGTGGAATATTATATAGCTGTAACAAAGAATGAGAAGGGCTTTTCAAATATCCTGATAGGGAACAATCTTCAAGATATAATGTCAAATGGGAAAAAAGTGAAGGACAGTAAATATGCCAGATTTTGGATTAAGAGGGAGGAAGTATATATTTATGTTTTTTGTAGATTTTAAAAAATCTCTTAACACACAGCAGTTGACCCGGGCAGGAGAATTGAGAGAATGAGGGACAGCAAAGGAGGAAGACTTTTTACATTTTGTACAAATTTAACCCCAAAGTTAGGTTTGTTATGTTGTTGAATATGCTAATCAAATGGCAAAGTCAGGATCTCCTTTAAAAAAAATCGATTAGGGGATTCTTATGGTCACTCGCTGAGTTAGGTAACACGGAGGCAGACACAGAAAGACATTCTGGAAGCACTTTCCCCTCCACCCCAA
Source organism: Callorhinus ursinus (assembly GCF_003265705.2). Classification (NCBI taxonomy): domain Eukaryota; kingdom Metazoa; phylum Chordata; class Mammalia; order Carnivora; family Otariidae; genus Callorhinus; species Callorhinus ursinus. The sequence continues at coordinate 32,691,561 of NW_027397073.1, forward strand.
CAAACTCATACATTTTTAAAAGTCAATAAATAAATAGAAAATTAACAGGATGCAAATGTGTTTCAGAAGAAAAGCTCTCCATGGCCCAGGCAGCTTTTGTTTGCAAAAAGCCAGCATTGTAAACTGTGAAGCAAATCCCAAATTGAATATTCTTGGTCCCCAAAACGTATTCTGGCTGCCCTGCTGGTGAGAGACCAGGGGAGCCACAGCAGAAATCTCTTAGTTATTCATAAATTCTTCCCCTTAAAAAAAGTTGTTGTTGTTTTAAACATAAGAGTAGAGATGAACTCCAGAGCTCAGAAACCATTTTCATGCAAAACCAGGCGGCTCAGTATACAAATAAAGACCTAGCTGGGAACCCTGAACAGAGCAACATAAATACTCACATCTGGTATAAATAAACAACAAGATACATTGTTTTACGATTAATGCCCAGCTCATGAATAAGTACACACAATGGAGATAGAAATATTTAATTTTATGTTGTAGAACATAATTAGAAATTATTAAACAAAGTCAGAACACAGTAGAGACTTCTCAAAATGCACGGGCTCAGGGTACAGTCTGGGCGTGTTTGGAACCAGTTTTCTCAAACATCAGACGTCTTGCTTGCTTGCTTGCTTTTTTTCTTTTCTTTCTTTCTTTCTTTTTTTTTTTTTAAGAAAATCAAGAAAAGCTACAACCACAGTGTTTTATTAAATAGTTCATGAGAGTCTCTCACTCACTCTCTCTCTTTTTCCCATTTCCTTCTGGGAGTTTAATGCACTGTGATAAGATAAATATCTGCCTTTTAATGATGATCACACCGTATTAAAATGTCTCACCCTGTTACCGATAATGCATGAGATTATGAAAATGAAAAAAAGTAAAAGTTCCATTTTCTCCTTCCTGCTGATGGTGTTTGTTTACCTTTTGCATTTCTCTAGCTTACACAGTGAAACAACAGCAGCTAATTTCACCGGATTTCTGTTCACTCCACTTTGATTTCTCAGACAGATGAGATCCCTACTAGTTTTATTTATGATTTTTTTCTTAGATCAACCATTGTAATATTGTTTCATTAAACTTGACTGGACGTATCACTATAGCTTGTTTTAATCAACTAGGATAGAATCCCTGGGGTTCATTAACATAACAGCAGCTGCCCAACCTTGTGGTGTGGGGAGGGACAGCAACAGGTGACCCTCCCCCCACAGTTCCCAGTCATGTGCAATTGTGTGTGGTCACCAAGCCACATGGACAGCTTTGTTTAAAGAATCAATGGACTGATTTTTCTTTTGATTCTGATTTTTAAGGACTGCTCTGAATCAGAAGAGGGTAGCAACTTCATACAGACTTTATTTTTACGTTTTAGGAGTAAACAGGTCAAGAAGAAGAAAGGCCAAAGAATAAGCAAGTAGACAGGTACAAAGAGTTCTACGGAGAGATAAAATAGGCCCCAAACGGCGTGATTCTCACCTTTGCTTTGCCAGATTACAGAAAGCAAAGACAGGGCTTTTGTCCTCAGAGAGAATTGTCCCCTGCTCCGACTTTGTGTCTGAATAACCTTTCTAGCTGATTTATCTCCTTCTTAGAGACCAAAATGATAAAGATGCTGAATCTCTTCTTCCTGGTCTTTTTTTTTCCTACTTCCCTGCTAGCAACTTAACTCTTATTTGTTTTGAAAATTATCCATTTAACAGGGCATTGCCTTTACTGGCTATTTGTCCTGCTGACCTGTAGGGAAGCTAGAATTGGTGCTGCAAATGGGTTTCTCTAACAGGTCTGTTATTGCATTATTCCTTTATGGGGGCTTCCACATAATTACACCAAATGTTGTTATAAATCCCCCTGGAAGCCACCTCTCGGCTGAAGTCTAGAGGACACTTTCAGTGTCTATATCCCTCATCTGCCATTAGCACAACTCCATGTTCTTCCCAGTATTTTAGAGGACACACCGAACAGGGGCAAGGACTACATGATCCAAATGGAGAGTGAATGCTTTGACAAAAAGCCAACCAGCACCTCGCACAAAACCAACTACCATGGAGACACTTCCTTCACAACAAAGGTTGAATCGAAACCCTATTCCCCTAGCATATGAATTAGAAGAACAATTGTCTGATTATGATTAAAAAAAGAGCATTACATTTTATGTTCAGCCATAATTGGTATTTATGACAATTTATGTAAACAGTAATGAAGCCTATGTGATTTTTGCGGGGAAATTGCATTATGACACCAATGATCGTTACTGTTAATTTTCCTGAAGATGATGGCAATCAGCAGGCATAGTTTCATTGTAAATAGGTTAATTTAAAATTCAAACACTGCTGGTATTTCAAAATGAGTTCACATTTGATTTCTGAGAGCTTTGGCCCAGTCTTTTTCTGTGTCAAGATAAAAATGCATGGGTGATGTATGTCAGTACATAAAACTTTGCTCTTCAGGATTTTGTGGCTATAAACATGTATGTGGTATATATATGAATGCGTGTCTTACATACTACACATCCTTTTAATTTTTGTTCTGTTTTAGGGTTGTAGAAATGTGTTTCAAAAACTTACTACTACTATCACAAACTGTTTTCTTGCTAGCTTTGTAGTACAAGTGAGGAGTGACATACCACCATTTTCTATTGTGTATTTGAAGATTAGCTAATCAAATTTTTAACAAGATATAAAAATATAAATATATTTCTCTTTATTGACCTTGGATTTTGGCTAGTTACTGAGTTAAATTGATGTTCTGCCAGTACATATTTTCAGATCACATCAACCAGTTAATAATTTCTTTTCCCTTTTAAGATATATGCTTCCTAGGATTTAGATCAATTCCTGCCAACTTGTCCAAGCAAGGTGAAAATATCCAATTTTCACTTTTGGACACTTTTTAAAAAAAATAGTAGCTACCTTAATATTCTTTTGTGTGTGTGTGTGTGTGTGTGTGTGTATATAAATATATGTGTATATATATATATATATATATAATATGTACATAGATAAATATCACAAAAAGATTTAGAATTATAAGGAAAAAAGAAGAAGAAACATTCTAAACACTGGGCTGTGTCTCCTTGTTTTAAACAATATTTAAGTAATCATAATATATTTTCACATCTTTTGTAACTGTAATAGTATAAAAACTGTACTAATATAAGTTGCTCATTTTTCTTAAAAAAATAAAATATTGTAGTCAATGACTGTGATTTGTTGCAACAGATTTTTTTGATAATAAAAATGAACTATGCCTGTAAATAGCTTCTCTTTCTCTCTGTCTCTCTTTCTCTTTAAGAGCAGTTTCTGGGTGGTCAATCAATTGCTTAGTTTGTTATTCTAATGAGAGAAAATGCAAGCATGAATATTCAAAATGTATTATAATTTTGATTATATTAATTCTACCAGTTTGATCTTGAAAATCTCATTCTTTGTAGAGAAGTTATACAACTATGCCCATCTTTATATGCAGCCCTTTTATTTAAAATGTCATTTGAAAAATAACATCCTCAGTTTTACCCTGGACCACTCATTTAAAGGAAGAAGAATTGGAAAACATGTTTTAGATATGCAAACACCTGGAAAGGTGGAACAAATGCTTTCAAATTCAGCTGTTCATAGCCCTGAATTCATATTACTTTTATTGAATATAATAAAAAAATCAATAATTTTATATGAACTAAAAGTGCATTTAGATGAAGAGAAAATATACGCATGGCTATATATTAGGTATATGTACTTTATAATCTCAGCTAAGTACTCATGCTTCCCTCAGGAGAGGGAAATAGAAGACGCTGAGGAGGACCCTTCAGGTGTTTTCTGTGTTTCTGTCTCAGTATTCATTCATTTGTATCTTGTTTCTCCACTTGGATAGCTATTGTTAGTAGATTAGTAGAAACCACTCTCATGTTTTAAGGAGGAAATTCTGGAAGAAACCTTAAAACTAAGAAAATTATGTACATTTATTAAGTGTTCTGCAAATTAGATGAGGGCCATTATTTGAATTATTCCTTTAGCAGGTATCCCTTCTGTAGGCATTTGTATTGAGAATCACTGCACTAAAATATAACCAAAATGACCATTTTTAATTTGATTGACCATTCTCTGCTGATGAGGCCAATTCCTGTTTGGTTCCTGGGTGATCCCATTTATTGTCCTTCCATTCCCCTGTGGACAGAATAATTCCTAGATTCAGACACCTCTTTAGTCGGAAAGAATGAATTACTTAACACAAACCCTTCTCCATATTTTTAAAACAGAATCAATACAAGAAAACAAAACCAACTAAAACATCTCTCCTATTACTGAGAGTTGAGTTGCGTTGACTCTTCATTTTTCATTTGAACAGGGAAGATCTCTAGTTACTCCTTTACAGAACTGTTCTGCAATCAAGTCTCAGCATTTTTTAACTTTCAAAGCTTTTGTAATTCCAATCCCACAGGGGTCAACTATTAAAAAAACCTAGTTATGCGGCATCAAAATGAGTGATTTAGCTCACGTAGTCAAACAAATGGTGGGTTATACTAGAAGGAAAAGGGTTCAGCCAAATTGGTTTGCCTGTTGAATGCAAACTAATTTGTGATGAGGATATTCATCTTAAGTCAATCATAAAAAAAGAAAAAGAAAAGAAAATATGAAAGGAAAAAATCGCCTGAAGCAAAATGTTAATGCCAAATGAACCTTAGAACATGATCACTCTGCTAGTTGACAGGACTTCTTCGGATATCCCCATTGCTGAGCACTTGGTTTGGTTATGGGAGAGCATAAATGAGTTCTGGATCTTGGGTTTAATGCACATACAGGTTACTATGATTCGTTGTATAGACTACATCTCTAGTTTCAGCCAAAATACATTTCTAAGCTTAGACACAAATTGTGCCTGTAATACAGGCCTTTAACCAATTCCAAAATCTCATAGAAAAGTATGGGTCAATAAGAAAAGAAAGTATGGTACTAGTCTACAGTTATCCCTTCCATTAAAAAGCAAAAACAAGACAAAAAACTCACCACTTATTCTCTATGTAATATAGAGAGATAGCTTTTCTATGTGAATATGCTTGTGCAAGATATCACCTCACCTCCTGTGCTCTTTCACTCTGTGGGCATCTAACAAGCACACTACAGCTGTGTGAACAGATTTGAGAACTGCATCATCCTACATTCATAAGATTCTTACCTTATAGGATGGGCATTATGGCACAATTGGTAGAAACAAAGAAGTATTCATATTTTCTTTTGTACTTTCTTATTTATGTATCTCATAATGATTTGCCCCTTATTATGATTTCAAAAATGTTTCCTGAATATGGTTGATGAATTACACAAGTGTTAAACATTTTGGGTCCTGATAGACCTTTTAAAATACTACATTTTGATGGAAAGAAGAAAGCATGCCACTAGTAACCATGTCCTCACCTTCTTGAAAGGGAGTACACATGCATTGGATATAGCATACGGTCAGGGTTACTGACCTCTTCCACAGATCATCATGTCCACACGGTAGAGCTGATGAGCTGGCTATTCACACTCCTAATTATGTTGGGGTGGGAGCTTACTAGGAATTATGCAAACCTTATGCTGTCTGTCTTGATGGGGAAAAATGGCTGACAAACTGATTTACCTCTGGAGTTTTTGATCTAAGGATAGGCAGAGAGAGTCTAATTCCATTTGTTACTATCTGTCTTTCATCACTCATGGCTGATGAGAAAGAAAGAAAATTGCCCTCAAAGAGATTCTTTTATTTCCAAGAGGGAAAGGAATTTGACCACAAAGATGACAGAGTTACAGTTCTTTACCTTAAAGGGGCAACCTTTGGAGGATGACTATCATTCTAAAAATGCAGGCATTGCTTTTTTCTTTTGTACGCTATTAAGAATTGTGCATGAAACCACTCAGAGCAAATGGGGACTAAGGGTCAACAGAACAGTTAGAAAGGTGACAAATAGCAATTCATTTCACTGTTTGTTTTCTGCATGATGGCTGCCTCTTTCTTCTCGTGTTCCTGTGTTTCTGGGGTGCTACACAATGAGTTCTATGTCCTTTTAAATAGGGGCAGAACTGCCACAGTGTAAACTAATAAATAGTACAATGGAAGTTTTCTTGGTCATGAAATACAATGGATTCCTCTCAGGTACTTTATTCTTTCTCTCAATTATCTTTTCTAAAGAAAAAAAAGAAGTTATTTTGTAACTTTATCCTGAAGTCTATGGATTTTTTTTTAAACTAGTACTGCTTCTTTATACCTTTTGTAAAGTACAAATTTGGAGCAAATTTGTATCATGCTTGCCTAATTAGATCCAAAACCTCCAGCCTTAATTAAAATTTCTGGAGTTACTCTTTATTTGATAATCAGACTATTTCTGATGCATTACTTTCATATTCTGCTTTTATTCTAAAAAGTGACAGTTGACTGACAAAGAAATGAAGAATTTTCAACCTGAACATGTTCTAGAGATTTCTGTAGAATCAACCCAATCAAGATGTCAAATGTACCTCAAAGATGAAAAAATATTCTACCTGATCAATATACTAATTTCACTTGTCTTTATAATTAATAACTACCAGTCTATTCAAACAGATGCTTAGTGATCCATACTGATCTCTAAGATTTCCTGAAAACCACTAGGAAAAAACAACAGCATGCCAATGTGCATTAATTGCACTCATATTGACATTTTCTAAGTGTTAGAATTTCTAAGATAGCAGCAAGCCAAATACAATAATGCCAAATCCAAGAAAAGTGTTAGTAGGATAAAGATTTAATCAAAGAATATTTCCTCTAAAAATGCTAACCATCTTCTTTTCCTTATCAAATTCTTATATATATATTTTAGCTCCTTTTCCCAAACAACCCTATTATAACACTTGCTGATTTTAGGACCAAACACCTAGAGAGAGAAAAAATAATCTTTGTACCATTGGGTGAGGCAAAGATTTCTTAACTGTGACACCAAAGCATGATACATTAAAAAAAATACTGATAAATTGGAATTTATCAAGATTAATAACTTCTGTTCTTTGAAGCCACTGTTTAGAATGAAAAGACAAGTCCCAGACTGGGAGAAAATATTTGCAAAGCATATATCTGAAAAAAAAAAATGACTTGTTTCTAGAATATATAAAGGTATCTCAAAGCTCAATAACAAGAAAACAAAAAAAAAAACAACAAATAAATGCCAAAAAATTGGAATAAACCCTGCTTCCCCAAATATCTATGCTCAACATCATTACTTATTAAGGAAATACAATTTTAACAACACATTTACTAGGACCATACCAAATATTGAAGAGAGTATCAAGGAACCAACATTCTCATGTACTGCTGGTGGAAATATAAAATGGTGCAACCATTGTAACCACTTCAAAATATACTTTGACAGTTCCTTATAAAGGTAAATTTGTATCTACCATATGATTCTGCTGTTCCCTTCACAGGTTTTTACTCAAGAATAAAAAAAAATCTCTACAAGTTTTATAGTTTAGTTTTACTTTTAAGTCTATGATTGATGTTGAGTTAATTTTTAGTATGTGATACAAAATACAGATTAGAGTTTATTATTTTGTGTGTCAATACCCAATTGTTCCAACATCATTTGTTGAAAAGACTGTCCATTCTTCGCTGAGTTGCTTTCACAATATGATCAAAATTTATAATATATGTGTGCGTCTATTTCTGGACTCTATATTTTTTTCAAATGTTCTATTTTTATATCTTGCTACCAATAGTGTACTGCATTCATTACTATAGTTTTATAATAAGGCTTGAACTCAAGTACTGTTAGATCTCTAGTCTTTATCAAATTTGCTTTGGCGGTCTGTACCCTTTAAATTTTTATATGTATTTTAGAAATAGCTTTTCACCCAAATTCTACAGAAAAAAAGGCTACTGAGATTTTGATTGTGATTGTGTTGAATTTATGGATCAATTTGGGAAGATGGCATCAAAATGATATTATTGAACCTCACAACCCATGAACAAGATATGTCTCTCTTAATTTAGGATATTTAAAATTCTACTCCGTAAAGTCTTGAAATTTTTAGTGTATACTTTTGCACATCTTTTATCAGATTTATTTCTAATATTTCATATTTTATGCTATTTTAAATGGTATTTTAATTTCAGTTTGTTTCTTCATTGTTAGTGAATGCACAAATGCAATTGAATTTTGTATATTAAACTTAGTTCCTATAATCTAATTTCACATATTAATTTTAGTTACTTTTTCATCATTTTATTTTTTAATATTTAAAAAGTTTTTTTTTTTTTAGTTAGTTAACACGCAGTATTATATTAGTTTCAAGTCTACAGTATAGTAATTCAACATTTCCATTCACCACCCTGTGCTCATCATGACAATGGGTCTTTAATCCCCATCACCTATTTAGCCCACCCCCACCCCCACCTCCCTTCTGGTAATCATCAGTTTGTTCTCTATAGTTAAGAGTCTTGGTTTGCCTCTTTCTTTTTTTCCCCTTTGCTCATTTGTTTTCCTTCTTAAATTCCACATATGAATGAAATCATATGGTGTTTGTCTTTCTCTCACTGACTGACTTTGCTTAGCATTATACTCTAGCTCCATCCATGTCATTGCAAATGGCAAGATTTCATTCTTTTTTATGGCTGAATAATATTCCATTTTATATGCATACCACATCTTTATCCATTCATCATTTGATGGACACCTGGACTGCTTCCTTATCTTGACTATCATAAATAATGCTGCTATAAACATCAGGGGTGTATGTACCCTTTTGAAGAAGTGTTCTTATATTTTTGGGGGTAAATACCCAGTAGTGCAATTGCTGGATCATTTTTAACTTCTTGAGGAACCTCCATACTGTTTTCCACAGTGGCTGCACCAGTTTGCATTCGCACCAACAGTGCACAAGGGTTCTTTTTTTTTTTCCACACCCTCACCAACACCTGTTGTTTCTTGTGTTTTTGATTTTAGCCATCCTGACAGGTGTGAAGTGATACCTTATTGTGGTTTTGATTTGTATTTCCCTGATGATGAATGATGTCGAGCATCTTTTCATGTGTCTGTTGGCCATCTGGATGTCTTCTTTGGAGAAATGTCTGCTCATATCTTCTGCCCATTTTTTAATTGGATTATTTATTTTTGGGGTGTTGAGCTTTATAAGTTCTTGGTATATTTTGGATGCTAACACTTTATTGGATATGTCATTTGCAAATATCTTCTTCCATTCCATAGATTGCCTTTTAGTTTTGTTGATTGTTTCTTTTGCTGTGCAGAAACTTTTTATTTTGATGTAGTCTCAATAGTTTATTTTTGCTTTTGTTTCCCTTGCCTCAGGAGACAGATTCAGAAAAAAGTTGCTATGGTCAGTGCCTGTGTTCTCTTCCAAGATTTTTACGGTGTAATATGTTTGTCTGGTTTTGCTACCGGGGTAATACTAACCTCATAGAAAAAGTTGCAAATTATTTCCTTCTCTTTATGGTTTTTGAAGTTTGTACAGAGTTGATACTTTATCTACCTTAAATGATTGGTAGAGTTTGCCAATGAAATCTGGGCTTGGAGTATATTTGTGGCATAGTTTTAAAATGCAAATTCAATTTATTTAATAGAAATAGAGTTAGTCAGGTTTAGCTTTCTTTTTGTTTTTTGAGTGAGCTTTAGTATCTTGTGTCTTTCAAGGAATTTGCTCATTTCATCTATAATGTTGAATATAGCGACTTAAAGTTGCTCATCATATCCCGTATCTTTTTAATGCTTAAAATAATTTTGTGTGTGTCTATAAGAAACACTAGAATAGTTACCAGAATTCCATCTCTCATCCCTGATATTAGTAATCTGTGTCTTTTCTAAATCTTTCCTGATTATTATAACTAGAGATATATCACTTTTATTGATTCTTTCCAAAGAATCAATCAGCCTTTGTTTTCATTTATTTTCTTTATTGTTTCCTGCTTTCCTTATTATTTATAGTCTGACTTTTATTATTCCCTTTATTTTTAATTTGTTCTTCTCTTTCTTGTTTCTTAATAGGAAGCTGAGCTCACTAATTTGAGACCATAATTTTGCTCTAATAGAGCCATTTAATGCTCTACATTTTCTGGTGTTTTAAAAGATGCTTTTACTGATTATAGAATTCTAGGTTGACAGTTTTTCTTCCAGGATTTTAAATATGTTTCTCCCTGTTTTCTCATTTGCATTGTTTTGGAAGAGAAATCTCTGTCATCCTTTTCATTTTCCCTCTGCACGAAAGGTGACTTTTTGTTTGGCTGGTTTTTGTTGTTGTTGTTTTGTTTTGTTTTGTTTTTTAAGATTTGTTCTTTGAACGTGGTTTTGAACAAATTGATCACCATATGTTTTGGTGTAGTTTCTTCATGTTCCTATTGCTTAGGATTCATTGAGCTTCTTATATTTGTGGCTTTATAATTTTCAACAAACTGGGCAAAACACTGGCCATTATTTCTTCAAATATTTCTTTTATTTCTCTCTCTTTTCTCTCCTTTGGTAACTCCAACTACATATATATTAGTGCAATTGAAGATGTCATATAGCTCACTCTTTTTCAGTTTTTGATTCTTTTTTTCTCTGTGTGTTTCTTTTTTTTTTATTACAGCACACTTAATCACCCTAAGTATATTTATCCCTATTCTTCCTCTTGCTAACTCTTACTCACTTTTCAGATCTCATCTCATGTCCAATTTTCAGAGAAACACCATTTGACCCCCTAATATCTCAATCATTTTCCTTGATTATAATGTCTTATTTCAAATTCTATGTTTATAACATAATACTTACCATAACATTCATATCAGTTAACATTATAATAGAAAATGTTTCATTACAAATAAATCCTCAAAATATAATAGCTCAAATGATAGGAAGGTTTGCTCTTCAGACTCTGATTTTATTTCTTGGGAGGCATTATTTTCACTGGTCTTCATGGTTCTTGTCTATATTGTGGGAGACAGACTTCTGTTCACTAATTTCCATAGCAATGTTAGAAGTAGGTATTTTGCAAAAAGTCTTCCTTGGAGGTGCATAGTTTCACACTTCACAGGTTTGATGGCCTAAGGTTTATTGTTTTTATTTGTTTGTTTTGTTTCCTTTTCTTAATAACTCAAAAACTTTTTTTTTAATCTTCAGACTGGTGTTATAGCTTCTTTATTAATATAATCAGTATAATTTGTACACTTTTGATTTATTTCTTTTAGAGAGTTTTATGTATTATTATATGCTGGGAAATAATTCTCCAGGAGACCATCACAATTCTGTATATCTTGCAACCAGAGGCATGGACTGCCTTTACTCCTGGACTGTCTTCCCAAGGATAGCAAAGTGCCTTAAAAGTTATGGAAAGTATCTAGCGCTGAAACAAAGAGGTTTATTTGCAGTTTTAAGACAGAGATGGTATCTCCTTCCAGGCAGAGGTCTGGCATGCTCACTACCCATTACAAAATATTTGAATTCCCAATACTCAGGGCACTTGTACTGTACTGCAGCCAACTTTGTGCAGATGTCTTCATATTGCTCTGTAGGAACTGGGACATAGGGAACTGGTGGAAAAAAAAAAAGCACCAAATCTTTAGCTATAGCTATTGCTGTGAGTAAACATTTCTTTGTCTTTGACCCAGGATTCTTGTATCTTCTGCCAGCATCCGTGAAAATGGCAGGCCAAATTGTTAGCTTCCAAGTAAGATAAAACCTCAGACTCTTCACAGTTATGGGCAGTACATACACCAATATTCCCTTTAACATATTTGTCATGCCTATTCATTTATTTACTTCCTTATCTCCATAGCTTTGTCTCTCAGTTTAATGGTGACTTAGACAATCTGAAATAAAAAGCTTATTGTGAAAATAATCCTCTTTCTTTGATCTCTCATGCAGGGCTGAGTCACTTACTTCAGCTAAAAAGTCTTACTCTGTCATGTTCTTTCAATCTTTCTTCTTTGTCTTTGGATTCCAGAAGTCATTGGCTTTTCTAACCCTTTCTGGATGGTAATCTCTGTATTCTTTCCCAATTCTGTTTGAAAATCAGTGAATCTTTGCTTGAACTCATCTTTCTTATAACATCTTATTAAAGGCAGGGAGTAATAGCCATGCCACATTAGCTCTCTGGCTCTTTTTAACCACTTGCCTTATAGCTATAGTCTCAATGCACACATTATCTTCCTTCCAAGTTATTGCAAAGGCAGTTTTACCAAATATATTGCCACTGCACAGCATGGATCTCCATGTTTTTAGCTTGTGAAACATGTTCTCTTACTGCCCACTGCTCAAGTGCTCAACTACTAAGCCAATGTCACACATTTTATTATTCTTATTTTTCTTTTATGGCAGTCACTCACTTGAAGGTACAAACTTCTATATTTGTTAAGTAATATTAACTACTGAATCAATCTAATTCAAACAAATATAATAACACATTATTTCTCACTAATGTGAAGTTCGAAGTGGATGTTCCTGCCTGTAGGTGGCCTTTCTCCAGGCAGTGACTCAAGGACCCAGGCTCTGTCCATTTTGTGAGCATACTATCTTCAACATGTGACTTCAGAAATCACAATATCATTTATATCAACATAGTAAATATCAAAAAATCATCAAAAATTACAATCATGCCCTGAAGACCTTTATGGGCCAGGGCTGGAAATTGTGTATATTGCTTGTGGTTATATTATATTGGCTACCTAACTGCAAGATAATATAGAAAATATAGTCCAGCTGTTGGTCTAGTCAGAGTAGACAATTGTTGAACAGTTTGTCAGTCTCTGCAACAGCACACTTGTACATTTATTGGTATGGTTGTTAAGTGTCTCTCTCCATCACCAGATTATAAGCTCCATAAAGATGAATTTTATGTATCTCTGTTTTATAATTATGCTCAGTACTTAGTGTTCAATAAAATATTTGTTGAAGAAACGAGTGGAAGAATTTAGGAGATTTAATATGACCACACAATTTTACTGATAAGAAAACAGAGGCTACAATATAATTTATTTCCTGTTTCATATAGCTTTAAAGTTTAGAAAAGGTACTAAAACCCAGCTCAGCAGACTACTCTTCTGATGTTCTAGGTAATTTTATAAATACTCATCATCAAGTTTCAGTGGCTAAAATTTTAATTATATTCAGGTACACATTGGTCTTTAGAAAAAATAGCAATGTGAAAATAGTCCGCATATTAAGAAAACACTCCCAAGTTCTATTTACAAAGGATTTAGTCTTCAGTGTGGGTTGATCATGTCTCAGATTCAGCTTTCTCTAACATGTATGTGGATGTGCTCTTCCCAAATACTTAAACGCCAATCATAAAAAGTCAATTTACACCCAGTTTTCTTCCCCAGTTGTACCACTTGTTCAGCCCAAGCATGATAACCATCTAAATTTGTTTTCTGTCATAAACCCTTCCCTTTGACATCAGGCTGACTTTATGTGTAAATATGAGGTTTATTTTTTTCACAATGTAACTCTGTATATATTCAAGTTTTCCATACATGGAGATAGTTTATTTTAGTCTTTGACAAAACATTTTCCCAAAGACAGTGTCATCTCACCACCATCATAGCCACAGTAGTTGTTATCGGTATGAAAAATCGTGCGTGCTTGGTATATTTTGAATGTCAACCGAGGGCAGTGATGTATTTCCACATTGAGAGAAGGATGATGAGAATGTTTGGAAGATAGTTCAGACTGAAGCTTGTGGAGCACTGTGTACATTTCTTTCTGACAAGGTCAACTTCAAGGGCGACATTAACAACTGTTCTCTGTCTAATGACACCTTTAGATTAGAGTTTGCAATGTACACAGCTTCCATTTCTTTTTCTTCTATTCATTGCCAGATATGATGCTTGATAGGTATCTCCACAGTAACCTTTCAGAATTCATTTATTTAGATGAACCAAAATAATGAAATGCCAAATGAATTAAGAATGATATTTTTTATATCAACTGAAAACAATTTAAATCGTCCATATGCATAAGCTCTGTGGCATGAATGATCTTTTCATTTCATGGTTAGAAAAAAATGAGGAATTTGTTAGTTTCTATTGCTGTGTTTTTGTGTACAGAATTGGGGAGAAATGACTGCATACTGGGAATTCACAGCACCATTTTCCCTAGGAGTCTCATTAGACCTACCATAGCCAGGAATACAGTAAGAATACACAACTGGAAGTGCGATTTAAATTTCTAATGTTTTAAAAAGTACCATTATAGAAAGTTATATTTTCCTTTGTTTTCTCTCCTTTTGAAAACTTTAAGCTTGGATTTCAGGAATGTCTAAAATAAAAACAAGATCAATCATTCTAAAATTGCTCTTTTTGTGATTTGCACAAAAAACTAAGGTATCATTATTTACGTCTCTTTCCCTCTACTCTGTTCTGCCCCATTCTCTTTCCCTCATGAATCCTACCTGCCTAGGAGAGAGAGTAACTCAGCAGCTCCCTGCCATTAGATTTCTGGCAGAAGGTCTTTCTCTGTGAAAGCACTGAAAAACATATTCAGCATGTACTTCCTCTTGGTGAAGACTCAGTGAGTGTACCAGGGCTTTGAGCACCTTGGATAGCCCTCAGATCGCTTCCCATGTTCATGTCTTTAAAATCTCACATAAATTTCCTTAGGCAGGAGCTACGTCATATCTGTCTTTTAAATCTCTCATAGTAGTTAATATAATGCTGCATGCATGGCAAGCATTTAATAAAGAGATATTGAATCAGATAAGTTAAATAGAATTGCTATTTAAGGCCCTGGAATTGTCTGCCTTATTGACAAGAAGACACTGGAATAAATGAAGGCTGATATTTGTTGAAAGGTTGCTGAATGCCATTTTGTCTAACTTTCCATTTATTCAAGATGGCTCCCAGCCTTCTTTCTTGTTCAGTGGATAACTAACGTGGGACTACAACAGAGAAGCATGGGCAGATGAAATGCCATACTCATTATCATGTGTAAATGTCAACAGAGTTCATGTTTAAAAAAACACCTTTTAATGTGAGAATAGGCATTGGGCCATGCTTCCTCATGTACCATCTGTCACATCACCTTTGAAGTCCTACTGAATCCTTGTCCTTTGAAGTCAGACACTCATCCTTCTACACAAAGGAAGCTGCTACATGCAGCAGCAGCAACGAGATGAAAGAGCGTGCCTCGGCTATGCTGAATATACTGTCGGTGTTTTAATTTAAAGAGGTAATATTCACCTTTGACATAGAAAATTGGCCCCTGGTTACAGTTCTTGTGAAAGTGTGTTTGGGAGCACATAGATACAACCTTTATAGATATTTTCTCCTCGTGTAATAGTTCCAACTGTAAACTTTCCTCATAAATGCTTTTTATAATATGATAGCAGCTATGATAAACATTTAAAAAAATCAGTGAAGCTGAAAAAGACTCTCTCCTTGACCAGACTTTAGAAAGCCTCCTCAAACTCCTTTTTTGTCAAGGCCTTGTCCTTGGGCCCTGTCTTCAGCCTGCTGAGTTTAGTTTTAGCAAGAATCCTCCTAAGTCAATTTGGCCAGAATCTTCCACTCTTGGAATCTGATTGCCCTTGATATCTGATTAAATCCTCATCTCCCACCCTGGATATCTGATGATCCTGACCTGTCTTCAGCAAGAATCTTATTAAATCTATTTCATAAGAATTACCCTCCCCCTGATGTCTTCTCTTAATTTTCCATCTACTGACTCCCTCATTCTGCTTGTCAGTGATAAATTCCTACACATCCATGCTGCATTCAGAACTGAGCCTGGTTCTATACTGAGCCCTTGTTCCCTATTGTAAAAGTTTCTAATGAAATCATTTTTAAACCACTTTAACTACTCTCTGACTGTGGTTCTCTTTAACAGAGCAAATATTTTCATTGTATAGATCAGATGACTAAAGACAGATACAGTGTACTCTCGTAGTGGGCTGTACAAAATAGGATTAGGGTCTCCTTCTATAGCTGTGTCTTTGATACTAAAATTGCTTCAGTTTGTGAGCATTAGGTTTCAAATAAAGAAATGTGTTCTGTGGATTTTATTTTTCTATCAGAAGAGGTATTGCGAATCAAAATGCATTTATTAGGTCCCTGCAATGCATCATGCAATGTGCTAAGTCTGGGGGTAAGACATTAAATATAAGGAAATCCAGTTTTTCTATGAACACTTCGCCTGGTGATGGAGCAAATTAATGAACATATAAATAAAATATACAATGCAGAAGTGCAACAGAAAGGTGCAATAAACATTAACATCTCTTTTTTAAAAGGGGTTGAGAGAAAGCCTATCAGAGTGTGGTTATTTAAGGTGGCATATCAGGTGAGTAGAATTAACCATGAAAAGTGGGGTGGTGATGAGTTAGGAAGAACAAAGGGGACAGGGAGATGGAATTGAGGATAGTCACAGGGACAGCCAAAGAAAGCACTGGTATAAGATAGTGTTGGTGAAAAATGTACATTTTCAAGTTGAGTGTCTCTGGTACTCAAGAGTGTCTCTAACTGGTACTCAAAAATCAGAATTTTAAAGACACTTTCTGTTTTATTTGTATGTTTGAGACTTAGGCTTAAGACACAAAAGGTACACTGTTGCCTTCAATGCAATTCAAAATAAACATTTTCCCCAGTCATCACTAATTTAGCACACAAAAAGACTTGGCATTTTTCAAGGACCAGGTTATTAAAACTATTTTTAAGGGACTGCTTATTTAGAAAGAACAATGAACTGTATAAAAGTATGGCAGAAATATGGAGGACTAAGAAATTTGAAGAAACGTTCTGGAAAAGTTCCCACAAACATAACTCTGAGAGTATTGTTGAGCTCATAAGAGAGCAAAGGGAATCTCCAAGGAAAAATATATAAATGAAAAATCTAACTAAATAAGTAAATGATAGTGACCTAAAGCACAAAGGAATTGTAGACAAAGGAGACCATGATGCTAGGACAAATGATCAGTTCTAGGATCCATAGGAAAAGTCTATGGTTTCTGTGATCTTAAGGAGCTGAATTTGAGATGAAAAATTAAGCTGGTCAACTCAAAGGGAATACAGACATTGTCATGTCCAGTGTCACACCCTGGCTGCCAAGAGAACTCAAAGCAATACTTCTCTGGAGTTAAATGTACAGCATTCCACAGATTAATTTCAATAAAATATAATTCCCAAATCAAAATCACCAAACACACAAGTCATCAGCAGTGATGATGATAATAATAATAATAATAATAGGACCAATTTAGACTCAAAGCACTTTGTGTATTACAGATATTAGGACAGATTATAGGTTAATTATATATGAAATATTTACAGAAAAAATATGAAATAAAAAATTCTATCAGTATTACCTCTATTCAACATTGTGCTGTAGTTGCCATTCCTAGACAGAGACATAAGCAAATAAAATTATTAGCTATAAGAATTTAAAAAGGAAAAAATTTGCCATAAATAAAAAATAATATGCTTACACAGTATACAACAATTGATCTAGAGAAAAAAATAACATTGAGAAGAGAATTTAGCAAAATGGTTAGATATAAGGTCAATTACACAACTTATTGACACTATGATATTTTTGTAATAAACTTTAACATATCCTATCATTTAAGTTAGAATTTTAAACAATAGAGTCAGTAATCTAGGAATACATTTACCAGAATATGTGCATGGCCTTTATGGAAGAATTTTAATGGAAAATCATCAGAGAATACCTAAATAGATAGAGAGCTATACCATGGTTATGAAGAAAGCAGTATCAACACATGACACTTTTCAAATCAAGTTAACATAATTCTAATCAAAATGCCAGAGGATTTATAATATACTTTCCAAGCTCTTTTTGTTATGTTTGTGTAAGAACAAAGTTTCATCAATAGTCAAGACACTCCTGAAGAAAAGATGTAGTAAGATGTAAGTGACTATAGATACTTATTTGTTCTGGGCTAGACAAATGGATAAATTCATATTTTCACTAATGGAGCAGAACTGAAGGGCCAGAAACAGACCCAGACAGAGATGGAAGCTTGATTTGTGAGAGAGAATATTGTAGATCACTGCCAAAAAAAAAAAAAAAAAAAGTCAGCTCTGAAAAAATTGCTGGGCATAATATTTTGTTGTTGTTCTCAAAATTACTAAATCCTGCTTTGTATCATACTTATTTTCAGATATATTAACAGCTAATGTAAATGTCAAAAATGACTCTTGAAAGAAGACATACAAGTATAGATTTATGACAATAGATTATGAAAGAATCTCTTCAAATTAGTGTAATTTCCACAAAGCATAACAGAAACCATATAATTGACTATATTAAAATTAACAAATTTTACTTCTCAGAAAACCACCATGAAGAAATTAGAGATAAGCCATAACTTGAAGAATATGTTTCCAACTCACAGAGAATTTGTGTCTAGAATATCAAAGAATTGCAAATTAATACAGGCAAAAAAATGAAGGAGTATTTCAGAGAACAGTAAACTATACAAAAAGATGCCATATTTTTACCCAAAAAATCAACAATTTCACCTGAAACTATTAATTTATTAGAATATGGCATAATAATAATCTTCCCCCATTGTTGGTGTCAGTGTTAATTAAGTACAAGACCTTTGGGAAACCATTTGACACATGTAAAGTCATACATGTGCATGAACATTATCCATCAGCTCCTCTCTTAAGTGCATATTCGAGTCTCTCCAACCTGTGCACAAAGAGATACACACAAGAACATTCACTCTATGATGTGAAAATAGCAACAGAAGACAAAAACATGAAAACAACCCAAGTGCCGATAAGCAAGAGAATGGATAATCAATAAATATAGAGCAGATAAAATGTGTAATCCAACATGACTCACAAAAGCGTTGACAAAAATTAGAAACATATTTAATGAAACAAATAGACAATATGGAATCAACAGGTTTAATCACACAACGTAAGGGTCTATTACTGGTGAGAGGCCCTCACAGTGTCTCTTTAATTGAATTCAGAAAACAGTTGTAAAGTATGGGCTTTGTGTAAGGCTTAATTCTTGATTCTTAAGCTCAATGGCATGTTTGATCCTCCCTCTGAGGTCTGCTGAAACCTAGTCAACACAGACTTTCTGACAAATAATTTCTCTTAAAAATGAAGACCAAAATAGCACATGTATTATGGACAGAATTGAAGGCTAGGACCAGATAATGATCTCCTATGGTTAGCAAAAATAAGTATCAAGGCAAAGCGGACACATTTATTTTCAAAGCGGGAGACTATTTTTCAATCACAATGTCCAATTTCATTTTCATTAATGTTATTAGAAGAAAACAATTTATGGAAGGAAACAAAAAGCAAATAAACAAAATTAAGACGAGCGCAGTGTTGTTGAGCTCTGTGGGCTGCTTCTGATTTAGGGGTTAAAGTTTCCTCGCTGATAACCATCCTAGTTAGCAAAAGTAGAATTAGCAAAGTCTGTGGTTTGTAAGAAATTTTGCATTTAGATTTTTCATAAACTTTGTGCTTGGAGACTTGCTTTTCCTTAGGATTTATTTTAGTAGATTTTAATGGCTCTGTGCTCCATTGACTAATAATTATGCCTAACTGGAGAGACAGAATTTACTTGCCCATTGAGATACAGGCAAACCATCCAGAGTGATTAGACAGTAAGCTTAGAAGTGTTTGTTTTAAACTCTCTCTTGAGTTTGTTATCCTTGCTTTTGTTTTGTCTCAGATACTGGGCAATGCTTCCACTTTTCACTTCGGTGGCCTTGCCGAGCTAACATGAGGTAACAGACTCCCAGGAGTGTTGAGCAATTGTGAAGTAGGCACAACAGAACACTGAGAAGTGTATTCTTCCTCCAACACAGGGCCATGCTGTGCTGAAAGGCATTTTTATTCTAATATCTGTGTCTTACTAATGTTTATCCGCTGTTAGCAGAAGCTGTGGAATTTGGGAACGCATCTTGATGTTTCTAAAAATCTGCATCAAGGGGCGCCTGGGTGGCTCAGGCTGTTAAGCGTTTGCCTTCGGCTCCGGTCATGATCTTGGGGTCCTGGGATCAACCCCCGACCCCGGCCATCCTCAAGCTCCCTGCTCAGTGGAGGGTCTGCTTCTCCTCTCTCTGACCCTCCCTGCTGCTCATGCTGTCTCCCCTCTTCTCTCTGTCAAATAAATAAATAAAATCTTTAATAAAAATAAAAATCTGCATCAAAAGGCCATAGTTCTCCGTGGTTTATTGTGAGGCACATGGAACAAAAAATAAGCATTACTTCCCATCCTCTGAGAAGATTCACATGTCATCAGCCCCTATTTGCAAAGATATAATTATCCACCTCTCCTGCTCTATGTTTAATTGCAAATCTCTAAGGAACAGTTCATATTGAATCACTATATTCTTAACTTATGAATTTCTTTTCATGTCTTTACATTCTATTTGTACATCTTTTAAAAAGTGCTCCATTTGGCTTTCATTAATACCTGGAATTCTGATACACTGTAATGTTGGTGTGTAAACCTACTTTCCCTAATGTAACTCCCCTTCACTGTATCTTACTCTTATTCCTTCTTCTGATTCATGTACTATTGGCCATGTTCTCTTCCCAATCCAGAATGTTCTTTCTCCATGCTTTTCCCCTTATTTCTCTGCCCTCGGCACAGGCTCCGTTTTGGCCTGTGGTGTCGATATCATACTATTGGGCAAATGCTTGATGTGTCTGTGTCTGGTCTCAGTAGTTAAATTAGAGTCTCCTCAAAAGTATGTGCTAGCTGAGGACTGCTCTGTGGCCCTCACAGCATCTAACACAGGTATAGTCACACGTTGTGACTTGCCTCATAGAGGAACTGAATTGAATGAAAAACAAATGGAATATAATTGAATTAAATGGAAACAGACTTAATTTTCAGAATATTTTTCAACATGTTTCCCAGATTGTATTTTCTACAGTAATAATGTGTTTTACATAAGAAACTGTATTTTCTCACCAGTTGATACCATCAGTGATTTTTGAATTGATTCTTTCACCTAAAGACCAAAGACCCTAGAGAAATCCATAGCCTGTGAATATAGCAAAACGAGAAAATATTTACATTGAATGGAAAATCTCCTTTAGCTCAAACATCTGTGTAGTATATGAGACAGAAGTCAGCTGGTCTGTCCTTTCATTTCTCTGATACTGACTTGAGATGACCTTTTATAGGATGCCAGTTATTCAATGTCTGTTTGATGATCTCCATCTCCCCAATATGCGGCCTCTGATCTTTCAACCTGAGTGCAGCTGAAAGCCAAAGGGGAGACTCCAGCTCCTGAAAGCTTTCAGTAGTTGATTTTTAAAATTATGATCATAGGGTGCTTACTCAGATCCCTTTCATCTGAGACTCTTTCAAATGCATTATACACTAATTATTTACTAATAATAAACAGGACTGCTGTCATGCCATCATGCATTATTTCTCAATCCTTTTCATTTTCTGCCCATTTCTCTTCTTTTTGTTCTTTCTTATTTGTTTTTCTTCCTCTCTATACTTTCCCCTATATTTATGTTGAAAAATTGAAACAAAAATACTTGTAATTATATTAATGGACAGGGTGGGTAGAAGAACCAGAAGCATTAGTGTCTCCTTTCTCTGAATCCTTATCTATACCACCCCTATGAGCAGTTAACTTACCTTGTCAGAGTTTCAGGTTCTTCTGTAATTTTAATTGAATTTCATGGTCTCTGATGTCATATTTATCTCTAACGTCCATGAATCTAAGTTGCCTCTTTATTCTAGGATGGGTCTTAAAGAATGATTTGCCCTTGGGAAAATCTGAAAACTAGGTGGAATTTATTTTCATGGACACCTCTCCCATTTCAATCCCTATCTCTTGTTCTGAAACCATTGTTATGGAATTTCAATGCCTGCCTGCTTTTTAATCCTGACCAATGGCCCATATATTACCACTGAGGCAGGATTCACTGTCTCTGAGCAACTTCCCATGTTTTCCTCATGAGTGGCCTCCATCATAATATTCCCATCTTTTATTTCTTGACATCAGGACAATTCTAGAAACTTGTGAATCTAAAAATCTAATTCACGATAAACTGATAAAATGCAAATTCCCATGGGAGAAGTTACAATCAAAGTATTACCAACCAGGCAGAGGGGAATCCTGCAGATAACATGTATTTCCCTAAGAACCCAGTCCCAGCTGGTGAATTTTCAAGTATTATGTCAGATCAGTGGGGGAGATAGTTTTGCTAACAAGTGTCTTCCCCTGAGGCCACTGACCTCTTCTTCTCCCAACAGATCAAATGGGTACATTTCTACTGTAGTCACTGCCTAAAGTGCTTTAGGATCTTTAATGCATGCAGGGAAGACTGAAGGGCACAGTGCTCTCAGAAGCCTGAGAGCCTCTGAAAGGAGATATTGGAGTCAACTTTCCCCAGTTGAGAGATGTGCTTTTATCAGAGATATTTGTAGGGTAGTTAAGTGTATGAGCTTTGTAGACAGATCTGGGTACAAACCAGGCAGCAATGGCTCGAGGGGTGGCTTAGAGCTTTGAAAATTCCCAAATCTCTATCAGTTCTGTTCTCATAACCAAAGCAACTCCAAATAAAAATACAAACTAAGTCAAATCAGTATGATTATCATGCAAATGTAGTTTTAAGACACATGCACTGAAACAGCCTTCCAGCCAGATCATCTCTTGTCCTGTATAAAATCATTGCACCACTATTAAAACCTATGTTTTAATTGGCTGCAATGCCCCATCTATACCCCGTGCCTGGGGTAAGATTGCCAACTGCCATTATTTGCTTGGAGGCTTTCTCTGAAGCAGACAAACTTACTATGTGGTTATGGGGAATTATTCCCCTAGCAGCCCTCCATGACTGAGCTGGAATGGTGGATACACATCCCAGCTTCCACTCTCCTGAATTGGGATAAGTCTGAGGGATATAGTCTGCTGTTTCCAAGAGTTTCCCCACAAGGTAAAGCTCTGGTCAAGGATAGCGATACTCTACTAAATAATGCACCTCATATTGGCCACCATCCTTTCCATTTCTCAGTGTACTTCTCTCCACTGCTGTTCCATGTACTTGCTGATTGACCACTTCTACTCAACTCCTTAAGTAGGGTCTCCTAAGGAAGCCAAACTAAGACATCCTGGATTTGCCAGTTTTCAGGATAGTTACTGCCTCTTAGCCTCCATTTCCTTATCTTTAAAATGAAAATAACAATAAACCTACATTATAGATTATTTTGTGATGACCTAGTAAAATAACACTTGTAAAGCATTTAACACAATGAATGGCAAATATATGCTAAGAGTTCAGTGAATGTTAGGTCATGTGGTCATTATTACTGTATTCTTCTCATGATTAGAAATGGGACATAGCAAACTTATGAAAGGTATTCAGAGATACATTTAAAGCATACAGATACGTGAAAATGAACCACCATTCTACTATCTACAACCAGAGGTTTTTGTAGGGTTTAGTTATCCATATTATCCATATTCACTGTGCAATGAACATGTTTGGGATGAGAATTTTTCTATGTGCCCCCAACTGATCAAGGTATTAATACATGGTTTTTTCATGAAGGGTACATAAGAAGCAACAAGTACTGCAATGCACACCAAACTCTAAGGTGGAAAGCTTCATATGCTCCTGGAGAGAAATAGGTATATCATGCTGGTATTGTTAAGGGTGAACAAAAAGTACCTATAGGTCCATGAGTTTCTTGTGTCCTAGCTTACTTCCCCAGATTCACAGGTCAGGGTATGTTCAAATTGATGATACTTCCTGGAGTTCAAGATAATAAAGGAAGAGTCTCACTTTTGGTAAATTTATCCTGCTAACCAGTCTCTTGTAAAATTATATTCAACACAATGCAGTAGCACAAAAATGGAAATAACCTAATGGTTGTTAAAATTTTCAAAAATTCCAAGAACTTTTAGCTGGTGTTGGTAATCCAAACATAATTATGTGTGTATGCATGTGTGTTTACCTGTGAAAAAGTCATAATAAATTTGCAAAAATTAACTGGCCCAGTCATACTTCTCTTAAAAACCAACTACTGCCTCACATACTGATTATTGTCATTGTGATTGTTGTTATAATTGTTTCAATTATCCATGTAACTGCACCAATTTTCCAGAATATTCTTCTTATAGATATGTGCCTATTTAAAATGTTCAATTAGAGGATACTTATAGTCACATACAGTTAAATTTATATGGCAGTCAATGGCACATTCTTGAGAAAACACAGTGGTGGAAAATTAATTTTTAAACAGATTTCATTTAAAAAAATGGTGAACATTTATTAAAAGACTAGTTTTAAGACTAAGGTGGGATACCATTTTGATTCATGTTTAATTTAGTTGGTCTGTTTTTTGCCAATATGATTTAAAAAACATATTTAAAAGAATGAAATCAAGGATATTAAACTTTAGTTTTGTAGCAAATTCCAATCTTCCCAAAGTGTTTTCTAGAGGACAGCATTAATCTGATTGATATACCTGGTGTCTGTCCCCCACCATGTCATAATCTTATTATTTTAGAGTTACACACAGTTGAGAGAATTGACCTATTATTCCTTAATAAGAAATACTGGAGCACTAACACATGGGCACAAATATAATTCCTGTAGAGCAAGATACAATGATGGCTGTGTGTGTGTATTTGCTAGAAACGGACAGAGAGAAATCAGCTCATTTGAGTTTGTACTATGATATATACACACAAGGACACAAGAAAGGAAGATTACAATCGAGTGGTGATGATGTGTGGCTTATAGCTCATCTATACAGCCATATGCAAAATCAGAGAGAAATGAGGCCAGTTTCTGATTTGAAATGCACTTTCACCTGGTATATTCAGACCAATCACTGAAGCAAAAGGAGTGATTTCATTTGAAAGATATAAATAACAGCGTGGATTCTCTTTATCACTACACACAGGGTCTTCACCATGGTATGTGGGTTTGATAGGAATTCACTGGAATTATATGCTGTCTATAAAGGATGAATGTGAGGTGGCATTTTTGTATGTCTGCAAAGCAGCCTGTTTTTTTTGGTTTTTCATTGTCTTCACTATTGTGTTTTCATTTGCATGAGTTGGCTTATGTGTGTGTGTATGTTTTATAGGGATGAGGGCAACAGAGTCGTTACAAAAGAAACACATATGTTTGTGGGTGATTAGATGAATAATAGTTTTATTACTATCCGTTAGAGAGAGTTCTCTGCCTTGTCCCCCCAAGGTGTGAGTGGGAATTAAAGCGAGTTGGCAATTACAAAGCTCCTGCTGCTGAATGTGAGAGCAGGCACTGCCGTTATTGGCAGAGATTCCCCCCCTTCCCTTCTTTCTTGAGGCTTAAGACAAGTTTGGAGGCCAGTCGTTTCTCCTCTGCACTCTACTGGCTGTTGCAGCCCGAAGCTAGCTTGTTATAACCTACTTAGGCAGTGGGGAACTGTCACTCACCACTTCAGAATCAATGGTTGCAGATGGAAGCTTGGATGCAGTGCCTTTTCCCCCTGCAGTAACAAGCAGTTAATAGATTTTATTATAATTATTTTAACTGCACAAGCTCAGAAGGAAACTTAGAGGTGTGCAGGTTTGCTAATCAAAATCACATACACTCTCACACAACAAAGGGCAGTGGAATCTTTTGAAGGTACAGTACTTAGAGCTGAGTAATATTAATAATGATACAAATAATAAATTCATTCCATAGGGAATTTGTTTGCATTGAAATGTCGGTTTATCAGAATTTTGCTAAGGGAAAGAAATATTCACCAAGCTGTCATCAAGGGAGTGACGTTTTGTTGATATATATGTACATAGAACTATGTCTCTATGGATATGTGCATAGATATGGTTGCACATATTTATAGTTAAATTTTTTTCTTATTTCTCTCAGGGAGCACAGAATGTTTAAGTATTTTCAAAAACTGAGAGTCACATCTCAACTCAAAGGAAGAAAATTCACATATTCTCTTTGTTAAATGTACTAGTTATAGTTCCTGATCTGGAACTTGCCATAATGCAGAGACTCTCCTGTGAGGGGAGGCAAGGGTAAATTTTTTGCCATAATTTTAAGTCTGCATTTACCTGTAACAGTCTGCTGTAGTTTGGTAATCACACTGCATCTCCTTTGCTTTATAATTTTTATGGCGGGACTTAAGAAGAGCTCTGAGAATAATTCACAAAATAAAAATCAGTAACAGAAAGGAAAAGATCCATAGAAGGACTAATTTAATATATACTTTTAGGATTGCTAGGAAGTTTTCCTTATTAAAAAAACATTTCCTGCTCTTTGAATTTTAAATTCTACCAGTAGTTATTTCATTTTTGTAAGTTAATGCCTTTTGGTCTAAGAAACATGACATGTTCTTCTACTATTAGCCTGTGTTGTAGACACCATTCCCTTTTCTCTTCTTCTCAAAGCCTCTCAAGATGGAGGCTTGAAAATGCCAAATACTTATGTTCCCAGCCCTTTCTTTCTATAGTAGTCGTCATATGACCCAACTGTAGCCAATAAGACATGGAAGAACGTCTGCTTGAGGCTTCTGGGAAAAGTTTGTCTCTGTTATAAAACACAAGAAGAGAACTCTTGCTCCATGTTTCTTTCCTTGGACTTTTTCACATAGCCATCTGGAAGGCTATTGCAGAAGCTGTCTAGTGACCAAGGGAATATATTCATTAAACTCACTTACTCTTTGAACATATCACTTACTCATTGATTAGGACAAAATAGGAAAATGGGATAAGAGCCTAGTGAGGATATTGGTGAGCCAGTAAACAAATTCTGGAATCATCTATATCCAAGGCAATTTTTGTGGAAAAACATTCCAGAAATCCTTTCCAGATTTTCTTTCTTAAAATCAAACCAGAGTAGAAGTAGATCTTACACTGCCTGCTTCCCAAATATTATATAAAGCTGCAACATTCAAGAAAGTGTGATATTGCATAAGGATTGACTAATAGATATAAGTACTAAAACAGAGAATCCAGTAATAGGCTCACAATTATATTGTCATTTGCTTTGCAATTAAAGAGCCAAAGCATTTCAATGAGCAATGAAAAGTATTGTCAACGAATGATGCTGGAATAACTAGATAGCCTTAAAAGAAAAAAAATATCTCTCTCTCTCTCTCTCTCTCTCTCTCTCTGTATATATATATATATATATATATATATACACACACAAATCTGTTTGTGCTGATTTATTTTCTTAACAGTATGTTTTGATGAGTAAAACTTTTAAGTTTTCATGAACTCTCAGTAATCATTTCTTTCTTTTATCTTATGCTTATTGTTATAGATCCTGCTTAAAAAATTGTTGCTTGCTCTTAGTCAAGAAAATAGTTTCTTTTGTTTTCTTCTAAAATCCTTGTGGTTTAACTTTTATGTTTAGGTCTAGAATCCATTTTATTGACTGATTTTTCTAGAATCCATAATTACTATACATGGCATGAGATTATATATAGATTATAGATGTAAAGCTATAGCACCATTCACAAAAGTTAACTCCAAATAGATTAATGAGTTAAGCATAAGTCTTGAAACTGAAATTCCTGGAACAAAATATAAGGAAAGCTTCTTGATATTGGCCTTGGCAATAATTTCTTGCACATGGCATCAAAAGCACAGGCAACAAAAGCAAAAACAGACAGGCAGGACCACATCAAACTAAAAAGCTTCTGCACAGCAAAGGAAACAATCACCAGAGTGAAAAGGCAACCACCAGGAAGGGAGAAAATATTTGCAAACCATATATTTGATAAAGGTTAATATCCAAAATATATAAGGAACTCATACAATATTAAAACAAAAACCAAAAGGTAAAAAAGGCAAAAAAAAAAACTAATTAAAAAATGGGTAAAAGAACTAAATAGATGTTTCTCCAAAGAATTCATACAAATGGCCAGCAAGTACATGAAAGGTCTCCACATCACTAATCATCAGGGAAATGCAAACAAAAAACACAGTAAGGTATCACCTTACATCTGTTAGGATGGTTATCATAAATAAAAAAATAAGCATTGAAAAATATGTAGTAGAAGGGGAACCTTGCAAACTACTGGTGAGAATATAAATGGTGCTCCCACTATGGAAAACAGTATGGAGGTTCCTCAAAAAGTTAAAAATAGAATTACCATATGATCCAGAAATACCACTTCTGGGTCTATACCTAAAGAAATTGAAATCAGGATCTCAAAGGGATATTTGCAGTCTTGTGTTTATTGTGGCAATATTTACAATAACCAAGACATGAAAGCAACCTAAATGTCCATCAATGGATTAATGGATATAAAAATATGTACACACAATAAAATACTGTTCAACTTTAAAAAATAAATCCTGTCATTTGAAACTACATGGATGAAACTGGAGGACATTACGCTAACTGATATAAGCCAGATACAGAAAGAAAAGTGCTTCATGATACTACTTATATGAGGAATCTAAAATAGTCAAAATCATAGAAGCAGTGAGTAAAATGGTGGTTGCTAGGTGGAGAGGAAATGGGTAGGCATTAGTCAAAGAGCACAAAGTTTCTGTTATATGAGATGAATAGGAATCAAAGATCTACTTCACGGCATAGTGTCTATAGTTAACAATATTATATTATATACTTAAAATTTTGCTAAGAAGTTAGATCTATGTCAAGTGTTATCATCATCATCATCATTAAGACAGCAATAGGAAACTTTTGGATCTGATGGATATGTTTATGGCATAGATTGTGGGGATGGTTTCACAGATATATACTTGTTCCCAAACTCATCAAGTTGTATGCATTAAATATGTACAGTGTTTTTATGTCGATCATACCCCAACATATTGTTTATTTTTTTTTAAGAACTAAGTGTAAATAGAATGATCTTGGAGATCTAGATCTTTAAAGATGAAGGATCCTCTGTATGAAAGGGTAGATTTCCCCCTTGATATTTCCTTAGTAGGAATTAACACCCCCCACTAACCAAGTAGGAGCTCTTGCTGATTTACACAGACATGCAAAATGCCCTCTCTTTTTATTCAATTATGTTAATGGTGGTCACAATTATGAAATAATATGAGATTAACACTGACACCTAACATATTAAGAAGTCTGATTATGGAGGATAATGTCTTCTTTTCAATAAGTGTTTAACCGGCTTCTAACCACAACCACTAATAATTTCATGCATATCTGTATAACATTGTCTTTCAGAAAGCTTTTATTCCTGTACTTCATATACAGATAATTTCTTACCTTCTCCTCTTACCGCAGACCTAGTGTCATATTTCCCTGGATTGGACTTGACCTACATGAGAAGGTTAGCTCGCTGCATGATTATTTTATGGATTGCATTTTCCCTAAAATGGAAGGGAAGTAAATTTTATTTGAATGATCTCCTATTTCTCTAAGTTGTGATTCAGTTCTTATCTATATGCACAGTGTAGAGACGTTCAAAAGTAAATATTATTTTGAGATGTTTAAAATTTTGTCTTCCATCATTAGCATATTCCAGGACAAAATTTAAGCCAAAGTTATATTTTAAATTGTTGCATATCTTCTCTACTTTGCATGAGCAGATGTTTTGGTAATCATTAGGATGTTTTCCAAATGCATGCAGTTCTCCTTTCTATGCACATGGTAGGACTGTACTTCTTACTTTATGTTTCAGTCTGGCCATTTGACTAGCTCTGGCCATTGAGTAATGAAAGCCAGAGCACTCAATTATACTGAGACCCTACAGACCTTTTCTTCATTCACTCTCTCACGGAGATAACAATGTTTCAAATAGTGGCTTCTCCATCAGCCTGGTTCCAAGTGGGAATGACACTCTGCACAGCCTCTAGTCATCCTGAGGAATATGAAAGATAAGTAAAAAATACATCTGTGTTGTTTAGACCCATTGAGATTTGAGGGTTCTTTGTTGTCTGCATGTTGTCACATGCAGATGATCCTGATGAGGACAGGTGTGGGATTAACTTATAGTTAGCTTATAATTGAGAGAGAGAAAATAAATATTTATTTATTATAAATATAAATTTAAAATATGTGTATAAATTTTAGAGTTTGCCATGTCTTCACAGTCTAAATTAATGACATAAGCACAAAATTTTCTTCTGACTTTTTTTAAGTAGGCTCAACACCCAGCGTGGAGTCCAATACACGGCTTGAACTCACGACCCTGAGGTCAAGACCTGCACTGAGATTAAGAGCTGGACACTTAACTGACTGAGCTACCCAGATGACCCCCCTTTTTTTCCTTCTAATTTTGCTTAATATTCAAGAATTTTTTACACCTATTTTATACAGATATTATGTTAGAATTTTGATAGAGAGTAATGAACAAAAATCAGGCATGGTGGTTGGCCCTAGGGAATTTATAGTCTGATTGGGAAAAAAGACGTTAAATAGCACATATAATTGTAATTTCTGTGTCCATTTATACTTGGGATGTGTTCCAGTTGAATCAAACCAAGGAGGGGATGTAAACTCTGCCAACATTTACTTTGTATTGATGATACAGAGGTGTGTCATGAGGCAAGAAATTTATATTCTTGAAGGAATATATCAACATGAGACAATATTTAAACAAGTAGGCAAAGTTCTAGTTCTAGATTATAAGTCTATGTTTAAATCAGTACACAAAGGTGGGGTTGTAGTTAGCCAAGTCAGATGCCAGGGAGTGAGTCAAGTTCACTGGATTTCAACACAAGTCAGCAACTTCAGTGGAAACGTATGAGCTACATAGAAAATTCAGGTAGAAGTCCGCTTGGCAAAGGCTATAGAAGCCAAGATGTACCCAACACTCAAGATTAAAGCAGATTATATGTTTAAGGAGGCAGGACTAATACAGTTTACAATTTTTTTTTACCATATTTGCTAACATGCCCTCTAAAATCTTCAAATTTGTTATCTCAAATTTGGACAGGACATCAGCCTTTTTCAAAGTGCATCAGAAACTACACCTGAGCAGGGATGGGAGACAAAGACTTACATTTCAGAAGCAAGATACTTCTTCTGAAAACTACTGTATAGAATCACTCTTCATCAAAAGTTGCTGCTCCATATATATTCATTGAAGGAGTAACTGAAAAATCAGAAAAGTGGAATCCAGTCTATCCAAAAACCATGAATGGAATAGGGACACGTTCATTTTTCTGTCTGATGAGCTAATCAGCTATTAGAATTTATCTTAATACTCCAAGTTCAGGTACTCTCCCCTCCGAATGACAGACACTTGTGTCTCTCCACTGAATCTTTCATTTCCAGGAGAATGGGAGATTGGACTTCATACAGTTCTCTCCAGGGCACTTATGCTGATGTCATTAGACATCTCTTTGGAAGCTGGAAAACTTGGTTGGCAGAAAAATCATTAAACCACTACAAAATGAGCCAAGGTTTATGGTGTTTAAAGTTTTTTTTTTTCTCAAGAAATGTATTTATTTTAATTTACATTTAGATGAGGTTTATAGCAGCAGATGGCAGGAATTTCAGTCAATTTGTAAGAAGCGACAGGCATTTTAGCCAATGAGACAGCAAAAAGCAATAGTACTTGTCTTTCTCCTTACCTTTTTGGACAACCATGTCAGAAAAAAAAATGTAAAACCAATGAGAATTCCCAAGCCAGATATATATAAATTCAGATGGAATAAATCCAAAAGTTGTCCAAACAGACCAGTTAAGCATATAGGAAATGAATTTCTAAAGAAACAGTTAGCAACTATGTAGAATAACTATTATTTCACCTATATTGCAAACATTATTATTTTTATTCCAAAAGAATAACTTCCTAATTATTAAAATGCATATGACATGGAACCAGGATACCTTTCTATCTTTGAGTTTATCTCCATAACTGATTCCCTGTAATGACTTTCTTAGCTTCAGTTACCTTTCATCAAACATACAGGAGATAACATTTTGTCTACAGACTGTTATAAAAATTAAATATATATGACTAATTTATGTGAGGTATATGGGCAAACTTTAAAGTAATTTCTAAATCTTTGTTATTATGAATATACATAAAAATGAGGAATTCTGTTATAAGACCTAAGAGAAGAGATATTTTTGAAACTACTGTTAATAATATTTTTTTAATGACTGGAACTATTGCAGGACTGAACATTCAAAAAAAGAAAATTAGTAGCTAACCAGGGTACACTAACAAATTTATCCAAAAATTTTCTTTTTTCATATGGTTATCAAACTGTTGATCAGGTGAGTGCCTTGGCATCAGCAAATCTTGGTTTTAATAAGGATTTGCCACAATTTCTGATATTATACATGAAATTTTATAAATATTGGCACATATGCATTTAGCTTCTCTAAAAGTAGCTGATTACTTATAAACAATATGGATCATGTATCCTGCAGTGGGGGGAATTTTAGGATATGAAAACTACTTCGAGGGTGTGCCATACATATCAGAAGCATATATGAGAAGAAACAGATGTGAGTCAGGAAAAAAGGGTAAATTATGGACAATCCACAGATACAAATATCTGGCACCCACACCTTTAGTAGTCAGCTTACCATTATGACTGTATGACCTGGAAGGCTTTTGGAAGTAGAGGAGTTCCATATCCGGCATGAAAACCATCTGCTGGTCATTAAAATGATCCAATCTCTTGATCCCATTTCTAGAGTTTCTGTTTTAGTAGATCTGGTTAAAGGAAAATAATCATTTGATTTGAACAGTTTTGCAGGTAATTTTGATATGCGGTGATGTTTGGACACTAGTAAAATAATATAATCCCTTAACTTTGCATTTGCAGAGAAGTAAAATGAGTTGCTGATAGTAGACACGTAACTATAAACTGAGCTGGGATGAAAGCTCATATCTTCTTGTATAAGAAATCACTACATCAAAAACAAATGATGTAATGTATGGTGATTAACATAACATAATAAAAAAACTAATGATGTACGGTATGGTGACTAACATAATAATAATAATAACAACAAATAAAAAAATTAAATTAAATTTAAAAAAAGAAATTATACCAAATACATTTTTGTTTACTAATCCTCTGTTACTAGATAAGTATCGTATGGACAGTCAAAAGTTATAAGATTTGATTAAAGGAAATAGGAAAAGTTCTTCCATCTTACCACCCAAAAATAGAAACTTTCCTGATTTTCATTTCACTGATAAACCTTAATGATGTGAAGACGTTGAGACATCAAGAATTCACTAATCCAATAAAAATACATTGATGGGGTGGAGGAAGAGGCCACATCTTATACTTTTATTAGATAAAAGTTTTAATTATCTGATAACACTTAAATTATCAGCCGTGCTCTCCTGGCAAATGTTAAACATCTGGTTTATCTGGTTTGGTTCCTCTATCTTCCAAAAATACAAACTGTATGTCCATACGTGCATATGTGCATGCATGTAGCCATGTGTACACACACATACATACTTGTGTCATAAATTTTAAAAAGTAAAAAACTGTATGGCACATAATTTATAAATAATAACAACATACAGTAATTACTACACATTCCATATAGCCAATTAATATTCTTAGAGTGGTGATTTTTGCTCATCTCTTATAGCTCAGGTCAATCTATGATTGCAAGTGACTACTGAGTACAGTTTGGACTTAATGTTGATAGATATGTTGTGTCTATTTGCAAGTAAAAATAAAGTAAAATAATGAAGACATGCAGAAACTTCACTTATTCAAAAATGACATTTTTTTTAGTTAATTGTTTTCAAATACTGGAAGAATGGTTCCTCAGTTTTTGTGCTATTCATAATGTAAGGGCTATTAACACAACATTTTTTTTAAAGATTTTATTTATTTATTTGACACAGAGAAAGAGATAGTGAGAGAGAGAGAGAGAGAGAGAACACAAGCAGGGTGAGCAACAGGCAGAAGGAGAGAGAGAAGCAGGCTCTCTGCTGAGCAGGGAGACCGATGCAGGACTTGATTTCAGGACCCTGGGATCATGACCTGAGCAGAAGGCAACCGCTTAACCAACTGAGCCACCCAGGCGCCCCTACTAACACAATATATTTTCAAGTTTAATCTGCGTTAATAACTCTTGCTCCATCACTTTTTTAAGTGAAGACAGTCAACAGAGCAATAAATCAAGCCCTAATTTGTAGTGTTTGCTGGTTTCTGTGAATTTCAAGCCACCAATGTGATGCAATTTAATGTGGGGTCAAAAAGAGATGCTGTGTCCATGGTACCATGATACCACGTTTCCACTATAAAGATAGAATAAACAGGGGTGCCTGGGTGGTGCAGTTAGTTAAGCCCTGACTCTGGGTGTCAGGTCAGGTCATGTTCTCAGGGTTGTGAGATAAAGCCCCGTGTCGGACTCCATGCCCCACATCGGGCTCCATGCCCCACATCGGGCTCACACTCAGTGTGGAGTCTGCTTGAGACTCTCCCTCTGCCTCTCCCCAACCCCTCTCTAAAATAAATAAATCTTTTTTTTTTAAAGACAGAATACACATAACTGTCTTCAAAAGCATAGATAATAGTAACAGAGTAAGCTATATAAGATATGTTGAGCAATCTTTTTTTGCTGTTCTTTTTAATGTACTATATTTAAGTGTAGTGAATATAATTTAATTCTTAATAATAGCTCTGTTTAATGACTAGATTTTAAACATTCTGAAAATTAAAAAATTGGTGCTTATGAGCCAGTACACCCAGCACACCACTGGTTCAGTTAATACTTCAGTTGAAAATGTAAAGAAAGGGGAGACCTCCAAAATGAAAGATGAATTCCACCAAGGGAGAAGAGGGATTCTCCAATTAAAAGCTGCATACTTTAGGATGACGCAATGCAACTTTGGAGGTAAAATGTCAGCCTAAGCACTTCTCTTTTAGGGTCCTTTTCACTTCATATTTGGTGTCAAAGTAAGGTCACTCAACTAAATTTAGGAAATCATATTTCCTTTTTGGAAGAATGATTTCACAGCAAGTCATGGAGTCAGAAAAAACTACTTGTAAGACAGTTGGAGGTAAACAAATACAAATAAGGCCAGGCAACCATGCTAGGCTTAATAAGTTGACTACCAACCCTGCAACTCCTGTACTGATCCGTTGCTGAGATCCTACTCTACTTTGAGAGGGACTTATATTTTGTCAAGTTTAATTACAGATGAACTTTATCCATAGCCTCCAATCCTATGTCTTTCTTCCTGGCTTAACTCTTGACAAAAATGGCCACAGCTTATGAGATGGCTTTTGTTAGGAGTGTTATTGAATTTCAAAATAGTTCCTGTGAGTTTGTAAATACAATATTAAAAGGAAAGACACATGTTTCTGAAGTTTTTTTGTCATTTTCTTTTGTCTCTATGCAAGAACATTGTTTTAACCTATAAAATTCATTTAGCAACTATCTACACAATTCAGAAAAGTTCATAATGAAGTTAAATATCCTAAACATGTAATCAGGGTAAAAAGTAAATTCCTCAAATATGGAGCAATTTTGGATCATGGGAAAGTTGACAATAGTTTGTTTTTGTTTTTTACTCCAACCAGAGGTATCTATTTATTCCTCAAGGTTTTGAGCTATACATTGCCAAAAAATCCAGTGGTCTTTGGCAGTTACTAAAGATGACCAAAGAGAAGAAAAAATATTTCCTGCCACAGAGGAACTAATAATCAAGTTAGGGAACTAAACTAATTCACAAAAAACTACTAGAAATATTTTAGGACAAGATATAGCCATATCCTAAATTAAATGCTTAAAAACAGAAATTATATGGTATGAATGACATAGTTTGAAATATATGAAAATATTATAGACCCTCATAAAGAGAGAATATGTGTGTAAGTTAGTGTGTGTGTAAAAATTCATAGGTAAAAATTCATAGTGAGGAAGTAAAACCTCAGATGTGTTCTCTGCTCTTTGGGATTTTACCAGCTGGTTGGAGAAAAAATAAAGCAGGACATATAAAGAGTTAAACAGCAACAGAAAACTGATGTATGTAGCTCTTATCCTATTAGGCAGTTCTCACTGTGGATACTAGGAAGGGAGGTCATTTTGAACTGGAATCAGCTGGGAAGATCTAACAGAGAAGTAAAGATTCCATTGAAATTGATACGCTGGTGAGAATTTTTTTTTTTTTTTCTACTCAAGAGGAGCAAGAAATTCTAGGAAAGAAGAACGGGGAGTCAAGAACTTGGCATCTGAAATGAGAGTAGGATGTCTTAGCAGTAGTGGTGACCAACTGGATGGACAGATCAATTGAGGTTTTACGAACACTGGATGGGCAGCCGGAGGCGGTACTGTAGTGCATTTTGGAAGCTAGGCTGAGAAGTTGGTACTTTCATCCCCGTGGGAAGTGAGAGGTCAGAAGTGGTCATCTCTTCTGGAAAGGGATTCAACATTAACAATATCTTAGGGGCAGCAGTTTTTTTCTAACTGTCCTGGGGTGCCAGTGTTTCTTCTTTGCTGATGATGATCTCCAGCACACTCAGTGGCTCTCTTTAGTGGTATCCTGTTGGCTGAAACCTACCGCTCTCCCACCATGTAAGTGCTTGCTGTGGAGGACTAGACTGGAGGCAGGTAAGGCCTTCATGTCAGGAACAAAATGCAGGAGGCATGAAAAACTCAATAATTAAGATAGATATGTATTCTAATGTAATATTTTTCAAAAATACAAATCAATGCCAAATTCCATATGAACAAAATGTCAAAAAATTAAATAATGACAGGCTCAGCATTCACCATGTGTATCTGTATGCCCTATCTCGTTTGATCCTAGTAAGCACCATGTAAGGATCATAAGATGGTAAGTGTTCCTCCCATGAGATTACCAGGGCAAGGAAAACTCAGAGAGGTTCACTCACTTGCTTAAAACATGGGGAGCTGTCACTCAAGCTTAGAGGTTCCTATAGCAAAAGTAGTATATTTCCCATTCTGGGGGACTGGCGTGTCCTTTTATGGATGCTGTCTGAATAGAACTGGGGAAGGGGTAATTTAGAGAGCCCAGAACGCTCATAGGACTTACTAATTTAAGCCTAGGAGGTTTGCTGTGTAGATGCTGATTCCACTAAACAAGCTTCCACTAGTATTTCTGTTAAGACTTGGGGGTGTGGAGTGAGGAACGAAGTTTGGGAAGAGGTAAACAAGATAGTTCCAAAAGAAAAAAAATTAAAGAAATTTTCATTTAAAAGAGACTGGATAAACTGAAGTAAAAAAAAGAAAAAAAAGAGGGGCACCTGGGTGGCTCAGTCAGTTAAGCCACTGACTTTTGATTTTGGCTCAGGTCGTGATCTCAGGGTGGTGAAATAGAGCCCTGCATGGGGTTCTGCACTCGGCAGGGAGTCTGCTTGAGATTCTCTCCCTCTTCCTCTTCCTCTGCCCCTACCCTCCTCAAAAATAAATAAATCAATCTTTAAAAAAAGTAAAAAGAAAAAGAGGCTGAGAACAAAGTACCCTGTCTAAACAGAACAGTAAGAATTACATGCTAAACATATGCAAACAGTATATGGCCCTACTATTTCATACACCTGCATATGACCCTCAGGAATTAAAACTAGCTGAATCCATTGCATTTTTCATGGTCCCTGAATTGGATTTACTAGTAAAACCAACTCAGCTCAATTTTTATTTATTATTTAGCCAATGAGGATGGTTCCAAGGTCACTAATTAGCAGGTTTAATCTCTCTAAACTCCCATCATATTTGGATCCAGGTTCTGGACTACACCTTGCGTTCCCATCTGCATTTGCTTTGATTTGCCACTTGGACATTCGTACTGACCCCATCTGCACAATGGTCTCTGCCAGCCCAGAAAATGGTCAGTTGCATTAGAGGACTGGAAACTGGGACTGAAAATGGCAATGAGGACTGCAGGCAGCAGCCTCAGTGTATAAGAGGCCAAGGCCAGCAGCCAGAGCCAATATTCAGTCTACTGGGCCTAGGAGTCGGGACTGAAATGCTAGGTGCACGGCAGGTGGACTGTTGAGACCTCTGGGCAGCAGCAGTTTGGAGTTGGCAAGGTTCTGCTCACAGTTTGCGTGCAGGAGCCTTAACATGGTTGAAGCAGTGTCTTCATCCACTGAAGTTTCCTGACAAAAACATTGTCCCCCCTTTCAAAACTCAAATAAAGTCTCAACAGGAAAGCAAGCCTCCTGCATGTGGAAAGGTATAGCTCTTTGACCAAGCGCTTTGTTTCTAGTGGGAGACAGAAGGAAGGACAGGGCATTGCCTGCCCCACCAGTTGAGCAATGAACTTTTGTTTATTTCCGCAGTCCAACCCACAAAATGAAATAATGGCCTTACCAGATATGTTATGGACATTAAATGAAATAACATTCATGACACAGCTTTAAAAAAACACAAAGCCTAATATCTTAGAAGTTGCCTTTTATTAAAAAGTAGTATTAGTTTTGAATATACTATGTCTTTTTTATTTCTCCTGAGAAGGGATTTATAAATAATCTGAGTTAACTAATTTGTTGTGCATTAATCTTGCACAATTTACTTCTTGCCCCCAAATTCCAGCTAAGGGTTGATTTTGCTTATTCCATGATCATGATCCTTTGTATATTTTCCTGTTTCCATGCCATAACTCATGCTATTTTTTCTGCCTGGAAAACTGATTTGTCTTCTTCTATTTGTCTAAGTAAGAGCTTTACCTCTCTCTTCAAATCCCACCTTAAATATCATTTTCCCCATGAAAAATTTTGATCTCCTTCCTGCTACTTGAAACTTTGGAAACACAATTTTTGGATTTTGTTATGCTACCACCTGCCTCCTCCTTATAATACGGTCATTTATGTCTTTGAATTATTCCTTCTCAAAAATTTTACCCTTTTGGGGACAAGATACCTATTAGGCCTAGGGAAGACCTCTCCATATGACTCTTCAACCAACAGATTTTGTCAATATGAACCAAAGACTCATCTTGGACTCTTTCTCCACAAATTTCCTTTGGTAAAATACATCTACAAAAATCCAAATGTGTCTTCACTGTTCTAAAATATGGGTACTGAAGTATGGCAGGAATTTCATTTCTTTTGCTTTTTTTGGTGAGTAAAGATGGGGATTTAACAGGAGTTATTTCTGAACCAGAAATCTTGGTAAGCCTTTCATGACTATGAGAAAACTGACAGAAAGAATCCTGCAGAGGGCTTCCCATGTAACCTTAGGGCCCATAGTGAAGTAGGCAGCCTATAAGATGCAGAAATTCATCTGATTCATTTGGTAAGAGATATTATTCAAATCTTGAAACACAGTAAATTAAGTGATGTGCATGAAATCCCCTAGCATATTTCTGGTATCCAGTAGAATTCAGCATACGGCAAACTAAAGACAAAATAAATAAGAATGGCAGGCATGGCTCTCATATACCACAGTGCTAACTAGGGCAGCAGGAATAATGATGGATGAAAAAACCAACTTAACTGATCACTCCTCCCTGTATCAGGCCCAGGACACATCCACCATGCACCCAGGGTGATGTTGAGAGGAGTACCTATGTACACAAGGTCATCCTGCCTCTCGTTGACAAGTTGGCCAAATCAGAGTGGATCATGTCAGCCTGGTTTGGTTTGCCCCAAGGGAAGCCATGCTGTCAGAATCCTTTACCATCCTAAGTCCAGTGAGAAGTTGGGAGAATGCAGTTGCAAGATTAATTCCATTATCTTAGGTCAGTGGTTTAACACAACTCATCTTCAGACCTTGGGCAAAATGATCAGTGCACATTTTCAAATTTTAGTTAACTCATTTGTTCCAATGCATTCCTAATGAGACACTAAGAAACCTGGTTTCTGGTGTTGTGTGGCACTTGCAAGGCATGTGACAAAGCCACTTAACTACTGGATGCCTTAAGATTAGGGTGACCAGTTACCCTTCATTGCCTGTCATAGCCCCTGTTTATGCCTGTTGTCACTCTCTAATTATTAATGCAATCCTTTTTCATCCTCAAAAATGTCGACTCTTGGACAAATAAATTATAGGGTCACCCTTTTTATCAAATAAGGTTTGCGGGCAAATGATCAATAACATCTTTGCTCCTGTAGACTTCTATAACTTTAACTAATTGAAGAAAACACATCTAAAATGAGACACATTAAATATATATGTTTAAATACATATATATATATATTTTTTTTTTTTTGAGACGGAGTGAGAGAGAGAGAGTACAAGCAGGGGGCGGGGCAGAGGGGGAAGGAGAGACAATCCCAAGCAGGTTCCACAGTGGAGTCTGATGTAGGGCTCAATCTCACAACCCTGAGATCGTGACCTGAGCTGAAATTAAGAGTTGGATGCTTAACTGACTGAGCCACCCAGGCATATATATATATATTTTTTTTTGAATGTCATACTGTATCCATATGTTTATGTTCCATCTGCAATAAATAAATGCACAATACCTCATTTTTAAAAAATATTTTATTTATTCATTTGAGAGAGAGAGAGACAGCACAAGCAGGGAGAGAGGGCAAGGGAGAGGGAAGAGCAGACTCCCCCTGAGCTGGGAGCCCAACTTAGGGCTCGATTCCAGGACCTGGAGATCATGACCTGAGCTGAAGGCAGATGCTTAACCATCTGAGACACCCAGGTGCCTCGACCTCAAACACTTTTGCAGAGTTAGACTCAGCTCACTGACATCCCCAATCCTCTACCAATGTCCCTCAATAGGTAGATAAGAATAGGCAGAGCAACTTCATAAACTGATGTAAAACCTTACCTTAATTGTTTTGTTTGTTTGTTTTTATTTGTTCTCCTCTTTCTGGTCTATAAAGAAAGGGAGAGCTTTTTCCTTCTGAAATTCTTGTCGTTGGGAGTTCACTGAGCTTCTTCTTGAAGTAATGTTTCTCAACAAAATAAAATTTATAACAGCAAGAAATGTAAATTTAGTTTGTGGATAAGAGTGAGAGCATTAAAATAGGAAGGGTTGCCATAGATAGAGGCAGGTTGACAAATGCTACTGAATGAAGGAGAGTTAAATGTGAAAATACGAGAAAAATGAGAGAGTACATTCAGATTTGCTAGGTCATATCCTTGACTATGGGTATTTTTCAGATGTTGTGACAGCTGTGGCTCATGGTGTGAGAAATAGGCTATTGTATTTGTTTAAAGAGGAATGCCTATGCTTAGTCAATATCCTGGAGATAGATATATCAGGGAACATTTAAAATAAAGCAAAGAAATCTAAGGAAATGATAAGGCCAAGTTGTGAGTACGAAACACTTTCTCCTCTCACACACACATAACACACCCCATAGCATGCTCCTGGGACACAGGTGGAATGGGTGACCGCCTTTAGTCAGTTGGGAGGAAAAATAATAGCAAAGACAATGATGTATGATGCCTTTAAAACTGCTTTGACTTTCGCCTGTGTCTTTGTCTCTTAGATTGCTCTGTTTAATAATGTTAAATAATCTCAAATTCGCTTTGAAGTTGAGTAACCCACAAAGCTCTTCTTCTGAATAGCTTTGAAGTTAGATTCTGAAAAGCCTCAAATTGAAATATAATTCAGGAATCTTGAACGTGGTATACATCTTCAGTCACTATGATAGGAAAAGTGGTCAGACAGAGGCTATATCTGAGATGCACAAACTCAAATGGGCACTTGAAAAGTTTGCCTGGGGAGAAGACCATTTTTAACATGGCAGATTACTATTTTCCTCCATTTCTTTATTCTTAAAAACAAAATTATTATTAACATGTTTAAAATACGTGTTAATGTTGTCTCCATTTTTTGAGTGTTATACATGAAAATTACACTACACCTCCACTTTGGCCAGAATAAAACAAAACTTGGAAGTAGCCAGTAAACCGGCAAGTGATAGGGGCTATAGTGAGGGCTTAAATCAATGCGACTGTTCAAGATTTCAGATTCCTAAAAAGCAGGAATTAGGCAAGGTGCATTTATTCTTGTTTGGTGACCAGCATAGCATCATATAAACTCTTAACTCTTCCTATAGGCTTTCCAATTGAGAAGAAACAGGAAGTTACAGAAGCCATTCATCTTATGGAAGAAACTGCTGCTTGCAAGACTTTTGTGGACACTATTTGGGAAAATCCGAAGACATGAAAATGAGTTCCCAGCCTTTTGTAACACAGACAAAAGGAACTAAGGTGGAGAACTAGACATGGAGACAATTTTGCACACCCATTACAAAATAGGTACAGATGAGGAAACACATATGGTCATATGAGGAGACGCTCAAAAGCATTAGTAATGAGAGTAATGTAAATGAAACCCAAAGCAGGGTTATATTTAATGACATTTGAATGGCAAATATTAGTGTTATTACCAAATGTTGAAACATCAGTAGGATCTTTTAATACTCCTGGTGGAAGTATAAACTGGCACAACCAGTCTAGGACACAGTTTGATATTATCATGTAAAATTGAACATTCACATAATCTATAACCCCAGCAATTTGACTCCTTTGTACATGCCCAGGAGAAAACACTTGCACAGATTCACCAGAAGATATACAACAGAATGTCATAGCAGCACCATTTATACGAGCACAAATCGGGGGGCGGAGGGAACACCTGCAAAAATTCTCATTAACAAGAGAAAAGTAATATAATTTGTTGGATAATAACACTATGGAATAGTATATACCTGTGAAAATGAATTACAGTCATGTGCCACAATTTGAGTGAATCCACTTAGTAAGAATATTGACATCTCAGTCAATATTAAGAAGTTAAGAAAATACCTGATACTAAACTTTATTATTTAGGTATGTTTAATCTTAGCTGTGTGTGTGTGTGCATGCGTGTGTGTGTGTGTGTGTGTGTGTGTGTGTGATTCCACACTCTGGGATCTTGAATTTCACCATTTGACACACTTTGTGTCTTATGAAAGTTTCAACCCCCAAGAAGACCTTGTTAATATGCATATGCCCCTGGGATGAAGAGCATTGACACTTCTAGAAGGAATCGCTTTAAGACAGCCCAGAGGAAGGAGTGTCTAGCTGGAATAAGGCAGGTAGTCATTTGCTGGGATATTCAAGCCCTAGAACATTAAGGCAAGGCCAGTGAAAAGAAGCTGAA
Source organism: Callorhinus ursinus (assembly GCF_003265705.2). Classification (NCBI taxonomy): domain Eukaryota; kingdom Metazoa; phylum Chordata; class Mammalia; order Carnivora; family Otariidae; genus Callorhinus; species Callorhinus ursinus. The sequence goes on from NW_027397073.1 coordinate 32,734,447, forward strand.
AAGGGTATCACAGTCAACTGTTCTTTCCTTTTTTATTCTCCCAAGAGCTGCACTGAAACATGGCTTCAAGAGGTGAACTTGGATATACTTCAGCAGTCCAATCTCTCCCCACCAAGCTGAGCCAGGCCATTTGCCTATTTTGGTGCTTAACCTAATTTGGAATCCTCCTTTGCAAAATGCCTTTACCACCTGCCTGAGGTGAAAGGAACAAAGCTCGCGCCAACTGACAGGAATGTTTTCTGCAAGGCTGAGTTAACAGGACAACCTTACATTACCTTTTGCTGAATAAGGAGATTTTTTCCCAACACTGATGGCTGAGAATGTACTTTTCTTTATTCTCTTAAATGAAATTCATGTTAAGTGGAGAGCAGCCAAAGCAGCAGATTTCACACATTAGGGATGATAGTGATGATCTTATATCCCGAGGAATGAAGGGATATACAGAAAGGAAAATGTGTTTTCTCTGTAGACCATTACTAGGAAACAACATAAATCCCTCAGTGGAAGATCTTCCTTGGAGGAAATAATTTTCGTGTTATAACGGACATGTTATTACCTCCTGTTATTACTCATTGTGGAACAAGCAGTCATAATTCTTCTGGACTATAGTAACAATCTTTGGACTCCCATACCTAAAACATAACCTCCACTCTAACCCCAAGTTCATCTTCTCTTCACAACATCTGCATATCTCTAGGGTTCAAATACTTCCAGGGCCTCTCCAGCACCTACAGGATGAAGCTTGAAAATGATTTGACATTGAAATTCTTCCATGTGTGGGCCATGATTCACCTTTACAAACCAAAGCTCAGCTATTCTCTTCACAGGTGCTCTTCTATGGCGAGGCCTCTGCATCTAGTCAATTCTATTGACTGTCACTGCTTGGCCAATTCCACTGCTTTGCCATATAGTTCCCCCAACTACCATAGATGTTCTTTCATGAAATTGTATCTACCCTTTATGTCCTCTTTCCTTTCCTAAAATCTTCCTGATTACTTCAGCATGTCCCACTTTGCCTTTCTGTACATTTTTTTTTGCAATGTTTTGGCCAACAGAACCCCACACTGTGCATTATGCCATAAGTCAACATCTTGACTTACTGTGTATCTCAATGTTCATTTCATTCAATCAACTAGTATGACTAAATTATTTTACTTTCCCAAATTCAATTCCTGGAGCTTAGGCTGACTTCTCTCTTCCCACCAAAAACTGGTACAATGGCCATACTCATGCTAACATTTGAAAATGATCTTGCATTAATTTAAACCATCAAGAAAAGGAATTAAATGAAAATCATCTCCATTACATGGACTATAAAATTCATATTGACTGTAAGAAAGATCAAGTATGGATGCAATTTTTAAAAAATTAATTGATATTTTCAGCTTCAGGATAAGTAGCACAAAGTATGCTAGAGTGTGTTGGATATTATCTACAAAAAATTTGTATCTACTCAAAACCTCAATGTCTTTGCAGTTGTAATTAGTTAATTTAGGATGAGTTCACCCTGCCTTACAGTGGGCCTTAAATCCAATGACTGGTGTCTTTATAAGAAAAGACAACACACTGAGACACCTGAAGGACAGAAAACCACTTGATAGTGGAGGCAGAAATTGAAGTCAAGCACCTATAAGACAAGGAAACCAAGGATTTCTGGAAGCCACCAGAAGCTAGGAAGAAGCAAAGGAAGATTCTTCACTAGAGCTTTCAGAGGGAGCATGGCCCTACTGACATTTTAATTTCAGACTTCCAGCCTCCAGAACTGTAACAGAATAAATTTCTGTGTTTAAAGCCACCCAGTTTGTGGTAATTTGTTATGGCAGCCCTAGGAAACTGATACAGATGGTGAGTGTTATATTAAGTGTCCTGAATGCGAGTGAGGCATATCATTCAGAATAGAGATTTTAACACTAGCTGAAAAACAGTTCTGTCAGAGAAAATCTCTTTCTACAGAAAGCTTTAAAAATAGAATAGCTTCTCATTTTTCTGGGATGGTTTTGGTGTGATCCTACTTGAAAGGAGGTGAATGAACCAAGTAACCTTTGAAGATCTTCTCAATCCTTTGATGCTAGAATTTTATGAACTCTGCTCACTTGATAATCTGGGCCAGCTTTACTTATGCGTTTATATTTCCAGAACAGTTCTTCATCTCAAAACTTCTACTAGAGGCAAATAGGTTCTTTCATGGCCCACATCCTCCTCTTTCTACACATGGACACAAAAGCACAGCCATATCTTTGTTCATACTGATATATGTGTTCTTCCTAATATCCTTTGAAGAATTTACCTACTGACATTCTCTTTATTTGCTGCTTTTGTTCATGATTTTAGAGGACATTGCTTGATAATATTTTGTTTTATTTTTTTGGCTTGTTTGTTTCTTTTTTTCGTTTCAGCCAGTGGTCTTTAAAATGTTCCATCAAACTGGATAGGGGTAGTCTTAGTGCGTTTGGGCTGCTATAAAAAATTACCATACACTGGGTGGCTTATCAACAAGAGAAATATATTTCTCACCATTCTGGAGACTGGAATTCTGAAATCAGGGTGCCAGCATGGTTGGGTTCTGGTTGAGAGCAACCTTCCTGTTTTGTAGATGGCTGTCTTCTCACTATATCCCCACATGGCAGAGAACAAAGAGAGTGGTAGCAAGCTCTCATGTCTCTTTTTATAAGGGCCTAATCCCATTTATGAAGGTTGCACCCTCATTACCTGTTTCCTAATAGCATCACATGGGGGATTAGGATAGGAAGTTTGCATGGACACAAACATTCAGTATATAACAATGGTATTTCTTAAAATTGCTGTATTCATCATAAAAAGGTATGTCACTATAATAAACAACCCAAAACTACAGTGGCTTAAAATAAACTTTTTCTCCTATCACTTACCGAACATGTCCATCTTGGGTAAATGGGAGACTCGACAGCACTTTCTGCTCATTCCAGCAGACAGATCAATGTAGCTCCAACAGCTAGAACATCTTGGAAGTTGAAAAGAAATGTGGGGAATTGTACACTAGTTCTAAAGGCTTCTACTTCAACATAAAATGCATGACTTACCATCACATTTCATTGACCAGAACAAGTACCATGTCCATATCTAGCTTTAAAAGGGCAAGGAAATGCAATCTTACTGTGTCTTTAGGAGAACTGTAAATATCAGTAATCAGCATAAATGATGACCAGCATTCCAAGTCACAATTCAGAATATTTGTTATTTGACTCTGTATACAACATAATATAGGTACATCATCCTTGTACTCTTAAAAGAATTTATATTCTAGCTAAGAAAATGATTAATTCTCATAGAGGGAAGAGTCACAAATATGAACAAGCATTTGAGTTGATCCTCCAAGGAGGATGTAAGGGTCTCAAGATGGAGACCAGGATGGAGGCTATTTTGGATAGATTGGGAGAAAATATAGAGGTCCAAGTCCCGAGCCATGGAAGCACCTGACTTTAAAAGAAAGCAACTGAAACATTTGGGGCTCAGGAGGAGGAAATTGGAAGTTCAATGTGACTAGAATATCCAAGTGCCTTACTATCTTCTCTTTGTCCTCCTAAACCTTTGTATAATTCTGTAAAAAGTCCCTACATCACTTTCATCTGAACCTGGGGTGAATTCCTTTTCCTGATACAACTTTAACTAATACAACTTATTTAATCCCAAGCTTTCCCCTTATTATAGAATTGATTAATTGGCATATTTTCCATAGGTGAAAACTAAGGAAACGGACAAACTCCTGTTGTACTTATACAGCATGATTCATATAGACCTTTGAGGGTTTCCAGGTAGATCACATTTGTCTCACCAATTATTATAAAGTTTCCCTGATTTCAGTGTTATGGAGAGACCTATCTTTCATCTCATGCTTTTAAAAAAGACCTATCTTTCATCTCATGCTTTTAAAAAAGCACACAAACCCAAGATTTAAAATAAGAAGAAAATTAAGAAGCTCATGCTTTCCTCGTGAGCTTTCTCCAGAGAAAAAAGCTGTTTCCCTGGTGATGAGAACCCACCAAAAAGTTTATAAAGGAAACAAATTCCCCTCGGGCAGTAATCAGTGGTCAGACAGTATCTGACAAGCACAGCAGAATTTTCGCTACTGCTCTAGGGCTGTTCTTAGTTCTGGTCAATTCCTTTGCTAACTGGGATATGAAAAGAACCCAAGTGAAAATAGTCTGGAGGAAAAAAAAATAAGCAAGATAATGTAAAACAAACTCATTATATCTGGAATATTAAGGCTTTTCCCTAGAAGATTTTCTTCTTTTTGCCCTAGAGCACTTGAAAGTTTTGAAGATCCATTTAATGTAAAGTCAAAATAATATTTTACATAATGCTTATTTGGGGTTTAAAGGCTTGCCACAATGAGACTGGAACTACAGTGAACTTAAAGCAGCAAAATAAACTGCAGATGCCCCCATAAAAATCTATAGGCAGCCGCCAACTAACGCAAGCAAATAAGCTTCCTGGTACGAGACAACTGACATGCGTTCACACCTAAATTCTTTCGGCCTTGTTCTGGAGCTCTCATGAAGTAGTAGCTTCTCTTCCTAGACTTTTTCCTCAAAAAGGAACCGCAGTTCTACTGCCTAACTAATTAGAATGGTTTATAATTAGATTTTGGCCTGTAGGAAAGGATTAATCTCTGTAAGAGGTGTGGAAGATTCAGCAGCTTCTGTTGGCAAGTATATTCAGGCCAACTTACTTATTTTTATTTTGAGTTTCATTATTTAATAGAAAGCTTCATTCCGCAGATGTCCTTTTGATGTTAGGATTAAAGTCAATTCTCCGAATTCACTCCCTCTTGTTTATACTTGTTTTAAAGTACATTTTCAAATTCACTCCCCTCCACAAACCAATATCAGGTTTAGAGTAGCCATTGAATGCTTCAAGATTAAGGATCTGCTGATTCTCACATCTTCATCCAAAAGCAAGTAATTTGGGGGGACTCCCCCTGCTTCCTGACATCAGTCTTTCTTCAAATGCACTGACTGGGTGCAGGAGACTCAACTAGATGCTATGGGGTATGAAAATACAAGGGTACAGTCTTTCTAGGAGTTTACAGGATCACTGAAAACTATGTTATCAGTAATACTGCCAGTTTGAACTGGGCATTGGGATCATCATATAAGGCACGCATGATTAAATTACATCCAAGCTCTACATACAGTGAGAAATATACCTGAGAGAAAATCATTGCCATCATGCCTCTTCCAGCAACCAGAGCTGTGCTTTGGGGAAGTCTTTTTCCTCATTAATACAGTAAGTAACATTATTCCCATGGTTTCCTCCTGGTTTAAATGTTATGGGTTCTTTTTTTTTCTTTAAAGATTTTATTTTATTTATTTATTTGAGAGAGAGAGAGAGAGCACGAGCAGGAGAGGGGCAGAGGGAGAATCAACTCCCCACTGAGCAGGGAGCCTGACTCGGGACTCGATCCCAGGACCTGGGGATCATGACCTGAGCTGAAGGCAGACGCTTAACTGACTGAGCCACCCAGACACCCTAAAGTTTTTGATTCTATGATTTTTTTTTTTATACCAGGTGTCTTGGGGATGGAGTGGACTCTGTAATTCTTACTCGGCAATATGGCTACATTCTCAACAAAGAGGTTGAAGTAGGGGAGTTTAACTTTTAATAAAGAAAATATGCTGTAACAGAAAGAGTCACTGCTCCAATCCCACCTTCCAGAGTTGACAAACATAATTCGGTAAGAACTTTTCCTCATTTTGTATTTTAAAAGTATGGAATTAACACTTTTAGTTAAATGAGTCCTCTATTACTGAAATAGCATAAGAAAGAAGTGATGATCTTTCATACTTCAATTCCTTGGGACTCAGTTTCTTCCATCACGATGACTGGAGAGAGGATATAAGTTCTCATACCAACTTCTCATCCCCAGCCTACAGCTTCTATCACTTCTCATACCTCAGACTTCATTCTGCTGCTATGATGAGACACAGACTCAGAACTAAAGAGAGAAGGATGTGCAGAATGGGGGTCATAAATGATGTATGATCAGATTTCAAAACAGTGATCTCCAATACCCTGACAAAGTCTATCCCTTAAGTAGGTCAATGGCTTGTCCCCCTCCTTCTGTGGCAGCTTAAATTCCACATAACTTATCTATCCTTAAAAGTCTAGTATAAACTCTTCCTTTTCAAAGCCATTTGTGAAAGACTCTGTTCACTGGGACCTCATACTCATGGCTCCTAAAACAGGCATTGTGTTTCCTGTGTGTTAAATGGCTAAGAGCATATGTTCTTCAATCCAACCTCCTGGCCTCACACCCTAGCAAGCCTGTTCAGTAGCTGTATGACCTTGGGCATGTTACTGACACCAACTCTGCTTCAGTTTCTTCAAAGTAAAATGGGATATAATACCCACCTTACAGGGTTGTGGTGAAAATTAAATGAAGAAATACGTATAACTCACACCAAATAGAACTTGGCACACAGTAAACATTAAACAACCAATATTAGCTGTCCTTATTTGACACCTAGGAATATAATAGGGTATATGTCTTCTTACATAGCTTGATTGTAAAGTCCTTGAAAATTAGATTCCATATCCATACTTTTGGGTATCCTTCCCAGCACCCAGTATAGCATAGTGTATTGAGCAAGAATTACCTAACCGATGCTTAGTGGTAGTAAGCTTTTTTCTTTAATCAGACAGTAAATAACAGGTGAACAGATAGTTAAATAAGTTTAAAAATGTAGCTCAGAGACATACTGAGTGATTTGGAGATTACATTAGGCCAGGGCTGAGTACACAGCCTATCTGAATTCCCCTATTAGAAGTTATATTCTGTACATCTGAGACAACTGCCCACCCAAGCTCATTCTAGTTGTGTCCTATCTGGAAGACAAAACAACTCAAATTTGGGCCTGGCCACAAATGTATATGTTAAAACAAGCACCTCATAGTTTCTGCATATTCTCCTCCTCATAAATATTCTAGCATGAGAGCTGTCCCTTTTACCCCTATCCTTGACAGCGAGCCCTCAGACACACAGCAATGTGTCAGCACTTAGCCTCTAAAAACATTTTTCCTCTGGGCAAAACAAAAACATGATAGTTGCTTTTTTTTGTTTTTTAGGATTTTATTTATTTATATGACAGAGAGAGAGGTGAAAGAGTATGAGTTGGGGGGGGAGGGAGGGGCATAGGGAGAGGGAGAAGCAGATTCCCTGCTCAGCAGGGAGCCCAATGCAGGGCTCAATCCCAGGACCCTCATTGACCTGACCTGAAGGCAGAGGCTTAACTGACTGAGCCACTCACGTGCCCCAGTACTTTTTTTTTAAAGGCACAGTCCAAATGAAATTTCCATAAAGGTACCTGATTTTAAGTATGTGTATCCAAAAAAGCTAAAGGAACGCTCAGCCCTGGTCTAAGCTCTGAACAACAGTGGTGGCTCTCCCTCCTCAAACCCATGACTCAGATCTGCCAAAGAGAACATTAGAAGAGCATTTGCTTTTACACTGTACATATTCAATGAAGTTTTCACTCCTAAAATAGATGTTCCCAACTTCTGGAACTGACTTCTGTCCAAGTGGTCAGAAAGACAGCATGATGGCCAAAGGCTGAAACTCACAGACACAAAGAAGGAAGCAACTTGGATGCGGATAACCCGAACTTCTCTCTATAGATAACAGGAAGTGATTCAATGTAATGAAATGCTCTATTTTACAGAAAAGGACCCTCCCAGACACACACAGACACACCTTCAAAATAACTGAAGGCTGAGAACAGTTATTTCCAATCATCATCATAATAATAATGATAATACTATTTTTAAGTTCTAATTAAATATGAGAAATATATGTGATTTATATTTATATAGATATATTTCCAATTCTTAAGACAATAGTCCACAAAGGTGCTGTATCTTCATTATATGAATGTGACAATGAAGCTCAAAGAATTGAGGGCCATTCTGGCACATGGCTGAGCCAGATGCCCACTCAGGCAACTCCTGCCTGCTCAGATATATCTGCATCTCCTTTGGCAAGTTCACACTGAGTCATTCTTTAATTTTTATTGTCTCTGATTCACAGATCCACCCATTCTAATAAGCCATCGTTCAAAAACCTCAGGGACCATAAAACCATTCCAGACTACCTTACCATCCTAGCCCTGTCCAAACTCCTAACATCACTCTCATCCAAAACCCTAAGACAGCGACTCTTCTGTTTCTGTCTCTGTCTCTCTCTGTGTCTTTATTTCATCTGTATATATATCAAGATCTACATATACTTAACTATCTGAAATTATTCATTGCTTACTTTAAGTAGTATAATTTATCTCATCACCAAGACTGTCTATTACTTGTGTATATATCTTTCACACGGCATGGGACAATAGATGATCTATATGTACACTGCATCTTTATTTTGAAAACTTGATTTATATACTAAATGATAACAAAATTCTCACAAAATATGTACCCTTTTGTTGAAATGATCTCAGCATCCCTCTTTATATTTTAGAGGTACTTGTTTTTCCAAAAGCAATACTAGAATATCAATAGCAACAACATAGACACAAGAACATAATTGGGACGAAGATAACATGAACAAACTTAAATCAGCAAGGTCCAGTGAAAAGTATCCCAGACTAGAGAAAAAACTGGCAGAAAAAAATGTCACAACTGTTAGGAATATTTTTGAGAACTCATGCGGGACGGGCGAGGCAAACAGGAGACTATTCATTCGGATGAGGGCCTGGGCAGTGGCATAATGGAGAATGAAGATGCAACTGACAAATACTGTGTCCCTACTTAGCAAATCACTCCTCCAATTAATAAAGGAATTTTTCCAAATCACCCCAAAAAACAAAACATATTTAATTTAATGTAGAAAAAAATCATTCACTCTTCTTTAAATAATCACAGTGAGAAAGGCTTTTTTGTACTTAATATTTTTCATTGCTGTTAATATTAACAGTCCTTACAAAGTGACTAAGAGCAGATCCAGAGTGTTGATAATGATCAGTAGCATCTGACATTTGTATAGTACTATTAAAATATAATATCCAGAAAAAGATAAAATCAGGACTGTCATACAGATATAAAAATAAACATGTTCAAGTTTTGACTTTTCTTGTATGAGGAAACTGGGCTGATATTATAACCAGTTCAAAAGAAGAGTAAAAAAACACACACATTTACACGGAATAAAGGTATTGAATTGCAAATGAATGCAAAACTGGCTTTTCCACAGAGGAAAGAGAAGGTCAATGGAAACTCTGGAAAAGACAGAGTTTGCCTATTGGTTACTTACAATTAACAAAGAAGTGCAAAATAGTTGAATATAATGAACAAGGCTACAGTCAGTACAGAAAAGTGTGATTGATATACACAGTGAATACTTTCCCATTATAGTATAAGTTGTTTTTTTCCTAGTCTCTTCTTTTTTGCTCAAAAATAGTCTGAAATATTTTTCTTGATTACAAATAAGACTGGTCTCGGTAGATTTAGCTTGATTATTGACATAAGTGCATCAAAAGTGTTAATTTGCCACATAGAACTTTTTACATTTGCTTCATTGGAAATTTTCACAAGGAATCTCAGATTAAATTTTTAATAGACTCTTTAGTTTAGAAAGCTAAGCCAAGAAATTCTCTCTACCAGATTTTACCCCTAGTACCTATAAATTGGGGAAATGCCTTACTTTTGCAAGATCCCTTACTATTCTAAGCTCCTGGGCCTGCCTGAAAGTAACCTCCCTTGCTCACTTTTAAGGCTGGGAACTCCAAAAGCCAGGTTCCAGGCCAGTTTTCCCAAATGGGCTTTGTAAACATTGATTCCACAAAATTAAACTTATTTACTTAAAAGTGGCTAGTCATAGCTGATTAAATGCACATCATTCTCAGAGAGGATGTTCCAGACTACAAGTGGGCCATATAACTAGTGTTTCCAATTATGTCTTGGAAAAGGATAGCAATTTTTTTTGAATTTGTGCAAATAACTAGTGCCATGAAGTAAGAATACTCAATAAGAGATTCCAATCAGGCATGGAGACAAAGAATAAGAAAACATTGTTGCCCAATATCACAAGGCAAAGTAGCACAAACTCTGATACATACAAACATGCTTGGGAGAGCTCAGGCCCTGACACCTTTCCAGAAACTTCCCATACAGCATACAATTTCCTTATATTAACAACAATATTGGAGTGAAAATTCAAACTGGGAAAAGAGAAGCATCTCTTCAAATTTGACAACTCCTCTGTGAAAGTCATTAACATTAACATATCAAATAAATCTAATTGTTTCTTTCACCTCTTTTTTATAAGGTAGAACAGTCTTTGTGATTTATCAGGAGCCTTCTGGGAAATCTCAAAGATAATTTTTGGTGCAAAAAATACCGTAACAGTCTCATTTTATTTATTTCCTTTTACATTTAGGATTCATTTTGAGAAAACCAAATAGTAAAACCAAAACCCAAACCAAACAAACCAATAAACAAACAGGAGATTTGAACATATAAGATAGAAACAATATTTGTCTACTCATTTGAAAAATAAACATAAAAAAATAACAAAATTCTAAGAAACCCTAGTTCTTCTATAAGTGAGGAGACTTTGCTCGGTTTTGTTTTGTTTTTTAATAATCAGGGTCATAATAAAGTGAACACAAAGCACAGAAAATTATTATGGTAAAACGCAAAATCTGTGCAGATTACACAGAATTACATACCTTAGGCCAAGACAATAAACAGTAAATGAAAGAAAACAATCCCATCAAAATTGAGAAAACTTTGCTAAGATTTCATCGTATTTTACAGCTTTTTCACACTGATTATTTGCACACACTATGAACAAAAGCAAATAAGATTCCTGTCCTGTGAACCTTCTACAACTTTCTATATACATCCAGGTTTTGTCCTTCACCACCCTCTTTCTTATTATAGAACAGTCACGTCACTTTAGAACAAAACTAGTCTCTTTCCCTCTTACTAAACAAGAACAAATCTTGTCACCTCACAGCAAAAGCTGAGCATTTCTGCCACTATTGCTCCTAGTCCACTCTCATTTACTTACAGCAGCTATAACTTTTAACTAAAGTAATTTCTATTTCATCAAGAAAATAGAGGTGGATGATTGGTGTCTCCAGACACCAGCAATCTGCAGCAGACTAGCAAAGAATATACATACATATAACTTTGTTTTCTACAGCCAACACTTCCCTTAGAGTACAACTTCTCAAAGTGGTAAGAAAGAAGAAGGTCCTTAAACAGACCCAAACATTTAACCTCTAGGTAGCATGTAAAAATAAGAAGCAAAAGCTCATAAACTTAAAATCATGTTTAGTGATCAATGTGTCAGCATTCTGTCTTACTTAGAAATGATCTAAATATCCGATGAGTGTGCACTAATGAACTCAAGTTAATATCAATTCAAGGATTTAAGTCACCTACAGATCTTGGAAATTTTCTTTAAGCTGACAACTACAAAGCAGTATAGGAATGAAATTAATCTGAATAGAGTTTTGAAACATAGAGTTACATTTTTCATAATCTTGAACGTTAAGTAGAAGTAACGCTAGTTTATTTGATCAGTAACATATTAGTTTAGGAAAAAACAGACACACAAAGAAGAAAAATATTTGTTTGCATTGTATTTAACAGTGATAAATCAGAGAACCCATAGCATTTTCATTAAACCCAAAATATTTAAGTTGTCTCATTTGCCAGTCTTACTTAAATTATGTTCCCTTGAATTCTTAAAGTATTTCTAAATTGTTTTTTGTAAAAATACATTTTTTGCCCATTTAAAGTATCAAAGTTCAATTTCCTTATTTTCTGGAAATTTTAAGAATATTCAGCTTATATAAGTGCTTATTTATCTCTATAAACCAACCAGAACAAGTTTCTTTAAGAGACTTTATAGTCTAATTTATCAATATCATCCAGAGGTAGGAAAACATTATGCATTTATACAACTGGAGATAAATGCCTATCTGAGTTACAGACACAAAACATACAGACAAAAATAGAGAGAGCTCCAATTTTAAAATTCAGCCAAGGATCAAGAGTAAAATAAAGAACCACAAAATCTTATAGTCTATGATAGAACAGATATCCTTCCCAGTGGAAAAATTCTAGTTGATTGGAGCACCAAAAAACAGAAAAGTTTATAAACCAAATTGTCCATCATCTCTCATCTAACAGAGACTAACAATCACCAAATGATCAGATCAAGATATTCAACTCCTAATCAAAAAGGTTAATAAACCAGACTCTCTGTTGTCTCTCACCCAACCTAGGATAGGTTTCTATAAACAAATAATCCTTGTACAGAGATCATCAAATAATCAGACTATAAAACTTAAATTCCCAAACATTGCTGCCAGCAATGAGGAATAATTTAATGGCTGCGGGGGGGGAGGGGAGACACAAAACACAAAATCAGTAGAGAGTAAAACTAACATTTGAGAAGCAGAGAGTCATTAAAATTCTATTACCTCTTTGGAGTCACCTCTAGGAGCTAAGAGAAGATGTGCCTGGGCACAGACCACCCCCAAGATGCTCTCCTCTGGTGAGGGAGGTTACCTGGCTTTGGTAGGTAAATACATCATGTATCTCGGGGGAAGTTCCCTGAGATTGTTCAAAGATAATTTTCACAAAATGGTAAGATCATGACTTTCTTAACAGATATAAAAAATAAACATATGTTCAAGATTTGATATTTCTCATATGAAAGAATCAGGCAGATGTTCTAGCCTGTTCAAATGAACAACCAAAAAAAAGCACATGTTTACATTTAATAGCAAATAGATGCGAAATTGTGTTTTCCACAACAGGGAAAGAAGTCAATGGGAACTCTGCTGAAAAAGACGGTTTGTCTATTTATTAGTTACACAAAGGTGTAAAATAGCTCAAAAATAATGAACAAGGCTAGAATCTGAGAAATCAGAAGGGCAAGCTATAGCCAATGCATAGTTTTGCTTTCAAGTTCAAGTTCACATGTATTATTTTATGAAATCCTCAGCTACTTAGTGAGGTCTGAGGAACATTCACTGTTATCCCCATTTTACAGACAGTAGAACAGAATAAATATGGTAAGAATGCACAAGTCTTAGGACAAAATATTTACAGTCAGGTGTCCTAACACAGGATTAATGCTTTTATCCCTCTGTAGTGGGCATAAGTATTTAGCAAGCACTGTAGAGGATGCAAAAGAAGCAAAAACTCCCAACTGATGAATTTTGCAAGTTTAAATAATGCAAGTCCTAAAAACTGCAAGAGAAAATATAGTATAGATAAGTGTCAAATGACAGTGACAAAGGGCTCAGAGAGAGATGTGATCACTTAATATCCAAATGCACCTTTTATCTAAGCATGGTAATTCAGGATAGAGTCTTCAATATTGAAGGCATTTACTTTATAGGACACCAACACAACGTGTTCGTATATATACAATCCTACTTTCAATGTTAGCTTAATTTTTGGTTCGGCCTTAGCATTTATCTAGTCAAATAAAAGGAACGGTGACTGCAACTACCCAAAAATATGGCTGCATATTCAGTTACTTCCCCCAAAGAGCTGCAACCTCCTGTATCTGACTGAAACATCATTGGTTTGCCTTTAAGTCGGTTTCTCCCATACTAGGTCACACAGTAATAGGGGTTGTTTGACCCAGAGGTCATTGAAATGGGCATCGACCAGGAAACAATCCTTGAAGAGGAAGGAACTATAATCTGGAGAAAGACTTTAAAACAGGAATTGTGCTAGATGGTAAGGTCAACTTGAATTGTCAATGAGCTGGCCTTTCTCGAGCTTTCCTTCCATAAAAATGAAACCTACATTTCTTTGTTCTATAAGCAAGACTGTTTTCCATGCTTCTTTTAGATTTTTATATTCAGGTGTGTAGGGGTCATCATCACATAACTGGAAAACGAAGGAAGTAAACAGAGAGAATTGCAAATTACATTTAAAGAAGGCCCAGAGTAAAAAGAATGCACTTCATGTAAGCTGTGAATAGAGGGTGAGAAAGTGGTCCACCAACAATTAAGGTGAACCTGTCCAGGACCGACTGAGCTCCCCTACACTCAGAACAGTACTTGGTTCCCCTCTTTACATTTCTCATCTCTAATTCCTTTGTCTCCTTCCATTTTCTGCAGGCTTTCTCTTTATTATTTCATTATGGTTTTCAATAGTTCCCAGGGCTGTATGCTTCCTTGTTTCTAGTTCAGAAAAAAATGGTGAAGTTCTCTCTGTTTGAAGCCACTTAGATCAAGAGCTCCCCTTTGCGCCATTCATCTCGGCCATTGTGATGGGCTATCTTGATACAGTAAGCCAGTGATCATCAATTCTGGAGTTGGTAGTTGGGTGAATCACTCCAAACTTCTAGTGCCAAAATGAGATAAGGATGGCTTTCTATAGAAACTATAGATCCTATTTTGGGGGTAGAGAAACATTGGACTCTGGACAAATAAGAACCAACCAAATCGATTTTAGACCCAGGGTGGAGTGGAATACTCACTTTTTCAGCATTATAAGCCTTGGGCACCAGTGCTGTTGCTATCGCTCGTGAGCCTATGTAAAAACATTTAATCTCTCTGTTTCCTCATCTGTCAGATGGAGGTAGTGTTTGCCTCGTATGGAGAGGAAATAAATAATTTGAACACTTTTTTTTTTTTTATAAAGTGTCTATTCCTATGTAAACAATTTATTCTGGTTAAGATGGGATTGCTTTCTTCCTTTATTTCTCTTCTCTGTTTAAGTAAGACTGTGGCTTGCATTAGCATTGACAGATTTAGCAATACAAATAAAATTAAATATTTTGCCTGTCAACTCTACTGGTATATGCGACTCTTAAAATATGTCAGAGAAGATCAACATGGCATGAAATGTCCCTGGCACCCGAGATAGATAATCTCCACCTTTCCTGGCTCTTCTGCCATTAAGCCCTGCCTTTACTCTTGGAAGAATCTCAGACATTCAGCAGGAGTCAGCGATGAGTCAGGTTTTGATCATTTTGGTCCCTTATTAAAATAGCATTTCTTACATTTTTACAATCTGCTAGTCACTTTCTGACTAGAGAACGCTTAGTGATTAGGTAAGAGACATTCTTTTCAATAGCATCAAATTTAGAGAATTAGTTACATTTATAGGTTGCTATGATGCATGCTCTCTTTTTGTTTGCTTGTGCATTCTTATCTCTGAGTGTCCTGATGATACTTTAAAATGAATATGAATCACCAAATGAGTCTGATTGTTAGCACCAAGCCTCAGAAGTGACCACTAGCTTACCCTGCAGCTCTGCAGTGATGACACTGAGGGGGAAGAAGAGTGATTTTGTCCTCTTCAAAGATACTTTCTTCACTGTGGGGGAGGAATGAGCTGCAGTGCATCAGTTGGAAACTACACTGATTGTGGCTTATTTACAAGCAATGCACCTCCTTAGGCTGGTGCGGGTGACTCACACTATTAAGAAGAGAACATGGTGTAATGTACTAAAGATGCATCAGGGAAAATGTTAGTTGAATATTAGAAACAGCTCTGCAAAGCTGAGCTCTGATAGGCCAGAAGAGGAGTTGCCAAGGCAGGCAGTGCAGAAAGTCAGACATGAATCAAGAGAAGCCTCTCTCTTTGCAGCTGACTGATGTTTAACACTCATCTACCAGGACACCCTGGCCCCGAGAAGATGACTCAGTCTGGAAAAGTCTAGAGGATTGCCAGGGTCACAGATTGCACTTTTTTAGACCAAGGAGTATTCAGGACAAGCTAATATATCAGCTTCAGTTAAAGACTTTGGCATAAAGGAAGAAGTTTTCCGTCATTCAAACCCCAGATTATACACATTTCTGTTTTTTTTTCTTCTTTTCCTTAAAACAACTATCCAGCAATGGACCCACAATTGTGGAGGGCTATAGCTACACAAGACTGCTTCACCATTCCGTGAGAATTATCCTTCAATTACAACTAGTTATTAGAGGAGAAAAATACGGAGGTGGACAGATTTCAAAAATCATCTAGTTCAAGACTCTTTTTTATGAGTTGAGTAAATGTAGGCCTAAAGAGAAAAATTGTCTTCCAGAAAGTCACACAAATTTGAACACAGTTTTCCTATCATTAATCTAGTTTACTAAGTTGCTTCCAAATTAGATTATTTTACATGGGATATATCTTAATATGTTGACCTTACAAATGAAAATACTTGGATAAAATATACATTGTTTATATATCTATATATATACATATCTTTTAAAAATCAACCAGAAAGGAAAAAGACAGCATATGATGCACTTTTTAAACTTACCTAGCATGGTTTTTGGGGATGGAGAGTGGGATAAATATTATTTCCTATTTATGTGTAGATGAAATCTTAATAGCTGGTATCAGTGATTCTAAATCCCTGACATGCATCAGAGTCACATTGACACCTTGTGAAAACACATAGCTGGGACCAATTCAGAGAGCTCTTGATTTGGTAGGTCTGGAGTGGGATCCAGGGACTTTCTAACACATTTCCAGTGGATGCTGATGCTACTCCTTTGGATATCACACTTTGAGAACCACTGGTATTTATGGTGTAAAATGTAAAATTCTAGGCCAGGAGTGAGGAAAGCTGGATTATAGTTCTGTTCAGACAGTATCCAGGAATGTAATTCCAAAAAAAAGAATTACATTTTTGACCAATTTTTTTTCAACTGTGAGGAGAAAATTGAAGTTGATTCAGTCTAGTCTACTGGAGTGGGGTTTTCCGGTAACTAGGGAATTGAGCTATTTCAAAGTTAGTCTATGATTAGATTTAAACTCCACTGAAAATCAACTCATGCCTTTTCATGAGTTCATGCACTTGAAATCTCACCTGACCCAAGAAGACTGTTGCCCCACTTGACCTCAACTTACCCAGATGTATCTTTCGTGTAGCTGTTGGTATGCACCGATATCCTCTCAGGAGTCACAACTATACCCACAGAAGGCAGACGGCTGTGAAGCCCGGAAGTTCTGCCTGGGGGGCAGGATGGAGGATGGAGGAGTTGGGGGGTGCTGCTTTCTGGCCACAGGAGTATGCTCAGACCAAGCACAAAGCAAGATAGGACCACTGTAGAGTGAATGTCCGGGAATTAGCCCTTCAACAGTGATAAAAGTAGAGGTGTCAATATGCTGCTCCTTGCACCTGGCTTGGAATAACTTGGAAATGTGTTTTACACTGGCTCCCAGAATCCACCCGTGGGATGGGGTACCATTTGCCACTGTAGTAAGTGGTTCAATTGTGTGCACTGTGATTGATTTCCATTTTTTTTCTGCTCCCTGCTCGCTCCTGAGGACACCTGCAAAATAAACTACACTCATTTAAATCTTTGTTTTAAGATCTGATTCTGGAGAACGCAGATCAGGATATTTGGTTTGTGTCTCCAGAATCAGATCTTAAAACAGAGCCATAAGTGAAAGTAATTCAACAAAAAAAAATCAGAATCATTGTTTTTTATTTGCTGTTTTCAACTTTTTTTTTACATCATGAATAGCAATTCACTTTTACTCTTCCTCTTTCTCAGTGTTAATTTTTAATGTGTTGATTTATGGATAATTAAAAATATTTGTCAGGGGGCGCCTGGCTGGCTCAGTGGGTAGAGCATGCAGCTCTCAATCTTGGGGTTGTAAATTCGAACCCCAAGGTAAAGATTACATAAAAGCAAAATCTTCAAAAAAAGTTATCAGAAGTTTTGCATTTTTAATGTATCTTTGATCAATGGTATTTGAAGTTATAAGATTCCTTGAAAAAAGTAATGTTAGTGTCTACTTTTTAGACCCTTATATGTGATGATCAATAAGCTTTATATAGCACAGTGACACAGTCCCTGGGGAAAACCTAATTCATTAAACATTTCTGAATATGTTTGACCTTTAATCATGAAGTGTGTATATACAATGTGCACATTGGAGGCTTTAAGTTTAGAGCGTTTTATCTCACTTTTAGCCTCTGACCACAATGAGCACACCCTTAGAATTAGATTTGGAAGGACACCAAATTTATTTTTAATACAACCATTTCTCTGAATATGAGTAAATCATGTTCTAGGAATGAAATTAACTGCTGGGCAGGGAACGTGTGATGTACCTGGAAAGAGAAGCATGGTGTCCTAATTTCCTGGGCATTGTTCTCACTGGTCTTCTAGAGAGTGCACTAAAAGCCATTCAATTTAATTCTCACTACAACCAGAATCATTGAAATGAATGAGAAATCTTTTATAGAGTATCTTGTGAACACCTCGAATTTCTAAAGCTTAAAAAGTACTATCAGGATTCATTCCCCAAATGTAGCAACTTGAGCATAAGACAGTAGAGTTAGGTCTTCTGGGCTGGACTCACAGAAATTTGAGGGAAAAATACATCAAAACATTGAAGTGGTTGATTGAGATGTTAAGAAGGGAAACTGTAATTGTAGGTGATGGTAGCCCAGAGCTGTACAGCAACATGTTAGTGAGGAGAAAGGTGAGGAGAAAGACGAGAAATAAAAGGCATGTCAAGTTATATTTAAAACTTAAGACAAACTTGGATACATTTGAAAAGTTCAAGCCTGGTCAGGAGGTTTCATTGTTTAAAACCCACTTTTTAATTGAAATATTAATATTATGTTTTAGAGCAAACCCCATTAAAGTTTTTATGCAGAAATTTGTAAGATGCACCTAATAAAATTTAATATTCTTTTATATAGAGAAGCCCACAATAATTTCCCAGAATATCTTCTAACAATAAAGAAATACTTATTCTATAAAATAAAAGGAGAAAACTCTTTCCAGCCATTTATTAACCAGAGGGTGAAGAAAAGGTAAAATGGCAAACCTCCTAATAACTAGTCCAGTATAGGTTCTACTGTGAGCGAGGTACACATAAAAGAACAACCATGGATGTTGATTTTTATTAGAGTAAAACTTACATTCAGCAAACTCTTAAGTACACTGTCTGACAAATGCATATCAAGGCACAGATCATTTCTAATACCCCAGAATGCTCTCTTGTGCTGCTTCCCAGTCAGCCCCATCACCACAGAAGCAGCCACTGACCTGATTTTCTATCATTGTAGGTTAGTTTTGCTTATTCTAGAATATCATATAAATAGAACCATATGTTATTAACTCTTTTGTGTCCCACTTCTTTGACTCAGAATAATATTCTTATGTCCATGCTATTTAATATATAAGCAGTTGGTTCTTTTTTATTAGGGAGTAGTATCCAATTGTATTAATATATCAATAATTTTTCAGTCATTTTCCTATTGATACACATTTGTGTTCTTTCTTATTTCACACTATTATGAATGAAGCTGCTATGAACTTTCTTACACAAGGATTACTATGAAGCTATGTTTTAAAGTCTGTTTGACAAATACTAGGATTGGAATATCCAAGCAAATATATCAATTATGAATATTAATTCAAAAGACAAATCTTGTGTACCTTATAAAACAGCAAATCAGAAAATATTCCTGAGTTTTCTGAGGTTTGGACAGTCAATATGGTTATTTACCACACTTTACTGTAATGTCTGCAAGAAGAATACCTTGTTTCTTCTGGAATATATTACATATATGTATTTACATATTGACATATAACTAGATAACAATAATTATCAAGTGAGTACTTCTAAGATATTTAAGTAATCCAATCAAGGAAAACCTTGAGTGACTAGTGAAGTACATTCTCTCCATCAATAGCATGATATAAATCTGCTCAAATATTATTTGACATAAAATTTAATATCAAAATCCATGTAGTCCAGGATTCTGACAGAGTTAGGAAGAAACAACGTGAGCACACTAATTTACCAAATCCTACAAAAATTCTATCCCTTTTAGTAATCTATTAAGTATTTACCATATATTAAATACAGACATTCCTGTTAGATTCCATGGGCTGCCCTGCTGCTGCCTTTCTTTTGCTCACCCTGAATGTCTTCAGCAGGTATTTACTGCTGCAAAGAGAGCCGCCTTCATTGGGCCCTCCCACTGTCCTAGGCATTTCTGCCTCCTCAACCCGTGTCCCTTCCCTCCCCCCTTGGAGTACCCTTCTCTCTCGTCTTCTGTCATTCTACCAGTCCCCACTCAAGACTTCTCTGGTTGCATTATTAGTGAGGCTCATTTTAGCAGTTTGATAAGCTTCTTTAAAACCACATTGGCCCTAATAAAATCGTGTCATGTGAATCGACATTCATTTAGAACTCTTTCAAAATTTTTATTTTTTATTTTTTTAGTTTGGCTCCACCAATCTATTGTAAACCCATGAACATACCCCCGTGCCACCACTAAATCTGGTGCTAAATGCATCATAGTCTCCAATCACTGCTGATTGACGGATATCCTTTACCTTTAAAGTGATAGGTAAAGGAGTGCTTGCCTCCAGTGAAGTAATTTTTTTTCCTTTAAATTTTTTATTGTTATGTTAATCACCATATATTACATCATTAGTTTTTGATGTAGTGTCCCATGATTCATTGTTTGTGTATAACACACAGTGCTCCATGCAGAACGTGCCCTCTTTAATACCCATCACCAGGCTAACCCATCCCCCCAACCCACCTCCCCTCTAGAACCCTCAGTTTGTTTTTCAGAGTCCATCGTCTCTCATGGTTCATCGCCCCCTCCGATTTCCGCCCCCTTCATTTCCCCCTCCTGCTATCTTCTTCTTTTATTTTTCCTTAACATATATCGCATTATTTGTTTCAGAGGTACAGATCTGTGATTCAACAGTCTTGCACAATTCACAGCGCTCACCATAGCACACACCCTCCCCAGTGAAGTAATTTTATGTTTTAAAAGTGCTCTCATTTGTATCATTCTAGAATGGAGTAAAAGAAAATCCCTTTCTCTATAGCCTCTATGTTTTCACAGTTTCTATGTGGCCATGTTAGTCTTTGCCTTCCAGTATGTAATTTGGGTCTTTAAAAAAAAACATTATCCTTTAGTAGGTAAAACTCACCCCCCATACCCTAATTTTTGGTGTGGTCGACATTTCCTATTCTGGATCTTTCTTCTGTTTGTATAACTCTCTTCTAGGTTGATGACCAAAAGTACAGTTTGGTAGAAACTATACGAGATTCTAGTTCAAGAGAGTTGGGTACCAGGATTTATTTTGTCACCAGTGTCATTTCTTGGGGCTTTAGATTCTTCATGTAAATATTGAAATATTTGCACTTAGTATCTATTAGTTTTGATACTTAAGTTTTCTGACTAAAATATATAGATTATATGTAAAGACAATGATAGCAAATGTGGTAATCAACAAAAAATTGAATAGAGAGTTTTCCTGCTGTTGTTGATAATAAACATACTGCAAAAGGTGATACGTATTTAGATTAAAATACACCAATCCTAAACTTACTTTGGCTCAGTAACATCCATCACACAGTATTAAAAGAAAGACTGGACATTTATTTTCTATTCTAAATTGATTTAAGAATAATGAGAGATATTAATAATGAGAAGAATTGAAATTATTATTTAGATATGGGCTGTGTGACAGATGACCTGGTGTTCAAGTGAAGGTTTAGTAGCAAAGCTGTACTTGAGGTGCTCCCCACTGGCAAGTAAAGCTCAGTGTGCCTTGACATTTTTTCCATGTGATATGGTGGTCAGAAAGATTGGGACAATTTAACTTTTCTTCAAAGGAATAATTGTATATATTGACATATACGTACTTGTTCAAATGTTCCTTGGAAGCACATGCAGTTGCAGTGTGGTAAAGAGAGTTCCAGGAGCCCACCCATATGATTTGTCTTAATGACTATATGTGCACTCATCCGATTGTCTATCTGGCATTCTGTAGATGTAAAACTTATAAGCAATCATAAGCATAATGATTTATTTTTTCTTTCACATTGCCTGTGTCAACAAACAGCCAAATGAATTTTTCATCTAAATCAATACAGTGGAGAAAAAACTTCCTACGGGTTGTTTGGTGTAACTCAAACAGAACTCACGATTAATTTTGCTGGTAGTTGTTCGTCTTGCTTACATGATCAGACAGTTATTTGCTCTTTTCCCATCACCAGTGGCAAATCTCTTGACCTGAGACAACACTCCTGTGTGCACATTGTAGTGATGGGTTAGATGGAAGAAAAACAAACCTGAAAACCTATGACCTGCTTTTTCTGGGTACATTTTTAATTCTGGGTGTTTGCTATGAATCTGTCTGTTCTAGTTTCTTAGAATGGCTCTCGCTTTATTGCATGCAGAAATTAGAAGGAGCAGGGTCAAGAGACATAAAATGAAGAATCTTCCAACCAATTACTACACCCTGGTTTTTGAAAAGCTTTCACTGAGGTGAACTCTCACCAAAAGGATTTAAAAAAAAAAAAAAAAGAAAAGAAAAAGAGAGAAAGAAAAAGAGAAAAACCCACTAAGAAATTACGTATCTCATTAAAATGAATCTGGGTTGAGTTACTGCAGTTGTAATCAGGGGTTGCATGACCTTATGCGCTTTGCTACTCCGTTCATAATAAATCAAAGCAGTTAAAAATAGATGAGCTTTAGAACAGATAATAAAAGAAACACTTTGAGAAAGTGCATGATTGTAAGTGAAAAGTCTGTCATGCCCTCCCTGACCATCTCTGCTTAATCATCAAGGCCTGGTGGGTTAGTTGGTTCAGCAGGTACTTTGGTAAAGGTAAAGAGTAGGATTGTCCATGCTTGCTTTTTGATATTCGCTCTGAATGTTGAAGAAGTGCAGACGCCCAGCATCGGTAGTCTTTGGTTCCACCCCACAGGCACTGTTGTACCTGGAACAGAGTTCATCTACTGTTGTAAGGCAACACACCAAGATTGAGATCATATACCTAGATGTCATCCATCATCATGGATGGGGAATTTTTAAGTCATTGAAGGCTCCGCATTTTGAGAAATGCCTAGATCATCCACTTCGAACTGGGAGGAAAATAAATAGTTGCTCTAAGGCCTTACTCAGGAAAGAGAAACAATAAATTGTCTATTTGCCTCTTTTTCTTTAAACAAAGTTGGAGGGAGAGAGCTTGTCTGTACAAGGGAGGAGTGAGGTTGGTCTTTACTAACAAGCAAAAAAATGTAATTTTAGGAGGTGTGGTAGATTGTATCATAGTTAACAAATATGTGTTGTCCCTCCTCAGGGCATGATTGTATTTCCTTATCCCATCAATGTTAAGAATGGTGTGTAACTTGTTTTGGCAAATGAAATCAAACCTAAAGAACCTATAGTGATGTGCTTTTTTATGCTTTTGTTGTTTATTGGCACCATCTCTCTTTCACCTGCTCGCTCTCTTCTCTCTCTCTCTCTTTTTGGGGCGGGGTCTTGAATAATCCTGCCAGAAGTTTGTGAATTGAATCAGATTTTCTCAAAGAACTGATAGCATTATCGAGTGCATGTATTGTATTTGTTTTCTATTTATAAAGTTTTTATTTTGTAATTTATCGCTATGATTTTGTTGTTATCTTTCATAAAATCTTTAGGTTGTTTTTGTTATTTTTTTTTAGATTCCTGGAAACTGGAAAGTTCATTAGTTTTCAGCCTTTATTTTTCTAAAGCATGCATATGTGTATAAAGTATATATATATTTTTCTGATATAAACATAGGCACACACACACGTATATTTTCAAGATTATGCAAATGTACATCTGAAGTCCACATTTTGAATAGTGGTATTTTCATTATCATTTAACTTAAACTATTTTCTAACCTCTAGTTTCATTTCTTCAATTTATGGGCTATTGAGAAATGTTTCTTAATTTCCAAATATCTTTCTTTCTCTATCATTTGTCATCTACTACAGTTACATAAGAGAGAACACATTCTCTATGATGTAAATGCCTTGAAATAAGTTAAGGCTTGTTTTATGATCAAGTTTCTGAATGATTTTTGTAAATGTACTGTTTGTGTTTGGAGAAAAAATGTCTGCTTTGCATAAGTTGGGTAATTATATATGTTCATTAGATTAATTCTATTTCCTTATCAATCTTTTGGTTTGCTATATCAGTTACTGAGGTACTTTTTCACAATGACTGTAATTCTTTTATTTCTTTAAGTAAGTAAACTTTGGTCTATAAATTGAGGTTATATTCTTAACAGTATACATATTATCTGTATCTTCTTGGTCATTTGAAACTCTTATTATTAAAAAGTAATTATCTTAACTGCCAATGTGTTTTATTGTATAGAATCTATTTTGGCTGACATGTAGTATTTGAATCTCAACCTTTCTGTGGATTATGCTTTATATGTATCTCTTATAAATAACATTTGCCTTTTTATTCTGGCATGGACATGATTGCCTTTTACCTGGGTTATCTTTAAATTTAATACAATGTAAGTTTACATTTATTATTTCAATTTGTGATTTTTATCTATTCTACCTATAGTTACTCTCATTCTTTCTTTTATGGCTAAGTCTAGAAAAAAAATAGCACAAAAAATACCATAGATAACTAACCAAAGTATGAAATTAATAAAATCTGTTTTTTTTTAAAGATTTTATTTCTTTATTTGACAGAGACACAGCGAGAGAGGGAACACAAGCAGGGGGAGTGGGAGAGGGAGAAGCAGGCTTCCCGCGGAGCAGGGAGCCCAATGCCAGGCTCGATCCCAGGACCCTGGGATCATGACCTGACCCGAAGGCAGATGCTTAACGACAGCCACCCAGGTGTCCCTGAAATTAATAAAATATTATATCTTCTTGGATTATCATTAACCCTATTTACACCCATGATATTTATGTCCCATAGCATTATGCTTGGCATTTTAATTCTATCTGAAAATATATCCTAGAGATTACTACTGTCTTACGTAGTCAGTATCTATTCACATTTATCTACATGTATACTAATTTCATTGTTTTTTGCATGACAGGTAAAATATCACTGAAATTTTTATCAATAATCAGATTCTCTCTGTCTGGAATCTATACTTTAGTAGTTCTTTAATAAGAATCTCTGGTGATTAATTATCTCAGCCTTCGTTTTAAAATGCCCTGATTTTCATTTTTATTGTTAACAGATATTTTCCTTGCATATGGAATCAATGTGCAGATGATCCCTTTTGGTATTCTGAAGATACCATTCCATGGTTTTTTGGCTTCAATTTTTGCATTTGGGAAGACAGTTGTCAGTTTGTCTGCTACTTGTTAAAGGAAATCTGTGTTTTATTTGCTGGCTGGCTTTGGTTTGCCTCTGACTTTCATTTTCAACACTTTCTCTATGATGTCTCCAGGTATGAATTTCTATTTAATTGATCTTGCTTGGGGCTGACTCTGTGGAAAGGTTTATTATCAGGTCTCAAGAATTCTCAGTCATTATCTTTCTGCACACTATCTCTACCTAGTCCTGTGCCCATTGTTCTTCTTGGGCTCATTTTAATCCCTAAAACCATATTCTTTCTATTGCATTTTATATTTGTTTTCTTCCTGGCTTTAGTAGGAACAAAATCTTCCTCTCTATCTTTTAGTGTACTAATTCTCAATTAGAATATGTCATTTGTACTGTTAAAGATTTCCACTGAGTTTTTAATTTGCTTTATTGTATTTTATATTTCTAGTCCTCTTTTGTTTTCTTCAAATCTTCCCTCATATGCTTTCCTTTGTCTTGCAGGTATTGTCAGCTTGCTGTTTATTTCTTTAAACATGGTCATTTTGTAATCTGTGTTAGACACTTGCAGTATCGAAAGTGTGAGTAGGTATCTCTCTGCCATCTGCAGTTTTTACTCTTTACTCATATGGTTTTGTTCTTTTGAGTGATGTGTTATTTTTAACTACATGCTAGACACCTTCTTCAATGAGCTTTGATGTCATTTACCATTTTCCCCCCAGTCCATTTCATTATTTTTCAAAAGCAGTTTGTTTTCAATCACCTAACTCACCAGAACCAGTCAGGGAAGTCTTATCCATGTTCTCTGTTAAAATTCACTTGATGCATTTCAGCCAATAAGGAAAAAGAAGTAACCAAGGAGGAAATACTGTATTTTAGAGGACAATTTATCTCATCTTCTTAGTATTATATTTTTTTAAATTTAGTAACATGGCTATTTTGTAAAACTATGTTGGTTCCCTTACAAGGAACTTATCTAAAACTATATTTAAATATGGGCAAAAATGTACATACAATATTTTGTATTTCATTTATATTATTTGACAAAATTTTAGAACAAACTAAATATCCAGTACTGATAAAAAAAAAAACATGTAATATGAAACCTTATGTAGCGATTGATTGAGATTTATAAAGCCACCTTAATGATGTAGGGAACTATTCATGAAATGATATTTAGTTTTAAAATGTAGCACATAAAATTGTTTAAAGAGTGTAATTTAAATTTTGCTTGATACAGAGGGAAGTTGCCTTTGAGTGATGCAGAAAGATAGAATGTTGCTCTCTCTCCAAACTGGAGAAATTTCCATACATTCCACTATTATATATTACTTAAGAAAAAGGACAAATTTCAGATAAATAAAGTAAAACCAAATGAAAGTATATGTGTGCTTCTTTTCTCTGGCTTCACACAGCAAGGGGCTGCATTTTCCTTTTTATTTTTTGTCCAACAATTCTAATCTGAAAACTCTCCTTTTAGGGTACAGCAACAATACAGAAGGAAACAAACAAAAACAGCAAAACAACAGCAACAATTCAGAAGAAAAGCAGTTATGGAAGCCTATCTTCTCTTTGTCATCTGTCAGCATTACCCCATCTGTCTTTAGCCATAGCCTATTCTCCTGGCAATCTTTTGAAACACAGTTTCCACTATCCTTCCTGCCGCCCTTGGCATCTAGGGACCCCGCACATTGTGCCCTGTAGCCTTCTCACCATGGGCCTCCCATGTATAAGCTTCTTGTTTGTATCCCTTCTGACTGACCGCCCTTCCTTCCATCATCTGGGCAAACTCCAAGAATCAGAGCCCATGTGAAAGGTTCCTGGGCCATTCTGTAGAGAGCCACAGAACTGGCTCCTTTCAAATGTTCTTTAACTTTCTCGTTTCAGTTGTTGGCAAAGATCTTGTCAGAATATCACTTGTTTAGTTCCCTATCCTTTAATCATTCATAGAATATCTGTTCATGAGTTACAAATAATCTTTTCTTCAAATATATTAAATCCAGTGCTCCTCTAAAATGAAGTTCTAATTAAACCCCAAATATTGGATCTCCCATCCCACCCCATTATGGAGTTCAAGGTGGCACTCAGTCTAAGATTCTTATAATTTCTACATAGTCACCAATTCTTCCCCATTGGTGAGAATTAGGTCCAGAAATGTATGCTTCTCATTCTTTTTGCCTTCCACTGTGCATTAAAGTTATCAATAAGGCAAGCTAAAAAGAGCCTTTCAGCAGGTGTCAGGAAACAGAAACAAGACTGTCATTCTAAAAGTATCAGGACAATGTGTCCAAGATGAACAGAACAGAGTATATCCTTTCTTTCTTTCTCTTTCTTTCTTTCTTTCTTCTTTCATCTGAGATGCCAATATTATTTTTCTTCTTCAGCTTCATAAATGAAGACAGATACCTCAAACTTCCCCACTTCCTTCTACTTTCTATGGTTTTTGACAATTAAATATCAAAGCATGGGCCTTTGTCTAGGACAGCCTAATTTAAAACTCATTTCTATATACTATCAGTATTCCAGATCTGGGACTATTTTCATTCCTCAAGAAGATTTTTAAAACCACTATATACCTGTCTATATGTGCAGTCAGCCAGGATTATGCACAAATATTGCCATTTGCATGGTCTTTTCTCATTAATTTAATTGGCCTATAGTTATCTAGTCTCCCACAGGGAAACAAAATAGCATGAAACCCTTCACCGTTTGTATTTTAAGAGGAGGGGGAAAATGCTTTATTTGGAATATTGCAACTTTTATTTGATGAAAGTTACTATTAACATATTTTCATAATCTTCTCAGCCTAGCAACAGCAGGAGTAAAAGGTGTGAGGGCCATGTAATATTCATGAAATTAAGACGACTTGAGATGAAAGGGAGTTCCATTAGAGAGACCAAGTGTGACAATATGACACATATTTGCATATTTTACACTTTAAATCTTTTCAGCACATCCAAGTTGATATATGGATGTAAACATGCATTGCCAGTTTTTAGCATATTATAAGCCCTCAAGACTTTGCATGCATTTTAATATGTTTCATTATTGCTGTAGATTTTAATTTCCAAACTGCACGGCTTTGATGGAAGGAAGCTGGAAGTCAAGGCATCTGGCCTCTGCCCCAGGCAAGCACAGCCTTTTTCTTGAATATTTTGGGCAGAAACCAGGCTATTTATTTGTGGGGCAGTGGGGGGAAATTTTTTAAAAATGTGCTGCCCGGAAGCACGTTTTGTTTGGTCCACATACTAATTAAGTGTTAACTTAACCATCCTGGCAGGAAAGCTAAAGCATTCAGCTGTGGCTGTGCCAAACGCAACACACTGTGTGGAGCTTTCATAATCCCCTTTCCCTCCGATCAGCCCGTGTGGACTCCCCTTTTTGGAGAGTGGAGATTATTGAAAGCAGTTCAGAAAATGAGTTGGAAATTGTGTTTATTCCTTAAAACAACTGAAAATATTTTTCAGCTGTCTGTTCTATTTTCTGGAACATAGGGTCTCTGGTTAGTCCAGGAAAAGTTCATCTCATAGACTTACAAGGACACATTTGGCCCAAAGAACATGGCACTTAAATAATTTTCTTAGAGTATTTTTTTCTGTTTTACAAACATATATTTAAGTAGCTAAAGAAGGGTGATCTTAATTTGTACATTATTGCCTAAGAAGAGCTGAATTAAAGAAAAAAATTGTTAAAAATTCTCTTTTAGTCCATTGTATAGGCCTTTAAAGAAGACAGATGATCTTTAGAGATAGTTTCTAATGATCATATCAAAATTTATTTTTATTGATATTGAACCATCATGCTTCACCTATTAGCTTATCTCGAGGGTTCAATAGCATTTTATTTTCATTTTCAGGGCTACATTAAACCATTGAAATCAAGAACTACTCCAGTTACGCATCTTCACATAAATGGTGAAAGTACATAGCAATTATCAACTATTTAGGAATATATTTGGATATTCTGCACATACATAATAACAATGGTGAAGAAAGCAAAAGCTCCATGGTTACTTTAAAGAAGTTTTTAAACAAATGAGGGAAAGGTAACGCTTAGAGTTTTAAAACATGTTTTACCATTCTGAGAACATAGACATTCATTTGCAAATGAAACAAATAAACAAGGAAAAAAACAGTCCTTTGGTTCTTTTTAGTCATTCTTTTCTAAAACTTTATATATAATTAGAAAAAATATATACATAGATAATTAAGCATAACTAAGCATAACTAGAACCATGTTTCCAAGAACTACCTGTGCATAAGGACAATAGTTCAATCAGAAGCAGTGGAAGCTCTCATTTCATTTTCAAGCTGACAATTTACCAAAACAGTTCTCAGTACTCGGAACACTAGAGGGTCGACATGGTTGTTTCCATCTGTCTCCTCAGTCAATAACGTGCTATTGTCTTATGGCACATAGGTCTGACCATGCTTATTTGGATGATGGAGGTTTGCAGTCACTGTTTTGATTCTCTTAGCTGTGCCATTTTTCAGCTCCCCAAAGTTGAATTTTCTTATGGATAGAACCACGAGTCCATGGCCCTATTTTCTGAGCCAATGTTGACAAGGAGGGGGAAGTTTATCAGTTAGGAATTGTGAAGTTACCAACTCCTAACATAGTGATGGCCCTTGGTAGTTGAGCTACCAAATATTTGCAAGACTGGATGGAATAAGGATGAGTTTTAGATTCTGTAAGAGTATTCTGTTGGAATCATATGGTCTGTCCTTCCACTAAGTCACATTTAATCCCCACACCTTCCTCTTTTCTTTTATCTTGCATGGTAAAAGATAGACTTTTCAGTCTGGGGCCCTAAATCTCCATCAACTTGGATTGCATCTTATTTCCCTATTTAGTTCTTGCTAGATCTAGCCCCAAATAACTGAATTCCTCACCTTATATCCCCAGCCATTATCTGGGAATCCTCCATGAATGAATTGCTGTCCCACAACAAGGTAGTATTCTGCCTAATTACGATAAACATTGTTGTCATGGACTCTGCTATGCATAACCATTGGATTTCTTTTTTTTTTTTAAAGATTTATTTATTTATTTGACAGAGAGAGACAGCGAGAGCAGGAACATAAGTAGGGGGAGTGGGAGAGGGAGAAGCAGGCTTCCCGCTGAGCGGGGAGCCCGATGTGGGACTTGATCCCAGGACCCTGGGATCATGACCTGAGCCGAAGGCAGACGCTTAACGACTGAGCCACCCAGGCGCCCCAACCATTGGATTTCTTATACTGGTGCATACGAGCCTAGGGCTGGGTTCGCTACTTTCCTTTGGCAAAAATCCAACATCTTTGTCAGAGCCAATCCCTTCGGTCAACTATGTCTCTCTTGCTCTTCCCAGCATTGTCCTCCTCACCCCAGATCTTCCAGTTTCACAATGGCTTATCCCAGAGCATCCTTCTGTCAATTCATCTCCATGCAGCCCATACATGGCTCTGCTTTGACGGCTAAACAGGCTCTGAATGTGTGTCTGCCATCATTGATGCTATTGTGTGCTCTGTGAATCACATTTGTCATAAATGAATAGAGAACATTTGTTGACTTATCATCTTTGAATATTTGATCAAATGAGTTAACTCACTTACTAATTCACAGAATATCAAGTTCTTCTGAATGCCTCACAGTCCTTCAGGTGAATTAGACAGTGACACAAATGGTAAAATTCCCCTCATTTGTGTTCTGTGGTTCTTTTGTGGTGTAACATCTTGTCTGCATGATTATTTATTTCTACTTTGAATCTTACATGACATTTAATCAAAAACCACAATCAGAAAACTAATTTAACAAGGGTACATAACTCACGCTGAACCTTTTTACCTTAGAATGGAAACTGCAAACACAAAATAATAAAACGAAGTACGATATGTCATGAAAATAAGAGCTGCTTTCATTGAATGTTTATTATGAGTCAAGCACTTTACCTGAATTACATTACTTCTTCCTCATGACAGCCTTATGAGGTGGGTTCAATTATTTTTATCCCCATTTCAGGGGAGAAAACTGAGGTGTAGGGAGGTTAGATAACTCTCCTAATATTACGCAGCTGAGACACAGGACATTGCTCTAGACTCAGCCACCAGACTTACAGGGCTTGTGAGCTTTTGCTTTATAGTACCCGGCCTGCCAATTATAGGTTTAAACAGTTCCTGCTCCTCTTCCAACTCAAAGATTATACAAAGAAGATCTCTTGCCTCTCTAGTGTGTGAATAGGGGGAAGAAAGAGAGCTTTTGTGTCCTTCAACTGAAGCTTTCCTCCTCTCCCTGACAAGTGCCAGATGCTGGGTCAAATGTTTTCAATGTTCCATGTTTACTATCTCATCAAATATAAATGTCTTTTCCTGCTAGCAAGGTCTTCTATATTCTTAACTATTCTCCCCTCCCCCACCCAGTCTAGGCCGTTTTCCCAGTTTCCCAGTGTTTCCATAACTACCGACTGTTTCTGTCAGACAAGGGGTCTCTCTGTTACCCTGTGGATGTCTCTGTCGTAGAGCTTTTCCTACAGTGGTTTCCAGAATGGAATGCTCACTGTGGTTTTCTCAAACCAACCTCAATCCTTTGCTGCTGGTTTATAGATCAGGGTTACCCTTCCCTCACAGAAATTTATCTTTGCCTTTCCTCAGTCCCACATTTCTTCATTTAACTGTTAAGTATTGGCCATTTACTTAATGCCAGGGACTGATCTAGCCTCTGGTGGCGCGATAATGAAGAAGTCAAACTGAGTCCTACTCCAACTGAAGTACAGACATGAGGATATAGACCAGAATAAACAATCACAATGAACTGATGATTGTTTAATGGTGCCAGGCTTTTCTAAGATGGAGATAACAGGTGAACCTGGCCAGGGGTGAGGGCAGGGCTGGCAGGAAGGGGAGGGGCAGAAAGGGAGTCAGTGGGCCCAGATTGTACATCCTTCTGTTCAGTGGCCGGAGAGGTCTGTTGAGTCAAGCTGCAGCCAGAGTAGCAGGTGCCTTCAAGCCACACTGGGAAGCCCAGGCTGTTTTAAGAGCCAGGACCAAATGATCAGATGGTTTTAAACAAAATGGTTTAAACTGGCTTGATGAAAAGAGGTGTGAAATTTGGGGCTGTGTGTGAAATTGAGGACACTGTTAGGTATGCCACTTAGAAAGAGCACTCTGGCTCATGGTGTAGAATGGGTTGGCAAAGGGCATGGCTGGAAGTCAAGGAATCACTTATCAAACTTTAGATGTATTCCAAGTGAGTATAGATGGTATCCTCAAGAGGGTGATGGTGGCAGAGACCAGAGATAAGTAGACATATTCAGAGATATTTAGGGGTAGAAACCATAGGACTAGTCAATTGATCAGACATGGAAGATCAGAAAAAGAGAGGAGTTGAGGGATCCTCCCACGTCTCTGACTATGGGACCTGAGTGGATGGAGGCAGGAGCAGGACAGGTAAGGAAATGACAATAATTAGTACAGGTTGTACTTGAATAGCTGTGATTATGTGTTACCCCTTATCATCAGGTGGTCAGCCAAACCACGCCTTTTCCATCCAAGTAGATTGTACACTCCTAAGTCTAGGGACTGTCTAATTTTATTTCTTCTGCATCTCCCAAACAGCTCAGCATTAAGCTAAAAACTCAATAAGGGGTCAATAAGTATTTTTTGATAGTTTGCTGGATTAGTGCTGAGAAGTAAGACATTAGGTTCTGGCTGAGAGCTATCATTATGGTATATATTTTCCCCAATTATAAAATAACAACTGAACTTTACATGGATAGACACTGTTTACTTTGATATACCTGATCTCAGAATGGAATTTCTAAAATCTGCTTCATAGAAAACATGCAGTTATCTGGTGAAGGTGGATGGGGGGAAAATCTGTTTTCAGAACCTGGGAAAATGAAGTCATATTAAAAGTATTCCTGTGAAATTGGGGGAGGTAGAAAAAACAACAAGTCTGGCCAACCCTTTTGTGTAGAAATTCAGTCAGGCATCGCTGTTCTTGTCCCCTGGGTTTGTACTTTTCCTCTCTCCATGACTATCTATCACTGCTCGTAAAACTCTTCCACTAAAAGATCTTAAAGTTCACAGTAAAGCAATGCAATTATTCTGAGTCATTCCTTCTTACCTTTTAACCTAATCTTCAGAGGTGCCGGGACTGAAGAAGCCCGGCTCCTGCCCAAAATGAGCCTAATCTTGTCTCTGAAAATAGCACTTCCTTGCCAAGAAGAACTTTCTCTTTCTGAATGGCTGCAATGATGAGAAAAAGGAGCCAGGCTTCATTAATGGCCCTGGGCATGGTGGGCACTAAGTCAGAGCACCCTTCCTTTCTACAGAGAATATAGCTCTGTCTACTTACTAAAGCTTTTTCTTTTTTTTCTTTTCTTTTTATCCTTACAATGGCTGTTGGCAGAAAGCTTTGAAACAGCGCATTACTGATTTCTAATTCAATAAGCTAAAAGGGGGAGGGGGAGGGCAACGTAGATTCAGATTTAACTATAAGTTTTTGGAATGCCTACTATGTGGCAGGCCCTGGGTTAAATGTTGCCATGACAACTCTCTAAGTTGGGAGATGTGAACCTGTCTTAGCAGCTAAAAGGCCAGCTCAGATACTTTAGGAAAATCATCAAACCTGGGAAATTGGAACCCAGATCTTCAGAGTCCAAACGCACTGATCACCTTCCTACCTTTAATAACGCTGCCAGCAAACGAGCCCACCCCAACATTACCCTTAAAATGAAGCCATTAGATAGAAATGGCATCTTTTTCTTAGCTTTTTCTTTCTTTCAACTTCCAGGCAGTCCATGTATCACCCAGCCAAGGCCCAGATGAAAATGGAAGGTGTTGTGGTCCTCCTGCTCTTGGTCTATACTCATCCCTCTACCTGGACTCGGCATCCACTGCCTCCTGCCTGTCTAGCTGAATTCCCTCTATCTTCTCTTCTGTCCCCTGCAATTCCTGATTCTCTGCAGGTCCTACCAATCAGCATTAGGTTTGTTCAAATCTCTACTGACTTGGAGAAAACACAAACAGAAAAACAGCTTCTTTTGTCCTACAAGAAAAAACCTACCTTGGTGGTCTAGAAAATTTAAATTAGCTCACATGGGTCAAGTATTTGGCATATAGTAAATGCACAATAAGTGTGACCCATTCCTCTACATGGATATTATAACACATTGCATCTCAATCCTTATCTGCCTTGGATCTGCTTTCAGGATTGGCACCATAAACCTTGTTTTATGTCACTTTCTCCTCTTGTCTCTCATAACCCCACTAGCTTGTTTTTCCTCTCTTTCTCTGGTTGCTCCTTCTCAGATTCCATTTATAAAATGTTAGATATCTTTGGTGTTCTGACTTACACCCTCTCCTCCACTCACACTATATTCTCTTCCTTGTTTCTATCATCATCTGTTCCTCTAATTAGCAATTTAACAATGACTCCCGTTTTATTTTTTTACCCCTGCATATACATATCCAAATCCATACTCTCAATACCTATTTTGATAACTCAGAATCACTTCAAACTCAACACTTTATATTAAAAAATCACTCAGGACAAGAGAAGGGTAAGTCATTAT
Source organism: Callorhinus ursinus (assembly GCF_003265705.2). Taxonomy (NCBI): domain Eukaryota; kingdom Metazoa; phylum Chordata; class Mammalia; order Carnivora; family Otariidae; genus Callorhinus; species Callorhinus ursinus. Next base: position 32,769,058 of record NW_027397073.1, read on the forward strand.
TCTGGAAAAGAATAAACAGTGCTATAGTTTAAATTAGGGGCAATAAGGATGGGAACAAAGGGATAGTTTCTAAAGATATTTAGCAGGTGGAAGTTCAAGGTTTTGATAGCTGATTATATGTGGGACTGGAGGCAAGAACATAAAATCTATAAAGTAAATCTGCTGCCTTAAAGTCTGAAGGAGAGGAAACAGTAAACACAGGTGTAGATGAAGCTGGAAAGGTGGGCATAAGTCAGGTAATGAAGGGCCTTACAAGCATTTGAGCCTCGTCCTTGCTGCGAAGGGGATCTATTGGAGAGTTTTAGACAAGGGAATGATATAATCAGATATGTCTTACAGGGAGCTTACTTTTATTGCTTTGTGGACTTCCTGTACAGCTGGGTAAACAAAAGAGATGCATATGAAAAAATAATCAGAATCACTGATGATTAAGTTGTGCCAACATGATTAATGCAAGTAATAAATGTGGCTGAAGATAAGAGGAGGGAAATTCTTTTAGATTGCTAAGGAAGTCTTCATAAAGAAATAAAAATTGAAAATTTGAGTTAAGACTTGGATAACGCATTAGAGCTAAGTAGGAAAAAAAAAAGTAGAACTTTTCAGGCAGACAGAACTGATATGGATACGGGTTACACACAAAAGCTGAGACCCACCAGGAATTCTGTGATGGGACTGTGGACCCATCCATCTGCCTGGTACAAGGGATTCACATGGAAGGAGAGCATGAGAAAAGACAGAGATGATAGAACTTGTGGGTGCCCCTATCCTTTCCTGGGCGACTGGAAGCCATTTCAGTGTCCTGAACTAGGAACTGGGATGAAAAATCTGTACTTTAGGACAGTAGACATGGTAGAAGGAAAACACGTAGTTAAGGCTAGAGGGTTGGAGACAGAAAAACCAGTCTTGAGGGTGCTGATGGGGTCTGAAGTCATGAGGCAGTAAACAAAGTTAGCTTCAAAGAAAATGGGATGGAATTGTTGGAAGTGGGAGTATTAAGGAAGAATGAATATCAGGATTTTCAGAACATGAGGCAAACATTATGGGCATTACTCTAGTTTCCTAATATCCTTTTAAGTTGTGAGTAGGAAATAAATTTGGCTCTGGTAGAATATAGCTCAATGTCTCCATTCATGGCGAGGGCTGGCATTCTGCAAAGGAAATTGGGGGTGTTCCTATTTGCAATTTTTCTTCTGTTCTTGCACTAGAGTCTTTATTTTATTCCTATAGTGCATGAAAATTTAGGAGGAACTGTTCAAAGATGACTGCAAAGTTGGAAGTGAATTCGTAAGTCCTGCCCAATATTTATTAAGAGTCTCATATAGGAAATGCTATGTGGGAGAACAATGGGGAAACACTGCTATTGTGATGGCAGAAATGAAAAGTAGGTGGAAGAGGTGGGGGAGATGTTGGAAAAATTCACTTAAGTACGGTATGTAAGTAGGATTTAGTATCTTCTGCTAAGAAAGCCAAAATTAATCTCAGGGCTCCAGAAAATCTGACTAAATAAAATAACGTCTGAGAGCAGCTATTGCAGTTAATCAAGAACTGTTTGCCAGCTGATATTAACCAAGATGCTATGCTGTCTACTTTAAAAAGAAAGGGTAGAGAGTGTTGGATCACATATTGAAGAATAAGAACTCAGATCTTAGACAGTTCTCATCAAAGGAAGGAGCTAAGAAATAGCACAGACCACAGGAGCCAAAGTCAAGAGAAGAAAAGCAACAGCTGAGGAGAGCCAAGAAGTACTGGTATCTGGGCTCACAGTTTGGGGTACTAGTCTAAGAAATGCCAGGATCAAAAATGAACAGGCTATTTATTGCATCTTCTTTAACATATTTGCCTACTTTTGTGTATGTGAGTGTTATTAATGGTGATGTTAATGGTTAATGTAGGTCTGAATACAGGGTTATTCACAAGACTCTAGCAAGGCTCAGCAAATACTCAAAGTTTCAGAAAATTGCAGGCTATCCAGACAATGTACAACTCTCCTCTGGGCAATGAACTTTTAAATGAGAATATATGGCAAAAAGAGTGACACTGAAAACAAAGTGAAAAAAAAAAGTTTCCTTGCTTCATTATCAGAATTCAAACTCTCAGCACCATGCCATCTCAAATGCATGCAGAGCCTGGTGGCACCACTGAAAATGCAATCAAGAGAGACGTATCTCTTTTAGTGAAACAATTTCATCTTTCTCAAACATCCTTAAAGTGAAAACAATCCTAAAAAAAAACCATAATCTGAGTTCCTGAAAGCCTTGGGAGAAATAGCCTTTTCCTGCCCTCTAAAGAGGACCTGAGAAAGTCCAAGAATCTGAGAATTCAGACAAATAGTATAATTAGGAGAAACAGCATACAAAGAAAAAGTGATAGGACACTGGAAATGAACTTCATACTTTTACCCAGGGCCAACTGCAATGCTTTTTTTTTTTCTTTCAAAAATGTTTGGTTAAGAAGTCCCATTTAACAGATGGTGCTGGAACAACTGGATATCCACATGCAAAATAATAAATAAATTTAAACACAAACCTCACATTCTTTACAAAAATTAACTCAAAATAAATCGCAGACCTAATATAAAATATAAAACTATAAAATTTACTTTTATAAGGTAATATAGATGGAAGATCCCACAGGAGAAAACCTATCTGGCCACCATGACAATGACATTTAGATATGATGCTAAAGGCACAATCTATGAGACAAAGAATTGATAAACTCGACTTCACTAAAATTAAGAAAATTCTGTTCTGCAAAAGACACTGTCAAGAGATCGAGAAGACAAGCCACAGATTGGGAAAAAATATTTTCAAAAGACACGCAAAAGATAAAAGACTGATATCCAAAATAAATAAAGAATTATTAAAAATCAATAATAAGAAAGCAAACAACCAACTGAAAAATAAGTCAAAGACCTTATCAGATATCTCACCAAAGAACATATACAGATGGCAAAGATGCTCCACATCATATGTCACTAAGAAAATTCAAATTAAAACAAGATACCACTACACACCTGTTAAAATGGCCAAAATCCAGAACAGGGACAACACCAAATGTTAGTGAGGATGTGGACCAACAGGAACTCTCATTCATAGCTGGTAGAAATGCAAAATGGTACAGCCATGTTGGAAGACAATTTTGCACTTTCTTATAAAACTAAACATAACTCTTACCATATGATCCAGCAATCATGCTCTTTGCTATTTACCCAGAGGAGCTGATAACTTATGTCCATACAAAAACCCTCACATGGATGTTTATAGAAGCTTTATTCATAATTGCCAAAACTTGGAAGCAACCAAGATGTCCTTCAATAGATGAATGTGTAAATAAACTATGGTACCTCCAGACAATAAAATATTATTCCGTGCTAAAAAGAAATGAGCTATCACTCCAGGAAAATACACGGAGGAAACTTAAATGCACATTACTAAGTGAAAGAAGCCAATCTGAAAAGGCTACATGCTGTATAATTCTCATAAGACATTTTGAAAAAGGCAAAACTATGGATAGAGTAAAAAGATCAGTGGTGGCCAGAGGTTGTAGAAGAGGAAGGGATGAATAGATGGAGCACAGAGGATATTTAGGGCAGTGACACTACTCTGTCTGGTATCACAATAGTAGATACACATCATTATGCGTTTGTCAAAAACCCCACGGAGTGTATAACACCAAGAGTGAACCTTAATGTAAACTATGATCTTTGGGTGGTGATGATATGTGAATGCAGGTTCATCAGTTGTAACTAATGTACCACTCTGGTGGCAGATGTTGATAATTGGATGGTTTATGCAAGTGTATATGAAATATCTCTGTACCTTTCTTTCAGTTTTGCTGTGAACTTAAAATTGCTGTAAAAAAAATTGTCTTAAAAAAAGGCAGGTCATGCATTTTTCTTCTGTTATTCCTTTTCCTAAGCTTTATGAGAGGGTTTAGGAGTTAAGAAGGGAAGCATTTCTATTCTTTTTCTTAAGGTCAGCGTGTGATTCAGTGACACTTGGAAACACCCATACTCAACACCACCTCAAACAGCTTTATTTACTATGGATGGTTTGACCCTTACACAAAGACCAGACCCTTAATATTGTGGAAAGAGAAGATCCAGATACTCATTTGTGGAAAACACTTCCTTAGGGCCCCAATAAGGGGGTTGGAGAGTTCCCTTCCCAAGGAAAGTGTTCTCAGATACTAAAAAATTTGTATCTTTACATATCCTCCCCTATTTCCAATCATCACCTCTCTTCAGGGGCCAAAACACAGTTTTTGTGCTTTTTCTCCAAACAGTTGTTGAACTCCAGGCAAAAAAAAAAAAAAAAAAAAAAAAAATCCCACATGCACAAATCCAACTGTGCTGAGAGGAAGTCAAGGATACCACATGGCATAAGGTCTGGAAGCTCCCGTTGGAGACATGAACATCTAAGTCAGAACAGTGTGGTGTGAGGGGGAAAGTGAGACAATAGGGTGGACAGTTAGAGACCAATTTAGAGTACCTGTGCATCCACTGATTACCCAAATGAACTTGGGCAGTTCATTCAAAACTTCTCTGTGTATTTGGGGAGTTTTCCAAATGTGGATAGGGAAGGGTAGGATTTGATGATCCCTTCTAACTCTAACATTCTGTGATCTTTCTGTCTCTTTTTTAGGCTTTTCAAGATAATCCCATTGATGTTTAGGCCTATAGGGGGTTTGAGGGATTAATCAATATCCCTTTCATTCTGGAACCATTCCAGCTAAGCTCAGAAAAAGGAAGCAAGCAGTTCAATCTGCTTGTGTATATCTGTAACAAAGATACCGACATGCCTGTAGACACACATCTTAGGTCTAATTGTAATTATGCATAGACTCATATATGAAAGAAAATATAGCATTAGAGATTTGAGATGAATGATAGTCATCTTTTTTTGTGCTGACAAAACTGTTGCTTTCCTCTTAGCAAAGTTATTTTCCAATCCTTTTTTTCTTTCTCTTTTTTTTTGTATTAAAATGTATCATACTAATTATCAGACACATAGTACATATGCTTTCATATACATTATCCTATTTACTTTTTATAAGGACTCCATAAAGAAAACAATGTAAGGTAGTATTTTCTATATTTAACAAAAGAAGAAACCAAAACCCGGGGTAGGATAAAAGTTTTAGCTGTACTCACACAACTACAAAGATGAAGAACTGGAACTTGAACTCCGCCCTTTCTGATGTATGATTCCTTATACTTACTGATATATCATGTTGCAGAAAGTAAAACAGAATATTTAAACAATTATATATTTAAGGTGCATCTCCTCTGGTTCCATAAACTTACAAAATCATTTTGATGTGAAGGAAAAAAAAAACTTTTGCTTTCTTCCCATTCAAATTTAAGAGAAAAATAAAAGCCTTCAAAGTACAAGAAAAGCTGGGATGCTGATGTGACATGAAGATAGATTAAATATTTGCTTGTTAAGGTCCAGGGAAGTGGTTGCTCTGTGGGCAATAAATTCATCATGAGGCTCCACAGAACTCTGCTCTGCACAGCATTCTGGGATTACCTGTGGAGCGAGCATCGTGGCATGGCATCTTTTTATTTTAAAAGGAAAACTCTACACCATCCTTGTATTTTAAACCATTTTCCTTCTCTTCCCATTAAATTACCTCCTCTCTAACATATACATATCAGTTAAGATTCTCCAGAGAAACAGAACCAATAGTCTATGTATCTTTCTGTCTATCTATCTATCTATCTATCTATCTATCTATCTATCTATCTATCTACCATCTATCTATCTATCTACAGAGAGATTTACTCTAAGGAATTGGCTCATGCAGTTGTGGAGCCCAATAAGTCCCACCATCTCCAGGGTGAGTTGGCAAGTTGAAGACCCAGGAGAAGTGATTGTGTAGTATGAGTTCAAGTGCAAAGATCTGAGAAGCCAATGGTATAGTTCTAGTCTGAAGACCATCAGGCTTGAAACCTAGAAATCTTGAAACCTAGAAACAGCTTGAAACCTGGAAGCAACCAATCAGTTCAAGTCCAAAGGAAAAAAAAATTCTGATGTCCCAGTTCAAAGGCTGTCAAGCAGGAAGAATTACTTTGGGAAGAGTCAAGCTTTTACTTCTAGTCAAACCTTCAACTGATTGGATGAGGACCACCCACATAAGGGAAGGCAATCTACTTTTCTCAGTTTACTGATTTAAATGTTAATCTCATCCAAAACACCCTCAAAGAAACATCCAGAATAATGTTTGATGAAGTACCAGGGCACTCTGTGGCCTGGTCAAGTTAAAGCACAAAATAAACCATCATAATCTATTTACCGAGGGAAACCTACTGTGGATTACCTGAGCTGTATAACACATCAGGAGGAGAATTGATCGATGCTTAAGTTATCCTACTCTGTAAATAGAGAAAACTCTAGAAAGTTTCAAGAAACAGGTTAAGCCTCCACACACTGTACTTTTTTCTTCCTTCTCAAATTCATTATTACGAGCTGAAATTTGTAGAAGTTCACGTGTTCATTAGAACAGAAAGGAAAAAACATGGTAACAGTGACTTAAAATAACTTTTGCCTATAGTAGCTTCAAAGGACCTTTTTCAAAAGCATATTTGAAAAGTCTGGGAGAAAAATGTCAATCTATCTAGTTCTTATATACAAAAAAGTAAAATTTGAGGTGGGTGCTTTTCAGAATATAGTTTTACTATTATTAAGATAAAAGAATCCATAAACTTCTGGGGCTCTTAGATTGGGTTCAGAGGGTCTGCAAATTCCCTTAAAAAAGCATGTGGGAATTTATTTTTAGAGGATAATTTATTTCTTTAGTCAGATTTTCTTTCTTCTTTTTCTTTTTTTTTTTTTTGAAAGTAGGCTCCATGCCCAGTGTGGAGTCCTACGCAAGGCTTAAACTCAGGATCTATTTTTTTTTTATTATGTTATGTTAATCACCATACATTACATCATTAGTTTTTGATGTAATGTTCCATGATTCATTGTTTGCATATAACACCCAGTGCTCCATGCAGAACATGCCCATTTTAATACCCATCACCAGGCTAACCTATCTCTCCAGCCCCCTCCTCTCTAGAACCCTCAGTTTGTTTCTCAGAGTCCATCGTCTCTCATGGTTCATCTCCCGCTCTCATTTTCCCCCTTTATCCTTCCCCTCCTGCTATCTTCTTCTTCTTCTTTTTTTTTTTTAACATATAATGTATTATTTGTTTCAGAGGTGGAGGTCTGTGATTCAACAGTCTTACACAATTCACAGTGCTCACCATAGCACATACCCTCCCCAATGTCTATCACCCAGCCACCCCATCCCTCCCACCCCCGACCACTCCAGCAAACCTCACTTTGTTTCCTGAGGTTAAGAATTCCTTTTATCAGTGAGGTCATATGATACATGTCTTTCTCTGATTGACTTATTTCACTCAGCATAACACCCTCCAGTTCTATCCACGTCGTTGCAAATGGCAAGATCTCATTCCTTTTGATGACTGCATAATATTCCATTGTATATATGTATACCACATCTTCTTTACCCATTCATCTGTTGATGGACATCTTGGCTCTTTCCACAGTTTGGCTATTGTGGACATTGCTGCTATAAACGTTGGGGTGCACATAGCCCTTCAGATCCCTACTTTTGTATCTTTGGGGTAAATACCAGGTAGTGCAATTGCTGAGTCATTGGGTAGCTCTATTTTCAACTTTTTGAGGAACGTTCATAGTGTTTTCCAGAGTGGCTGCACCAGGTTGCATTCCCACCAACAGTGTAGGAGGGTTCGCCTTTCTCCGCATCCCTGCCAACATCTTTTTTTCCTGACTTGTTATTTTTAGCCATTCTGACTGGTGTGACATAGTATCTTATTGAGGCTTTGATTTGGATTTCCCTGATGCCGAGCGATGTTGAGCACTTTTTCATGTGTCTGTTGGCCATTTGGATGTTTTCTTTGGAAAAATGTCTGTTCATGTCTTCTGCCCATTTCTTGATTGGATTATTTGTTCTTTGGGTGTTGAGTTTGATAAGTTCTTTATAGATTTTGGATACTAGCCCTTTATCTGATATGTCATTTGCAAATATCTTCTCTCATTCTGTCGGTTGTCTTTGGGTTTTGTTGACTTTCTTTTGCTGTGCAGAAGCTTTATATCTTGATGAAGTCCCAATAGTTCATTTTTGCCCTTGCTTCCTTTGCCTCTGGCAATGTTTCTAATGAAAGAAATTGAGGAAGACACAAAGAAATGGAAAAACGTTCCATGCTCATGGATTGGAAGAGCAAATATTATGAAGATGTCAATGCTACCTAGAGCAATCTACACATTCAATGCAATCCCTATCAAAATACCATCCACTTTTTTCAAAGAAATGGAACAAATAATCCCAAAATTTGTATGGAACCAGAAAAGACCCCGCATAGCCAGAGGAATGTTGAAAAAGAAAAGCAAAGCTGTCGGCACCACAATTCCGGACCTCTTCAAGCTCTATTACAAAGTTGTCATCATCAAGACAGTATGGTACTGGCACAAAAACAGACACATAGATCAATGGAACAGAATAGAGAGCCCAGAAATGGTCCCCTCCCCTCTACGGTCAACTGATCTTCGACAGAGCAAGAAAGAATGTCCAATGGAAAAAAGACAGTCTCTTCAACAAATGGTGTTGGGAAAATTGGACAGCCACATGCAGAAGAGTGAAACTGGACCATTGCCTTACACCACACACAAAAATAGACTCAAAATGGTTGAAAGACCTAACTGTGAGACAGGAGTCCATCAAAATCCTAAAGGAGAACACAGGCAACAACCTCTTCAACCTCAGCCACAGCAACTACTAAGCAAAGAGAGAGCCTAAAAGTAACATAGACCAGAAAGGAACACAGACAATATACAGTAACAGTCACCTTACAAGTAATACAATGGCACTAAATTCATATCTTTCAATAGTTACCCTGAATGTAAATGGACTGAATACCCCAATCAAAAGACACAGGCTGTCAAATTGGATAAAAAATCAAGACCCATCGATATGCTGTCTGCAAGAGACTCATTTTAGATCCAAAGACACCCCCAGATTGAAAGTGAGGGGGTGGAAAACAATTTACCATGATAACAGACACCAAAAGAAAGCTGGGGTGGCAATCCTTATATCAGACAAATTAGATTTTAAACCAAAGACTGTAATAAGAGATGAGGAAGGACACTATATCCTACTTAAAGGGTCTATCCAACAAGAAGATCTAACAATTGTAAATATCTATGCCCCGAACATGGGAGCAGCCAATTATATAAGCCAATTAATAACAAAAGCAAAGAAACACACTGACAACAATACAATAATAGTGGGGGACATTAACAGCCCCCTCACTGAAATGGATAGATCCTCTAAGCAAAAGATCAACAAGGAAATAAAGACTTTAAATGACACACTGGACCAAATGGACTTCACAGATATATTCAGAACATTCCATCCCAAAGCAACAGAATACACATTCTTCTCTAGTGCCCATGGAACATTCTCCAGAATAGATCACATCCTAGGTCACAAATCAGCTCTCAACCAGTACCAAAAGATTGGGATCATTCCCTGCATATTTTCACACCACAGTGCTTTGAAACTAGAACTGAATCACAAGAGGAAAGTTGGCAAGAACTCAAATACATGGAGGCTAAAGAGCATCCTACTAAAGAATGAATGGGTCAACCAGGAAATTAAAGAAAAATTTAAAAAATTCATGGAAACCAATGAAAATGAAAACACAACTGTTCCAAATCTTTGGGATGCAGCAAAGGCAGCCCTGAGAGGAAAGTATATAGCAATACAAGCCTTTCTCAAGAAACAAAAAAAGTTCTCAAATACACAACCTAACCCAACACCTAAAGGAGCTGGACAAAGAACAGCAAATAAAGCCTAAAACCAGCAGGAGAAGAGAAATCATAAAGATCAGAGCAGAAATCAATGAAATAGAAACCAAAAGAACAGTAGAACAGATCAACGAAACTAGAAGCTGGTTCTTTGAAAGAATTAACAAGATTGAAAAACCCCTGGCCAGACTTATCAAAAAGAAAAGAGAAATGACCCAAATAAATGAAACCATGAATGAAAGAGGAGAGATCACAACCAACACTAAAGAAATACAAACAATTATAAGAACATATTATGAGCAACTCTATGCCAGCAAATTAGATAATCTGGAAGAAATGGGTGCATTCCTAGAGATGTATCAACTACCAAAACTGAACCAGGAAGACATTAAACTCAGGATCTTGAGATCAAGCCCTGAGCTAAGATGAAGAGTCAGATGCTTAACCGACTAAGCCACTCAGGCACCCCTTCAGACAGATTTTCTAAGGAGAGTGTACCACACGTCCAAAAGATAATATTTAAAATTTTCTATCCAGTGATGAGGAATAGGAATAAGTCATGGAGTCTGAATGGGGGGAGTAGGGTGCTGATGGTAACTCAAATGCCCTACCTATTTTCTAAAACAAGCTTTACTTTTGAGACTGCCTGGGCTCGACTCCCATAGGTCAGCAAGGTTGAGTGCCAAAGCAAAATGGAGCTTCTATTGGCGGCGTCTGAGGCCCTGGGAGAGAACCCACACTCCAATTCTTGAAACTGCCTCTTGTCCACACGATCTTCTCCACATTATGCTCACCCTACACACACGTGAAACAGAAGGAATCCCTCAAAACCAAACAAACACACAATCAACCCCTCTGCGAACAGGCTGTGAGAGCACTTGCTGAACTGTAGTGCTCTGTTCCTTAATAGCTGGGCCACTAAGGTAAGGAAAATCAGCTCTGTAAGCCTCAGTTTCTTTGGTTAAACACGAAGATAATTTGAGTTTTTTCCTCAGATGGTTATTGTGGACATAAATGAAATAGTACACAAAAGGAATGTATCATAACAGTTAAAGACGGTAGGTAGAATGTGCTCATTAGCCTCAATTCCCTGCTGAAACCCCACTGAAGTGACAAAAAAAAAAAAAGAATCTTTAAAAAAAATATACAAACTCACAAAGAGAACAAAGAAAAGGAAACATTAGCAATAACATTTTGGAAGGTGGAAAGTCGATAGATATTAAATAATTTATCGAACATCCAAAAGCTGCATTCAAAACTGGCAGCAGCTAAGAAGCAATTCAATTTACACTGAAGAAACTCTAAAAGCCTCTAGAATTGGTGGCACTCTGGCAGAACTGTTAAAAATCTCAAGAACTGGTGGTATCTCTGGGAGGGGGTTTATATAGGACTTAAAATAAGAGAAGTGGATAAAAGTGTGTTTAGCAGTCACTTCTCCATCTCTAGGAGTCCTGGGAATACTGCAGTGTTGGTTATCACAATGACTAAGGGAGGGGGGCTTCTGGCATTCAGTGAGCTGGGATCAGTCATGATCACTAAATGTGACACAACAAAGAATCATGCAGCCCCAAAATATCAACAAACCTGTCCCACTAGGAAACATTGATTTAGAGTCTTCCCAGACTCCTTCTCCTACTTGCATAGGTGACTACCACCTCTCACCCCATCAGAAGGTTAGAATTTTGTGTTCCAAAGAGGGTACGCAGTGATCTCTAGACTAGACAATGTCAGTCACAGTTGTGGGAGGGTACACCATTTTGCACACCATGATGTTGGTTACTATTAAAACTCCTAGTCTTTTTTTCCAACCTAACCACCCAGAATTTCAGCCAATTTGCTGCCCCACAGGCAGAAGAAATCAAGAGATTTCTCTGGAGAATCTAACTAGCTCGTGGGAAAAGTTCTAAATGTGCTGACATAGATGATTGCTCAGTGAAACAGACAAACTAGATTACCCTGAGTGAACATTACAGTTGATGAGTCCCACCCACAAATTCAGAGGTTCCAGTAAGTGTCTTAGTTTACACTCATAAATTCAAGTAGACAGCAAACAATAGCCAGGAGAGAAGCCAGAACAAATAAACAAATAAGAACAGATGGGTGGGAAAAGAGACTATGCAAGAAAAATAAATGAAAAAAGAAAATCTCCAACGTCCTTATAGAGGAGAAAGAAGTTCGGTGTCCAAGTAACTGTAGAGAGATAGATAATCTAGGAAATAATAGGAGGATAATTAAAAAAAAACACTAATAGAACAAATATGACCTTTAGGGGATAAAAATTATAAGAGAAATGAAGAATGTAATAAAAAGATTAAAAGGTAAATTTGAAAAAAATTGGGAAGAAGAGCAAAAGACTGAGATGAAAAATATTAGAGAAACAACATGAACATTGGTACAGGAGTTCCAATGACTGCATAGCAGAGTTTAAGAGAGAATGAGCAGAAGAAACAGAGAAAGGTATAAAAAACAAAGAAAACAACAACAAAAAACTCTGGAATCATTCTTAGAACCAAGGAAATTGAGTAGCCGTACTGAGAGAGCCCATGAAGGGCCCACAAAAATGAATGAAAATACATCTATACAAAAACACAGCATCTTGAATTTTAGACTGACAGGGACAAGCAGGTTATTTTTAAGCTTCTGGAGTTAAAATGGCATCCGATTTCTCGAAATGAAATAAACAAAGAAAACTGAAATAAGAAAATGGAAAAATGTTTTCAAAATTCTGAGATAAAATTATTTCCAACCTAAAATACTATACCTAGTCACTGTCAGTCAAGAGTGAGGGTAGAATAAAGACATTTTAGGCATGTGAGATCATAAAACTTTCCCTGCACCCGGTCTTATGAAATGACAGCATGACACGCTTTGCCAAAAACAAGAAAATAAACCAAAAATGGAGATGCGGCATAAAGGAAACACAGGTGCTTTTTTTTTTTTTAAAGATTTTTTATTTATTTATTTGAGAGAGAGAGAATGAGAGATAGAGAGCACGAGAGGGAAGAGTGTCAGAGGGAGAAGCAGACTCCCCGCCAAGCAGGGAGCCCGATGTGGGACTCGATCCCAGGACTCCGGGATCATGACCTGAGCCGAAGGCAGTCGCTTAACCAACTGAGCCACCCAGGCACCCAAGGAAACACAGGTTCTGACCCAAGAGAGAGGCCAAGGAAATCCTCTAGGCAATCGCAAAAGGGAAATTCCAAAAGACAGCTGGACAGCAGTTCTTGCTTCAATTCCAGATTGAAGCAAGTCAGGAGATGTCCACAAACATTGCTTTGAGAAGGTGACAGAGAGGGAATACCTAAAGGATCTTAATATACTGAAATACAATTTCAACAGAAGGAGGGAAGCATGGAATAAATTAGTGAAAATTAATAGAAGATATGTAAGTTTTTAAATATAGATTTAATCCAAATTATCACATAATCATTTTTGGATGATGGAGACATAAGAAGAGTACAAATATTTGAGGGCAAAATGGGGTGAGAAAGATTCTGTTAACATCTCATCTTTCTAAAGAATCAAAAAGTAACTAAGCATATTATTTAGAGATGTAAAGAAAATTGCAAACAAGTCTATTAAAAGACCCAAAATCATTTTCTTTGGGTAACAGAAAATGTGGGGATGAGGGAGGGGTCAGAAAACTGCCTTTTTTATGATGAATTCTATAAAACTTTGGGGCATGTTTATTGTGATTTTAAAAATAAAAAGTAGAAGCATGTGGAACATTAATAAAATAAAAATTAAATTTAAAAAATTTATAGTATAGGGCGCCTGGGTGGCTCAGTTGGTTAAGCGACTGCCTTCAGCTCAGGTCATGATCCTGGAGTCCTGGGATCGAGTCCCGCATCGGGCTCCCTGCTCAGCGGGGAGTCTGCTTCTCCCTCGGACCCTCCCCCCTCTCATGCTCTCTCTCTCTATCTCATTCTCTCTCTCAAATAAATAAATAAAATCTTAAAAAAAAAAAATTAAAAAATTTATAGTATAGTATAGTGCCAACACATTGTAAGCTGTCAATATTATTCCTCTTGATATGAATAATTAAAGAACTGTAAGGGTTTGTTCTCTTAAGCACCTTAAATTTTCCTTTTTGGTATTACTTATATTATCCATTTTCTCAGTAAACTGATTTGTTCCAGGGCAAAGAAGTATATTCCAATATACCATTGCTTGAATAATCCCAAAATCCCAGTCACTCTGAGATTAAATTAATATGTTTGATAGTACTATACTTTATGTACAGTTAAAATGTTGAATTAATTTTGTGTGTGTGTGTGTGTGTGTGTGTGTGTGTGTGTGGTGAGAGAATAAGGAAGATATGTAAGTTAATATTGAGCTAATACAAAGTGTGCCTATAATGTAAATAAGAGTAATTTTTTTCAGAATATCACCAGAGAATGGTTAAGATCTAACAATATTTTAGTGCATCAAATGTGAAATAATATTTATCTCATTTAATCTCACAACATTCTCTCTTAAAAACCACTATTCCTATTTTAGCATAGCTATTACTAATAATATTAGATTATACCCATTGAATGTTTTCTATGTATGAGACCCTATGTCAGTGCTTCCTCTAAATTACCTCATTTAAACCATTTTTAAAATGAGTAAACTTAGATTCAAGAAGGCTGGGTAATTTGTCTATGCTCAAAGCTAATATAGGATGCAACCAGTTTCATAATCATTATTTAGACCCTGTGCTCTTTAGTTCTATATATATTTCCCCTGCTGTAATTAATTCTTTAATCCTACCTTCTAAGGAACAAAAATGAGTGTTCAGTGGACTCTATTGTCCCAAACAAGAGTGTGGAAATGGTTTCAAGGACATAGTGTGAATCCAGTAGGAAAGCTGGGAATTCATATCGAATTCATCAATCTTTGTAACTTGTCCATCCTTTCCATCTTGGCTATCACTTGCTTATTTTTCCATAATGATTGTCATAAGGATCAGAGTGGAATGAGGACTGCTGAGGAGATGGGGTATCATTGCACGGCTAGTTTTGTTTATCAAAGTGAATGTTGACCTCATCAAAGTGATGACATTAAGACATTGGTAGAGAATAAATTGATAAATCCTGAAGAAACTGATAAAACCTAATTTATTTTGCATAGTTCTGATTTCTCCCTTAATGTCTAGATGCATCAGGATGGCCAATGACTAAAGGCAGCTGACATCAGCTAAGTTACTCTGTCTACTTGGTTTTGTAGTGGCTTTTCTGAGATGGATATTCTGTGATTGGCATTAATATGTATCACAAAGATACAACTTGTGACCACACACGTAGGTCTTTCCACATGCCTCTTCCTCAGACTGCCTTTTCCTTGATTTTCTAATCTTTTCCTTCATTTTCTGGCTCCATGCAGTCAAGTCATTTGCTACTGCCTATCTTCCTTTGGTGCCAGGTGCACCACACTAACTTCTGACTAGTGAGGGGATTCCCACTCACCACTGTTATGGCAGCCCATGAGGAGGAATGTATTGTAGTTACAATCTATTTGGGATCTGTGCTCATATACTGAACCAATCAACCTATGAAATAAACAGCCTTTTCCCTCCCATGTTAGCTGGTCATATGGGGTCATACCAGCATGGGCTGAGGAAGAGGCCCTGGTGCAACCATAGTGGATGACACAGGTGTCTGGGACACCTACTGAGGCAGCTTGCTTGTGACCTCCATACCTGCCTATGATTTATCCTAGGATGTACTATTTTTCTCTTAAAATAGACCACTGTTGATAATGCTCAATCTCACTAGATGGTGGCATAGAGAATCAAGCTCCTGATGGGCACTTCTGGTCCCAAGCCCACTTCATAATACATGGTCAAATTTTTTTATCTCCTGCCTTGTATGAAGCCAGTTTTCTGAAAGGTGTAAAATTTTCTGTACAGCTGGTATGGTCTTGCTCCAGAAACCTAGTGAGCTATATTGTGATTCTCCTACTAGGGCTTTCCATATACTCCATACAACATCTGTTTCCAACAGAAATACTTCTCATACCATAGGTTGCAAAATCCTTTCCAATTTCAGACTGCACCAAAACTGGCATTCTTTAGTGTCATCTGATATACATGTCAAAGAAATATTCCCAGGTGCAGAAAATGTTATTTCTAGAACCCAAAAAGACCTACCAGATATTATGCCTCCTTGTTAATATGGGGGGTTGAGGAATGTAATGATATCTCATGCCCTGGAATGTTGGACCCTGAAGACTTTATCAATGTGGCAAGTCTCTGAATCCTAGGAAGGCCTATAGTTAAGAACTGTAAGGATGTAAGATTTTATCCTATTTGCAAGCTAAATTGTGACAGCTTTGTAGATGCTGGATAAAGATACAAAACTCCTGGATCAGAGATGAAGAATCATGTTACTCACCAAATAGCATGAATATCGTGTTTGCCTGTTTTCCTTGCCACCAAAACGTAGTGGAGCAACATAAAAGACCCAGGTAAACTCTGCACACACAGTAGGTTTGCATCACAGCTGAGGTACCCAAGGGTTAGTGAACTGAAATCTTTGAGACTGAATAGTAAGCCTGCCTGATCTCTGTCCAGAAGGGGACTGTCCATACTATCAGGGACAGTAAACAAACCTACCCTTTTGCTCTGGAGAGAGAAACACTATATTTTCCAAGTCTCATTGGTATACAAAGATTCTTGAAAAGATAATCCGGTACAAATGCAGTCAGTGCCTCTGCTTGGAAACAAGCAGCAATTCTAGAGACCGTGGAGAGTTGTCTCCCATTAGGCCTTCCACGTACTCGCCACTTCTTGTTCATCTGGTCTGATCTCTTTGGAAAAAGACTGAAAGCATCATTACCATATATATTTCCCATGGTGTTGTAGGGTTGTTTTCCCTAGAGATCCAGTTTCTCTTTCAGTTAATGGATTACAGAAGAAAAAAAGTGGATGAAGTCTGGAATTTGGGTGAGGGAATCATGATATTTTTTATTGAGGCAGCAGCCCTTACCTTTCTGATAATCCATATTTGATTTTCTCTTTTTGTATGCATTAAGCAATATTTTTGTTGGCAGCCTATCTTGCCCATAGGGATGTCTTGCTCTATGAAATATCTTCATAGTTCTCTACAGGTAGAGATTTTCTGGCTGTCACTATGGTTTTGTTGCTTAGTATAATAATTGCACTCACTTGTCTTCTTACTGTTGAACACTGAAGCTTGACATATACTATATGGGGATCCTGCCAACCCCATTTTTCAGCAAGCCTCCTGTATAATAGCATCTCCTAACATCATCTATGATCTACACAGGACAGCCACCACTGAGCTTCTCAGTGGTGCTGGATCACTTTCGCCAGTGTCCTCTTCACCGGTGTTTCTCTCTGGGTCCTCCTGCAGAACATTAACATCTTACAGTCTTTCTAGTTTTATGTGGAATATCCAGTCTCTGAGTCTATTGACCCTTCTTTCACCCATCTGCCACACTAGTTTTGTCATTCCTCTGTCATTTGTTATGGACATTTCTTTTTCCAAGTTTCCAAAGGCAATCCTAGCAATATGTTAGCAATGTGTCCCAGGATCCTTTCTAAGATGTTAAATCTTAAATTATGGAAGCATTCTCCTATATCAATAAGGTCTCAATTATCCAGTTTTATACTCTATCTCCCAGAATCATCACCTCAGGATCTGTCCCATACATACTTCCTGACCCTCCTGTATATGGAAGTTAGGTTTTTCAGCTCCGTCAAGGTAAGATCCCTTTTATCTCCTAGAAGTCCCAACAATTCTTGAAGTAGTTCGTAAGAGCTTGTTGTCTTTGATGGCAGAAACTTCTGCATCATCATCAGGCAGGCGAGGAGTGTTAACCTTTAACACAGAGGAATGGACCACTTCTAAAGTCCAGAATATTCAAGGGAATCTGGGGACTCAAGTTTGTGTGCTTCAACTCAGACATCCCCATTCTCTTCTCATGGGCCCACTACTCCTACTAGGTTGAGAATTCAACTCTGCTATGCTTATAATTAAGTCTTAGGCCTGATCCTCAGTCTTTTCAGGTATTATGACAAGGATGCTGTCTAGGATTTATGCTTGGCCTTTGGTGATGAATCACCCTTAGTCTTTCCTCATCTTTCTCCAAGATATAAATATTCCTCAGCATTGCCATTAAATTCCATAGCTCTTATAATTATCATTTCCCCATAATTTCCAAGCACTGCTAGTTCATCCCTTTCTATTGATATACAGTCTCAGTTTGACACCTATGAAAGTTTTAACAATTGCTGTTCTACCATGTCAGAGGCTGCCAGTGCTCCAGAGGCCACCAGTACTCCTATAACTACTACAAGTGGTTGAATTCTCATTGCCACATTACCTGCAGCTCCAAAATCTCACCTTCCCAAGGGCCTTCTTTTTAGGTCATTCCTGGTACCAACTATCATAGATTGTCTTTCAAAGAAACAGACTCTGAGATGGAGATTTGCATTTATTGGAGAGCGTTCTCAGGATCCAATACTCATGGGTAAGTGAAGGAACAGCATTTGACAAAAGAACTCTGAGAGATGGGATTGCTCTATAGAGTTGTTCAGATTTTCAGGCAAATAAGGTAGATTTTGACCAGTCATTGGACGCATGCTACCAACAGAAAGGGGGCAAGACCTTGGGTGAATTGGGCTCTTCAGACAAGGGCCATTCATGGAGTGGGTCTCAGCTTAAAACTGCCAATCCTCGACTCTCCCAGCATCTGTGGGAGTGAGCATTTCATTCCTGAAGGGGAAAATCTGAATAACACAACACCACATCCACAATAGCATAATTTAACCATATTCTATAGTCTACAAGAAAAACAAACATTGTAGAAATACACTAATGGTTAAATTCCATGTTCCTTTAAGACTCCATATCTCCACTTTATACTCCGGATTCCATGTCCTCTAGTTGTCAAAAGGATTTTGCTCCTTAATGATTCTTCCTACTTCAGCACCACCACTGTCACCACTTAATTCCAATTCTTTATCCCTAATGACTATATTATTCCATGTGCATGCAAACATATTCTAGTATCTTCTCTTTTCTGTCAGTAATGGAAGAAAGAAAAAAGAGAGACAGAGAGAGAAACAGAGTAAAATAAAAAGACAAAATTAAAAATTAAAAACTCATCATTTCCACATTTCTCTGCTAAAATCTTGAAAGATTTATCTAAAATCTGTCTCCTTTTTCTCCTCCCCTCTCTTAATAACTTCTTTCCTCATCCTACTGTAAAAATCTGTTGCCCCTTCATAACATTGAAACTGCTCCTAAGAAGGTCTCTGACAACTAACCTGTTGCCTGTATCAATGGTTATTTGTCTTTACTTACTTTAATTAACCTCTCACTTAAAATAGTTAACCACTCTCTAGGGAGCCTGGGTGGCACAGTCGGTTAGGCGTTGGACTCTTGATTTCAGCTCAGGTTATGATCTCAGGGTCTTGAGATTGAGCCCCGCATCAGGCTCTGTGCTCAGCATGGGGTCTGCTTGAGATTCTCTCTCCCTCTGCCCCTCCCCCCAACTCACATTCTCTCTTTCTCTCTCAAAAACAAATAAATGAACCTTTAAAAAAAGATAAAATAGTTAACACCTCTCTTCATCTTAAAACTTTTTCTTCTCTCCAATTAGTGACAACACATTATCCTGGTTTTCCTTATTTTGTAATGACTAATTTTTAGAATTTACTTTCCTGGATATTCCTCTTGGGATGGACCACTAAATGTTGGGATACCCCAGAACTTAGTCTTGACATCCTTCCATTTAATATGTACATTCATTTTTTTTAGAAATATCTTCTAATTATCAGGCTTTAAATACCCTCTATATACTTTTAACACCCAAATCTCTATGTCTGGATCTGACTGTTCCTCTAAATTACAAAAGTCTAAATTACAAAAATTATTCCTTTATGTACTTGGCATCTGCACTTAAATGTCTAACTCAAACTCAAACATGGCTAAATTGTTCTTTTTTTGAAATGTCATTAAGTAACTTAAGCTAAAATATAATTGTCACTTTTTATGACAACATTTCTTTCACCTCCCATATTAACCAATTTACCATTACCAAAACCAACGGACTTTTCCCTCTGAATCAAAACTTAATATCTCCACATTTTTATCTATTTTCTGTATGACCATCTTTGTTCAAATCATTACCATCTCTTGGACTAATTTGATCAGACTTTGTTCCTTAACTGTTGCTCCCTCCTGTAAATTATGCCACAAACAAAAGCCAAGATCATTTTGGAATTGTAAATCAGAGAATGTTTCGTCTTTGCTTAAAATCTTCCAATAGCGTCTACCTGCAATTAGACTAAAATATGAACTCATATTTTGGAACACACAGGTAAATATGATGATGTGATACCTATCTTTTCCATATCATCTTATGTCTTACTCCTCTGTATTGGTTCCTTTCCAGTCAGAGCCAGGTTGGCCTGGAGTCAGTTCTTAGATCACCCCAGGCTTGTTCTTTCCTAGGGCCACTGCATTGACAATGCCATCTGTTTTGGATGACCTCTCAGTTTTGACCACTCCTAGCTCTTATAATCTTATAATATAATAACTGAATATTATAATTCAGCTTCCATTTCACTACCCTATATAAGGAAGTTATCTCAATACTTTCTACCAAATCATGCTGTATATGTGCTATGCACATAATAACATCTAAATATTTGTTGCAGGAAAGAATAGAGAGAGGAAGAAAGGGGGCCTGGTAGGGGGGAAAAAGGAAGAAAGAATATAGTTTATTCACTAAATTTTGTCTGTTGAAGTTAGTTGCAGTAAAAGGCTAATGGAAGGTGCATATCATTGAGGATATTGAAATATACTTGATTTTACTGCCTTAAATTTTTTTCTTACAATTACTTTAAAGATTAGCAAAGAGGGACTATCTGGCAATGGAGACATTATTATGCAGATAAATGTTACTATGCTCAATGAAAGCATTGGATATAGCATTGGATTTAATATACTTTTTAAGTTAAAGTATCTTCATTGAATGTGATTTAAATGTCATATTTCTGAGGTAAGGGGTTATATTATTTTTTTCTTTCTGCTATTACACTGCCTTGTAAGTAAGTATGCTTAACAAATATTTGCTTAAAAACTAAATGACTATATAAACTCACACAACTTATCCAAAGTTCACTTGATTTTTTTGAGACACTCACCATAAAGGTTTGATCATTTTTCTGCCAAACTAATATATGAAGTTTCTCTTTCAGTATAGTGAAATGAATCCCTACTAGACTAAAGGTAATGTAGGTAGCAACTATGAAGTCTGGATGCACACACACATACACACACACACAATCCCTGAGATTTAATAGTTTTTAGAAAGGAGTTAAACTTCAGCAAAAGGGACCAGCACTGGGTATTTATTATTAATATGGCTGCAGAATTAGGGAAAAATTTCTTTTGCAGAAAAGCATAAGATAGCTGATATTCCTTTTAAAATCCTGACAACTTTGCATTGGCACAAACCAGAGGACAAAACCCGGGGCAACAGCAGAAAATAGAGAAAATCCTAGGAGAAGAGAATTAGAGAAGGATAGCTCAGAAGTCTGTGTATGAACTCTAGCCCAATCTCTAGCTGAATCTTCCAGATATGTGGGCACAGAATAAAATCAGCTCTCCACAGAGGCTATAAAGTAACAGAACTGCAATTTGAGCAGCCCCCCACTGCAAACAAGACAGAGTTTGCAGTTTGAGACTAACCAAGTTAATTGCCTTCTGAAACAAAAAATGAAAACATACACATCCACTGGAGGAATGTAAGAGAATCCACGTTCTCAACAAGATAACATTTAAAATGTCCAGGATCCAATATTGAATTACTTAACATATGAAGACAAAGAAATAAGGAAGTGTGGCTCATTTTGAGTGAAAAGATAATCAATAAAAGCCAACCCTAGTAGACACAGATGTTGGAATTATCAAACCAGGGTTTAAAGAAGCTATTATAGGTATAAGGGCGGAGCAAGATGGTGGAGGAGTGGGAGACCTGGTTTTCGTCTGGTCTCAGGAATTCAGCTGAATAGGGATCAAACCATTCTGAACACCTAGGAACTCAACAGATCGAAGAGGAGAGTAGTATCTCAACAGGAGATCGAAGAGGAGAGTAGTATCAATTCTCTGAACAGAGAAGCGACCACTTACTAGAAGTTAGGACGTGTGGAGAAGTGAATCCGAGGAGATATTCGGGAGGATAGATGGCAGGGGAGGGGGCCTCTGTGGGCCGCTTCTGGCAAGTGATAGAGCCGCGGAGCACAAAATCGGAACTTTTAGAAGTCGGCTCTGCTGAGGGACGTCGCTCCAGTGGCTAAGTGGGGGGTGGAACCCTCACGGGACAGTGTGGTCTCAGGACCCTCGGGGTCACAGAAAGACTGGGGGTGCCTGAGTGCGGCAGAGCTCCCAGGTATCGGAGCGGGGAGGCTGGCTGCAGAGACAGGGCCGAGGCGCAGGCTCTCAGCTCTGGGTTGCCATAAACTGATCTGCAGCCCAGTTGGGCCACTGCGCCTCCAGCAGGGACCCAACAAGCAGCAGAGCCGGGGAGACTCCCCTCCCTCCCCCAGGAGGAGCGGCGCGGGAGTGCACCGCAGGGATCTGCTGGGTTTGGAGACTCCACACAGGGTCGGGTGCCAGAGATAGAAACGCTCGGTCACAGGCCGGGTGAGCACGGAGTGCGGCCGGAGACCGGGGAGATGGGAGTGATTGACTGCTTTTCTCTGGGGACACACTGAGGAGCGGGGCCCCGAGTTCTCGGCTCCTCCGGGCAGAGAGTGGGAGGCCACCATTTTCACCCTGGTCCTCCAAAGCTGTGCCGAGAGCTTGCAGGGAACAAAAGCTCCTGAGAGCAAACCCGAGCAGCTTGCTTAGCCCGGACCGACAAGGGTGGGGCAATTCCGCCTCCAGCAAAGACATTTGGGAACCACGGCAACAGGCCCCTCCCCCAGAAGATCAGCACGAACAGCCAGCAAGCCAAGAACAAGTTTAACGATCAAGGAGAACGAGAGAACTCCAGCGCTAGGGGAATACTGCACATAGAATTCATGGCTTTTTTTACCATGATTCATTTGTTTTTCAAAGTTAATTTTTTAAACTGGTTTTTTTTTTTTGAATTTTTCTTTTTCCCTTTTTCAACCAACATCTTATCAATCCCTTTTTTAAAAAAACATTTTTTATTTTTCATTTTTAGAGTCATATTTTATCCCTTCATAGTAGTTACCCTTATTTTTGGCATATATATATATATAAGTTTTTCTCTCTTTAAAATTTTGATATACAGTTTCTTCTAACAGATCAAAATATACCCTAAATCACTAGTGTATGGCTTTGTTCTAGTCTCCTGCCTGATCACAGTCTTTCCTATTTTTTTTCTTTTCTTTTTTTTTTAAATCTTCTTCTGTCTTCTTTCAAACAACTTCTTATCAATTCTGTTTATAAAACCTTTTATAATTTTCATCTTTACAGTCATCTTCCATTCCTTCATTGTATCAACCCTTATTTTGTACATATATAATAAGTCTTTCTTCCTTTAAAATTTTAGGAAGCACTTTCTTCTGACAGACCAAAATACGCCCAAAATCTAGTGTGTGGCACTGATCTATGCACTAGCCTGATCATAGTTGATCAAATTTTTTTATGTTTTGTTTTGTTTTTGTTTTTTTTTATATTTTTCTTTTTCTTTTTTTTTTTTTT
>NW_027397073.1:32792684-32892897 GCF_003265705.2 Callorhinus ursinus
TTTTTCTTTTTTTTTTTTTTCTCTTTCTTTTTCCTTTCTTTCCCATTCTTTTCCCCTGGTTTCAGGTCTTTTCTGATTTGTATAGAGTATATTTGCTGGGAACATTGTTAACCTGTTAGCATTTTGTTCTCTCATTCATCTGTTCTCCTCTGGACAAAATGACAAGACAAAAAAAATCACCTCAGCAAAAAAAACAAGAGGTAGTACCGTCTGCCAGGGACATACTCAATACGGACATTAGTATGATGTTGGACATAGAGTTCAGAATCATGACTTTAAAGATACTAGCTGGCCTTGAAAAAGTGTGGAAGTTATTAGAGAAACGCTTTCTGGAGAAATAAAAGAACTAAAATCTAACCAAGTCGAAATCAAAAAGGCTATTAATGAGGTGCAATCAAAAATGGGGGCACTAACTGCTAGGATAAATGAGGCAGAAGAGAGAATCAGTGATATAGAAGACCAAATGATGGAAAATAAAGAGGCTGAGAAAAAGAGAGTGAAACAACTACAAGATCAGGAGGGCAGAATTCGAGAGATAAGCGATACGATAAAACGAAACAACATTAGAATAATTGGGATCCCAGAAGAAGAAGAAAGTGAGAGAGGGGCAGAAGGTATATTGGAGCAAATTATAGCAGAGAACTTCCCTAATGTGGGGAAGGAAACAGACATCAAAATCCAGGAGGCACAGAGAACCCCTCTCAAAATCAATAAAAATAGGTCAACACCCCGACCTCTAATAGTAAAACTTACACGTCTCAGAGACAAAGAGAAAATCCTGAAAGCAGCTCGGGAGAAGAGATAGGTAACTTATAATGGTAGAAACATTAGATTGGCAACAGACCTTTCCACAGAGACCTGGCAGGCCATAAAGGCCTGGCATGATATCTTTAGAGCATTAACAAGTAAAATATGCAGCCAAGAATACTATATCCAGCTAGGCTGACATTGAAAATAGAAGGAGAGGTAAAAAGCTTCCAGGACAAACAGAAACTAAATGAATTTGCAAACACAAAACCAGCCTTAAAAGAAATATTGAAAGGGGTCCTCTAAGCAAAGAGAGAGCCTAAAAGCAGCATAGATCAGAAAGGAACACAGACAACATACATTAACAGTCACCTTACAGGCAATACAATGGCACTAAATTCATATCTTTCAATAGTTACCCTGAATGTAAATGGGCTAAATGCCCCAATCAAAAGACACAGGCTATCAGATTGGATTAAAAAACAAGACCCATCCATATGCTGTCTGCAAGAGACTCATTTTAGACCCAAAGACACCCCCACATTGAAAGTGAGGGGGTGGGAAACGATTTACCATGCTAATGGAAACCAAAAGAAAGCTGGGGTGGCAATCCTTATATCAGACAAACTAGATTTTAAAACAAAGACTATAATAAGAGATGAAGAAGGACACTATATCTTACTTAAAGGGTCTATCCAACAAGAAGATCTAACAATTGTAAATATCTATGCCCCTAACATGGGAGCAGCCAATTATATAAGCCAATTAATAACAAAAACAAAGAAACACATTGACAACAATACAATAATAGTGGGGGACTTTAACAGCCCCCTGACTGAAATGGGCAGATCTTCTAAGCAAAAGATCAACAAGGAAATAAAGACTTTAAATGACACACTGGACCAAATGGACTTCACAGACATATTCAGAACATTCCATCCCAAAGCAATGGAATACACATTCTTCTCTAGTGCCCATGGAACATTCTTCAGAATTGATCACATCCTAGGTCACAAATCACGTCTCAACCAATACCAAAAGATTGGGATTATTCCTTGCATATTTTCAGACCACAGTGCTTTGAAACTAGAACTGAATCACAAAAGGAAAGTCAAAAAGAACTCAAATACATGGAGGCTAAAGAGCATCCTACTAAAGAATGAATAGGTCAACCAGGAAATTAAAGAAAAATTTAAAAAATTCATGGAAACCAATGAAAATGAAAACACAACTGTTCCAAATCTTTGGGATGCAGCAAAGGCAGTCCTAAGAGGAAAGTATATAGCAATACAAGCCTTTCTCAAGAAACAAGAAAGGTCTCAAATACAAAACCTAACCCCACACCTAAAGGAGCTAGGGAAAGAACAGCAAATAAAGCTTAAACCCAGCAGGAGAAGAGAAATCATAAAACTCAGAGCAGAAATCAATGAAATAGAAACCAAAAGAACATTAGAACAGATCAGTGAAACTAGGAGCTGGTTCTTTGAAAGAATTAACAAGATTGATAAACCCCTGGCCAGACTGATCAAAAAGAAAAGAGAAATGACCCAAATCAACAAAATCATGAATGAAAGAGGAGAGATCACAACCAACACCAAAGAAATACAAACAATTATAAGAACATATTATGAGCAACTCTATGCCAGCAAATTAGATAACCTGGAAGAAATGGGTGCATTCCTAGAGATGTATCAACTACCAAAACTGAACCAGGAAGAAATAGAAAACCTGACCAGACCTAAAACCACTAAGGAAATTGAAGCAGTCATCAAAAATCTCCCAACAAACAAAAGCCCAGGGCCAGATGGCTTCCCAGGGGAATTCTATCAAACATTACAGAAGAATTAATACCTATTCTCCTGAAACTGTTCCAAAAAATAGAAATGGAAGGAAAACTTCCAAACTCATTTGATGAGGACAGCATTACCTTGATCCCAGAACCAGATAAAGACCCCATCAAAAAGGAGAATTACAGACCAATATCCTTGATGACATGGATGCAAAAATTCTCACCAAAATCCTAGCCAATAGGATACAACAGTACATTAAAAGGATTATTCACCATGACCAAGTGGGATTTATCCCTGGGCTGCAAGGTTGGTTCAACATCCGCAAATCAATCAACGTGATACAATACATTAACAAAAGAAAAAACAAGAGTCATATGATCCTCTTAATAGATGCAGAAAAAGCATTTGACAAAGTACAGCATCCTTTCTTGATCAAAACTCTCCAGAGTATAGGGATAGAGGGTACATACCTCAATATCATAAAAGCCATCTACGAAAAACCTACAGTGAATATCATTCTCAATGGGGAAAAGCTGAGAGCTTTTCCCCTAAGGTCAGGAACGCGGCAGGGATGTCCACTCTCACCACTGCTATTCAACATAGTATTAGAAGTCCTAGCCACAGCAATCAGCAACAAAAAGAAATCAACGGCATGCAAATCGGCAAAGAGGAAGTCAAACTGTCACTCTTTGCAGATGATATGATACTGTATGTGGAAAACCCAAAAGACTCCACCCCAAACTGCTAGAACTCATACAGGAATTCAGCAAAGTAGCAGGATATAATATCAATGCACAGAAATCAGTGGCATTCCTATACACCAACAAGGCAGAAGAGAGACAAATCAAGGAGTCGATCCCATTCACAATTGCACCCAAAACCATAAGATATCTAGGAATAAATTTAACCAAAGAGGCAAAGGATCTGTACTCAGAAAACTATAAAATACTCATGAAAGAAATTGAAGAAGACACAAAGAAATGGAAAAACGTTCCATGCTCATGGATTGGGAGAACAAACATTGTGAAGATGTCAATGCTCCCTAGAGCAATCTACACATTCAATGAAATCCCCATCAAAATACCCTCCACTTTTTTCAAAGAAATGGAACAAATAATCCTAAAATTTGTATGGAACCAGAAGAGACCCCCGAATAGCCAGAGGAATCTTGAAAAAGAAAAGCAAAGCTGGCGGCATCACAATTCCGGACTTCCTGCTCTATTACAAAGCTGTCATCATCAAGACTGTATGGTACTGGCACAAAACCAGACACATAGATCAATGGAACAGAATCAAGAGCCCAGAAATGGACCCTCAACTCTATGGTCAACTCATCCTTGACAAAGCAGGAAAGAATGTCCAATGGAAAAAAGACAGTCTCTTCAACAAATGGTGTTGGGAAAATTGGACAGCCACATGCAGAAGAATGAAACTGGACCATTTCCTTACACCACACACAAAAAGAGACTCCAAAAGGTTGAAAGACCTAAACGTGAGACAGGAGTCCCTCAAAATCCTAAAGGAGAACACAGGCAACAACCTCTTCGACCTCAGCCGCAGAAACTTCTTCCTAGAAACATCGCCAAAGGCAAGGGAAGCCAGGGCAAAAATGAACTATTGGGATTTCATCAAGATAAAAAGCTTTTGCATAGCAAAAGAAACAGTCCACAAAACCAAAAATGGGAGAAAATATTTCCAAATGACATATCACATAAAGAGCTAGTATCCAAAATCTATAAAGAACTTATCAAACTCAACACCCAAAAAACAAATAATCCAATTAGGAAATGGGCAGAAGACATGAACACACATTTTTCCAAAGAAGACATCCAAATGGCCAACAGACACATGAAAAAGTGCTCAACATTGCTCGGCATCAGGGAAATCCAAATCAAAACCTCCATGAGATACCACCTCACACCAGTCAGAATGGCTAGAAATAACAAGTCAGGAAATGACAGATGTTGGCAGGGATGCGGAGAAAGGGGAACACTTCTACACTGTTGGTGGGAATGCAAGCTGGTGCAACCACTCTGGAAAACAGTATGGAGGTTCCTGAAACAGTTGAGAATAGAGCTACCATATGATCCAGCAATTGCACTACTGGGTATTTACCCCAAAGATACAAATGTTGGGATTCGAAGGGGTACGTGCACCCCAATGTTTATAGCAGCAATGTCCACAATAGCCCAGCTGTGGAAAGAGCCAAGATGTCCATCGACAGATGAATGGATAAGGAAGAAGAGGTATATATACAGAATGGAATATTATGCAGCCATTAAAGGAATGAGATCTTGCCATTTGCAACGACGTGGATGGAAGTGGAGGGTGTTATGCTGAGTGAAATAAGTCAATCAGAGAAAGACATGTATCATATGACCTCGCTGATATGAGGAATTTTTAACCTCAGGAAACAAACTGAGGGTTGTTGGAGTGGTCGGGGGTGGGAGGGATGGGGTGGCTGGGTGATAGACATTGGGGAGGGTATGTGTTATGGTGAGCGCTGTGAATTGTGCAAGACTGTTGAATCACAGATCTGTACTTCTGAAACAAATAATGTAATATATGTTAAGAAAAAAAAAAAGAAAAGAAGATAGCAGGAGGTGAAGAATGAAGGAGAGTAAGTCGGAGGGGGAGACGAACCATGAGA
Source organism: Callorhinus ursinus (assembly GCF_003265705.2). NCBI lineage: Eukaryota > Metazoa > Chordata > Mammalia > Carnivora > Otariidae > Callorhinus > Callorhinus ursinus. The sequence goes on from NW_027397073.1 coordinate 32,797,872, forward strand.
CACGATGGACTCTGAAAAACAAACTGAGGTTTCTAGAGGGGAGGGGGTGGGGGGATGGGTTAGCCCGGTGATGGGTATTAAAGAGGGCACATTCTGCGTGGATCACTGGGTGTTATGCACAAACAATGAATCATGGAACACTACATCAAAAACTAATGATGTAATGGATGGTGATTAACATGACAATAAAAAATTTTAAAAAAAGAAGCTATTATAATTTTATTCCCTGAAGTATAAGAAGATATGCTTCTAATAAATCAAAAATTAGGAAACCACAAGAGATAAGTGATAATTATATATATTGAATGTTAATATATAAGTATATTAATAATACATAATGATATATATTATTAAATGATTTATATATTAAAATACTCAAAATTTTAGAAATAAAATAAAAATTAAAATTGACTAGATGGGCTTACTTGTGGAATGGACACGACAGTGCAAAGAATAGTAAACTCGAAGATAGCCTAGTAAAAATTATACAACCTTAAAGAGTGAGAAAAAATATAGAAAAAAAATTTGAAGAGTTCAAGGCACTGTGGAGAAATATTTAAAGTTCAACACATGTATCCCTGAAAGGAGAGTAAGAATAGGGGAAACAAATAGTCAAATAAATAATGGACCCAAACAGCTCCATTTGGGGGGAAAGCAGAAATTTTCATATGCTCAAAGTTTAGATAAACCCAATAATAATATATATATGAAGAAAACCACACTTAACTATATCATAGTAAAACTGATAGAAATAACAAAGAAAAGACTATCTTAAAAGCATCCAGAGAAAACAATGCATTACATACAGTTAAACATCAACTGAAATCACTGGGAATGTTCCATTGGAAAGAATGACCACCAGAATAGAATGAGAGTACTTAAAGTGCTGATAAAAAAAATATAAAAAATTTGCCAATCCAGAATTTTATATCTAGTGAATATTATTTAAGAAATAAGACACTTTCAGATAAAACTTAGAGCATTCATTGCTAGTAGATCTGCACCATAAGAAATGCTATCAGAAGATCTTTAGGCTGAAAGAGAACTAATACAGGAGGGAAAAAGTCTCCAGGAAGAATGAAAGCATAGTTAAGTGAGTAAATATATTTCTAAAACAATTTTTCTCTTTATTTTAAATTCTAATTATTATAAATGTTACATATATGTTTATATTATTATATAACATATTATCATTATATTGTATATATATATATATAACATTTTCTTGTGGCATTTATAATGAAAATAGATACAACACAAATGACAACTATAGCAAAAGGAGAAGGGAAGTATACAGGTTAAATGTTTCACTATTTCTGTTGAGGTGGTATAATATTCAAGCAAATCAGACCGTAAAGGTTAAAGATGCATACTGTAACAGCTACAGCAACCATTAAAAATAATGCAAACAGTTATATCTAAAAAGACAGAAAAATTAAATACACTCTGAAAAATATTTATTTCAAGAGAATGTAGGAAAGGGGCTGCAAATGAACAACAACAACAAAATACAGGGGACAATAGGAAAACTAATAATAAAAGTACAGACCAAAATTCAACCATACTAGTAATTGCATCACATATGCTATGCAGCAGTGAGCCTGAGAAGGTTGGAGTGGCTATATTAATATAAGACAAAACAAACTTCAAAACAAAGAATATTATCAGAGATAAAAAGGGATACTTCATAATGATAAAGGGTCAGTTTATCTGAAAGTCATAACAATCATAAACGTGTATGAACTAAATAACAGTGCTTCAAAATACATGAAGTAAGGGGACAGAATTAAAAGAAAAACAGACAATTCAACAAATATAGTAGATGATGTGAACACCTTTATTTCAGCAATTAATAGAAAAATCAGACACAAATGAACAGTAAGCACAAAAATGATCTGATCAATATGAAACACCTTGGCCTCATTGATATTTATGGAACACTACACCCAAACAGCTACAGTAAACACACTGTCTTCCAGTGTACATAGTACATTTGCTGAGATTAACCATATGTCCATACTGGGCAGATAAATTTTCCTTTAAGACAATAAAATATTGGAGTGAGAAGATTAACAGTATGAAGAACTGCACAAAAAGTGACAATATGGATGAGAAACAAAATAAAAGAGTTTGGGAGTGAAGAGTGAGCAAAAAGAAAGCTGAACATATAGATATAAACATTAATTCATCTAAGTCAGTTACTTGTCTGTTTCTCCATATTGAAAGAAGACCCTTATAGTAAGCACATCAAATACACAAAATAACTGGTCAGTAGAGCAAATGTTTTTCTTATGATCATTGATTTTATGAGGATATGGTATTTTTTTTCACACAGAGTAGCTCCCATTTAGGAGATATATTTTATTCACCTGAACTGTCCAGTACTTTTTTCCTTAAGTTTTTCTCTAACACAGTGCTATGGGACTCAAGAGTTATTTGGGATTTATTTGTCAAGTAGACATACATTCCAGCATCTTTCAAGGAGTAGAATAGCCACAAAGTTTAGACAGACTGCCATTACTTGTCTGCACCTGTTATTTTTCTCCCTAAGTCTTCCTTTCTGTTTGGAAGTTCTCACCTTGCTGTTTGGAAATCATAACAGAAGAACAAATATAAACCATGTCAGCCAAGAGGACAACTTAAAAAAAATTTTTTTAATGAGAAGGCAATCAGAAAGTGTTTGTGAAGTCTGTTTATAATCTTAATTAGAGCGTTTGCTACCAAGAACATCATAACATGACTGATGAGGAGGGCTTTGAGATTAACGGCAACAAGCTTTTCTACAGATTTCAGAATTGTGCTGCTGAGCAAGGCATTCGTAGGTACTTTGGAAAAGTGAAGGTGTAGTTGTGCCCCGTTTTTCCCCATCAGCTTCACAGATAATAGCTAACTGCTTATGTCTGATCAAGACACATTACACGTATTTATCATACTAAATGGATGAATGATCCCTTTGTGATAAATACAGGCATCAGCCAATAACTGGATTAGTTTTCTTCAACTGGAGTTAGGTAGATGAAAGATAGATGGCATAGATAGACAGATAGATAGATATTATTTTTTTTAAAGATTTTATTTATTTGTTTGACAGAGAGAGACACAGCGAGAGCAGGAACACAAGGGGGGGGTGGGAGAGGGAGAAGCAGGCTTCCCGCTGAGCAGGGAGCCCGACGCGGGGCTCGATCCCAGAACCCTGGGATCATGACCTGAGCTGAAGGCAGACGCTTAACGACTGAGCCACCCAGGCACCCCGATAGATAGATATTATTAATAGAAAAAAACACATGTAATGATAGGCTTGTTCTCTCAACTCCTTCTCACAAAGGCTTTTACCAAACACTTACCCAGGAGATATTCCAGAGGAATTCCTGGGTTTGACTGCTTAAGGTATATGTACATGTGTGACTCTCTGTGTAATTAAGAGAGGGAGCAGGTAGAGTAAAACATACTCTGATTTTGATTGCATACTTTTCAGATGTTTTTAAAGCAACCTCCCAAGAGCCTCCAGTGTAAAAGCATAATGTCTGCAGCAGACTGGTGCAAACCCAGACACCAAGCCCCACACTGTGTGTCTTGGCACGTATATGTGCCACAGTGTATCCATTTTTAGTGATTGCCTTAAAAATCACCCTAAAACTAAATGATTTAAATAACCGTCATTTTATTTGATCATAATTCTGTGGGTTAGCAATTTGGTCTGGGTTCAGCTGGGATTTTCTTCTGTTGGTATTTCCTGGAGTAATTGATGTGGCCACAGTCTACAGGCAGCTTAGTTATGGGCTGACAGGCTTAAGGAGACTCAGTTCTACTTCATCCTCCACAGGCTAGAGCAAGCTTCTTCATGTGAGAATACCAGGTTTCAAGAGGAGAAGAGAAAGGCTACAAGGTTATTATGGCCTGAGCTTGGGAGTCATACAACATTACTTTCACTGAATTTTACTTGTCTAAGCAAGTTATAAAACCATCCCAGACCTAATGGGTGGAAGAATACACACCATCTCTGGAGAAGAGAAGTGGTAGAGTCAATTACAAAGGGCCATTTGTACATGAATAGAATTTTTGAATTCATTCTTGTAGTTTACCACACATAGAAATTCTCATTTTCCACAACCTTGGCTGCCCTGAGATCTTCATGGAAAAATTACTTCTCAAGTTCTCACAGAGGTCAATAGGAGAGAAAACTGCCCTCAAGAAAACATACAAAACAAACAGTTTAGAAACAAAAACAAAATATTCCCTAATATGCTTTCTGTACTATTCAGATTTAGCACTTATATATGCTTCTAATTAAATTCTATTTATTTGGACAACAGTGATGAACTGTATTGTAGGCTCAAAATCCCTTCTTCAACCAAAGGATTCACATTTCCCAGAGTAAAACTCTGGACCTATACTGTGTTTGTCCTGTAAGCAAACATATTCCTGGCAAAGACCTTCCAAGTCACAGTTGATTTAAGTATCTTTTCATCTTGTTTCTGGTTGGACACTCTTCTTTTATTGTACTATTTACTCTTTTCCATTAGGTTCACTCCATACCCCACCCTGATCTGTATCTCCTAACAATTAATAAGATAACTTGTTTAAAGGTTGGTATATTTATGTAAAGAATTTTCAAATTCTTGTTCAACAATTTTGCAAGTATTGTTCTTTGAGGCACAAGCAATCCACTGATCTTATTTTATAGGCTAACTACCTATTTTTATTAATTGGCAGTGAAAATTGTCAGTGCTCCTCTGCTTGGATCCCTTTTAGAATTTTTTTTTTTTTTTTTTTTTTTTTTTTGTTTCTAATGGCCTGTACCTCTGATTCTTCTCAGTTATGTCCTGGAGAAAGAGAAGGAGATTTTCCTGTGCTCACAAACAGTGGGGAATGCCTGGGTGCATGAAAACTCAGCTCCCTTACCCGGAGAAGCAACAACTCTGAGGTATTTGTTATACAACTCCATCGCCCACCCTGTGGATCAGGAGGAATCGTGTTCTACAGGACTTTGACTAAAACCAACTCTTGCTTGGCTTCCTTTGCTCTTTTTGCTTGGCATCCATCACTCTCTTATCTGTTTCTCCTGGGAACATATTCCCTAAGAGATCACTCTGCATTTACCTCAGGTTTCTGAGTATGACTTAAGACAATGAGCCAATAGGGGCGCCTGGGTAGCTCAGTCCTTAAGCATCTGCCTTCGGCCCAGGTCGTGATCCCAGGGTCCTGAGATCCAGCCCTCATCAGGCTCCCTCATCAGCGGGAAGCCCGCTTTCCCTCTCCCACTCCCCCTGCTTGTGTTCCCTCTTTGGCTGTCTTTGTCAAATAAATAAATAAAATCTTTAATAATAAAAAAAAAGACAATGAGCAAATAATCTACTTTTTTCTAATTTAGAAAAAGTTTACTCTCTTCAACTTCATTGTCACTTTACTGCCTGTATTAGCTTGGTAATACCTAGTGTTATCTCCTTTACATCCTTTCCCTACTGGTGTATTGAGTTGAATTTTAGGATCTGTGGCAAGTTTGTCCAGCAAAATGTACTCTTTTTTTAAAAAAAATATGATGTTAAGGACCCTTTACTTTATACTCAAAACTACTTGAGAGTTACTGCTGGCATTGCACAGAAATTTTGTTATACCATGTAAATTATCCATTAAATTATGTGTTACATTAGCACACAGAAAGGGAAGCAAATAATTGAAGTAATAAGCATCAGGAGTATTTGAGATTCATGAAATAATCCTTCTGCCTAAAATATTTAATTCAAACTCAGAATTTCCATTCAGTCTGCCCTTCCTAGGTCTTTATTAGAAATGCAACCATGGTTCTTACAGAATCCAAAAAAAGATTTCCTTTACACCCATTCATTTCATAGACATTTGGTGCTTATTATGTGCAAGTCACAGATACAAGTTGGCCAAAATAGGCTCCATCAGTGCTTAGGCAGCCCGATAACAGGAATCCAGAATATTTCTGGACAACTGCTGATACGTTGTCAAACATAATTAGATCGATCACAAATAGATGTTTCTAGTTCACTATTAGTTTCATCAGTTTCTTGGAGGGTCACTAAAGTAAAAGTATTGATTGAGGACCTAGTTAGTGCTCAGTATTATGAAAATATTGCAAGTTTTGGGGGGAGAAAGGCAATCATAGCCTTTGTGCTAAAATAAGCAATTAATTTAACTGATAAATTAATAATATATGAAACAATAATAAACAATCCAAAAAGCATTCTGCCAAGCCTTTAAATTATTTTGTATTGATGATAAGAGTTCAGAGTAGAAAAAAAACAATGAGGGCCAAATTAAGGAAGTCTTTATTGAGAATTAGCAGAGCATACAGTATTGACAGTTGCCAAGACCACTCTCAGGAATGAAAATTCTCTAGAAGGACTTAGATAACTCAAAAAAGCTGTTATATGTATGGCTAGGTAAAATCCAGGAGAAACTAGGTGCAAGCTTCCATGTGTCCACTGCCAGGGGGAGTCTATTTAGTTTTCCCAGCGAAAATGTGTGACAACACGTATGGAGTGCTGCCAGTTAGGGAGGCTAACCCATGCTTTAGTGTCCAGGGGTTCTACTGGGGTTCAGTCGTTATAGGCATATATCTCCCAGGTGACTGATCTCAGCTGCTCAGACTCTAGCTCTTCTCTCTTCAAAGAAAAACAAGTATTTACCAGAAATCACATTGTCAAGATAAACTTACATGGTTAGACTGGTCTGCACTGCCTGACACTTTAGGCATGCAAAACCAATCTCATTATCAGGCAGAATATTCCACTTGTTCAGAGGTTACCTCCCAGGAGTTGCCCAAGGGTCAATCCTCCAGGCAGGCTTCTCTATGGAATGTTCAGGGTTTGAGCAATTCAGTCCTGCTGAGTGAACCCTTTGCTGCCAAAGTAGCTTGGAAAGAAAAGCTCACAAGTCAAAGTGCAATTTCAATTTAAAATATTTACTTCAACTTCTAAGTTACTACATACCCTGCTATTAAGCGCATATCTAGCAGGACTCTCCACTTCTTAAAAAAGAATAAATGTATTATTATTGCAGAAACAAGTTATGGGGGTAGATATCTGTGTGTTAGGGGTAGGGAGTGAGGTTGGGAAAATTGGTGGTATTTTTCTTATTTGTAATAGAACTTCTTCATAACTTCAAGCTGTTTCATTATATCACTTCTATCTTACTTACCCTATCTCATCAAATCCTGTTTTCAATATTCAGTGCTTTTTGGAGGATGGAATATTTGTGCTTAGCAAGATGACATGTAAGTGATGAAAAGCTAAAGTGTGGGGTACACGAAATAAGCTTGTTTGGCTTCGAAATGTGCCAGTCTCAGCTAAATCCTAAACTTATCTTTATTTTCTGGTCCTCAAAGATGTACTATGAATGCCATTTGACAAAGAAAAGATGGTCTAATTCTATAGGGACAAATGGAGTAAGAAGGCCCTTGTGTCATTTGGGAATGAGCATATTTTATAACTTCACACATTACAAATGGATCCTGAATTAATCAGTGAGACTTAAGAAGAAAAAACAATTAAATGTAACAGTCAGGGTGGGGTGTCTGGGTGGCTCAGTCAGTTTAAGCATCTGCCTTTGGCTCAGGTTATGATCTCAGCTCCTGGGATCAAGCCCCCTGTGGGGCTGTCTGCTCAGCGGGGAGTCTGCTTCTCCCTCTCCCTCTGCCCCTTCCCCTGCTCGTGCTCGCTCACTCTCTCTTTCTCAAACAAATAAAATCTTAAAAAAAAAACCAACTCTCACAGTCATATTTAGGTTAGTATAACTCAGTAGATAATAAATAATGAAAATGTGTTAACCATTTCACATGTATTTTTTTAAGATTTTATTTATTTGAGAGAGAGAGAGAGCATGGGGCAGGGGCCAGAGGGAGAGGGAGAAGACACCCTGCTGAGCAGGGAGCCTAATGCAGGGCTCCATCCCAGTACCCTGGGATCATGACCGGAGTGGAAGAAAGATGCTTAACTGACTGAGTCCACCCAGGTACCTATCTTATGCATTTTATATGCATTTTATAAAAACAGATGGCAGTGTAAATTGGCACAACTTTTGAGAAAGTAGTTCATCTCCCAGTATGAAACAATATCCACACCTAGTTAATTGAGAAAGTACAGAATGACATAAGATTGTAAGAGATTTCATTTATTAAATTTATTTTCATTGTATTACTCACATTTATACATATTTAAAAGACATATATGCTGCAAATAGATCCATTATTTAGTAGATACATGTTTCAGTATGTATCTGGAACCAAGTGAACAGGTAGCTTTATTTCCACAGCCTCTCTGGGGTCTTTAGACCCCACATAACCAAGGCATGGAACCACTGACCTTGACTAAACTATTTAAAATAACACTGTTCACCTGTTATTGTATAACCTTCAGTGGATCACTATTCTCTACTGTAGCCTTTCTTTAATTGAACTAAGTTCTTTACTGTCCTGTAAACATGCAATACCTAATACTGACTTTGTGGCTTGTGTTATGATTTACTTCCATCTGGTATTTATTCTCTTCTCTCTGGAAGTTTAAACATTAGCTAACAGTCAAAATGCAAGTCAAGATCTAGCACTTTCAGGTTATCCTACAGGATTGTCCTTTTCCTTTAGTGTGAATTCTTATAAAGGCTAGAGTTTATACCATATGGCTTAGCAATTAGCCTTGCTATCTTTCTTTTTTAATCATTCACTATTGTTCCACATGTTAGGCTTCTCTAAAAATCTAGAGTATAACGTTCAAGGTCTCTAATGATAACTTTCATTTGTGTTGTCTTTCCTCCTTTAATAACCAATTTTATTCCCAGTGCAGAGCATTATTGTTTATGATATCAATACCTATGAGGACATTCTTAGTGGCTATAATTTTGGTAAGTATGGAGTCTTCTTGCTCCTCCCACATATCCTCTTGTCTAAAATTCCCTTCTTTTGGAGTACACTGTTCCTAGAGAAATTGCACTTGGTTTACCCTCTTCAATGGTAATCCTTTTCTCAGTCATTGATCATATTGTCTTGTCTATATTTTCCATTTGGAATTAGATTTTATTGAATTCAATAATTCTGCATCTTTTTACATGCAAATTCCATTTCACTAATTACATTAAGGTAAAGCACAAAGTCAAAGACTGTGTTTTATGCTTTTACCTGTAGCAACTAGCACAGTTCTGTAAGGAAAGAGCACAGTAAATGTGCCAGTCAGCAGTAGTGAAGCTGATGGACAGATTAGTAAGGCAGAGTGATGAGTATCACATGTCACAGAATATCAGGTGAAATTCCACCTTTTTATTTTTTTAAGATTTTATTTATTTATTTGGCAGAGAGATAGAGAGCACAAGCAGGCAGAGTGGCAGGCAGAGGGAGAGGAAGAAGCAGGCTCTCCACTGAGCAGGGAGCCCGACGTGGGGCTCAACCCCAGGACCCCGGGATCATGACCTGAGCCAAAGGCAGATGCTTAACCAACTGAGCCACCCAGGCACCCCAAAATTCCACCTTTTTTTATTAACAATAAAAGTTAACATCATTATCTTTTTTAATCTATTGGATGAGGTCACCCCAAAGAAACAATCTAATTTCTTGGTAGGCAGATGTTCATCATACAGTGGTGAAAATAAGCAGTAAAATATGTAATTGTTTCAGAGAATCATTTGTTTGCAATATTTTCTCAGGAAGACTAAAATAAAAAGAAAGAAGAAAGCCATTCCTGTAGATAACAACTTTTACTTTCCATACGATAGCCCTTCAGTAAGAGCCCTTCAGACCTGGAAGTTGACCAGTAGTCTGGCAGATAATGACTCCTCCAGCTAGGAGCCTCTGCCTCAGGGACAGCTATGATGTGAAATCTCTGGTGAAGAAGAACTATGCTTGCTAGCATTGTCATGGTTCTTGGATTTTTCTGTGTCTTTTTCACACACCAAGATGGTTTGTCAGTGTGTTGTGATTGTGTGTCAGGAGGTGCCTCATTACTGGTCTGCATGGAGATGAGAAGGAAGTGAGGGAGGCTGACATGGTTTGCATTAATTACATAGCTATCTGTTGTTCTTGCAACCACCCAAGCATATAATAACTTAAGTAGAGTTTCAGTGAGTTAGAAGCTTCAGCCTCTTGCAATGTTTTGGCAAGCTGATTCCCTATTATAGCACAGTCAGTACTTTTGTGTAAAGCCTTGACAAAGAGCAATGGCAGCCACAGATCTTTGTTTTCTCCCACCACCCAGTGCCACTAGGATATTACCAGTGTGCATACACAAGAAAGGAAGTCACTGATTGTGCCTTTGGAGCCAGAGTTAACTCCTTTACTCATTCAAATCTCAGGTACTGATTTATTCTTTTTCCCACCAGAAATTTGATCCAACAAGAAATATGGTACACTAGGTATGGTAAAGGGGTTTAATCATTTTTACAAAGTATATTAATAAAAGTCATCAAAAGTAACCAAAGATCCTTTTATAAAATGTCTATGGTAGGTGCTAAAAAATCACTGGCTGATGGAGGTTTGAGACTCAGTGGCATAATACAGAGAATGAGTCTTCTCTGCTCACAGAACAATGTTGGCACTCACAAAGTTTAACAAGAGTGACAGCAAAAGATTTTTCTCTCTCAAAAGAAATGAAGTAGTGTCTTGCTTAATGTGTAAACAAATCTCCTTTAAGTTTTTGAAAGTTGACATTTACTTTCTTCCATTGTGATGGAGCTTAAGTTATGACTGGGAGATAGAAATAAGAGAATTACACCTGGAGAGAGCAAAAGTCAACTTTGAAAAGGAAAATTTTGCTAAATGGAGGGGCCTAAGGAAGTAAGATCAAAATGGTATTCTAGCTAGACATAATAACAACAGTGTATGGCATTTGTATAATCTCATTGTATCAGAGAACATCAAAGTATTCATCAAATGAGAGTTAACACTGATTAATTAACCCACCTGGCCATCACCTCTCTTTTGCTCTAAAAATTGAGCAGCAGTTTCTCCATGAGAGATATTTTTAATTGCATTTATTACACTAATTAAGCATTCCTTGTGCTTTAATTAAGTGCACAAATGTTGGGGCATTGCTTCCATTTCCCCGAGAATAGAAAATTATCACCTCCAAGCTGAAAGGATAAACTTGAGACGCTTACTAGCACTTTGAAGAAGAAAGACTTGAGTAAAGTTCTGATGGGAGAAGGAAGAGATAGATTTGGGAAACCTAATATTTCAGACCCACAGAAGTAATGAAAAATTTCAAATGTATACATCAATCAAGAAATACTTATTAAGAGTTTATTATGTGCAGAGCACTGGGATGAAGAAAGTAAGGATGACAGATAAGCAGAGTCCATACTGAAGCCCAACTTTTGGGGAAGAAAATGCTAATTTCATTATAGCATTTCTGTCCCCAAACTTATCCCAAAATTATATCAGGCAGCTCATAAGTTAATGTGATCAAATAAAACAAATGAAGAAATGAAGACCTCTGGGGGCAGAATGAGCTAATTTAAAAATATTTAAACCCTCTAGAGCCAGAAGGGAGAATATATGAAAAGCATGAAAGAGTTGGAATCAACATTTCTAAGTCTGGATATTTTATGAGTGTTTAATTGAATTATCCTCTTACGGTTATATTGGGGCACATTTATCAAAATTTCAGCAATTACTGGTTATTGTGAGCCTAGCCAGTTATAATGTGCAAAAAATAGCTCTTTGGTCCTGAACTTTTCCTGGAATCAGAGAATTAGAGCACCTTATTCAACTAAGATGTTGTAGTTAGAATCACAGACCCTGCTTTAACTGGAAAGATTTGCCACAGTAACCAACCTGGGCTCCCTATAGAACCCATAGGGGTCTTAACTACCCCCATAGACCAGCAGCATAAAACTTTCCTGGTAGCTTGTTAGAAATACAAATCTAAGGCCCTCGCCAAGACCTACTTCATCAATATCTGCATTTTAACCAGATTCACAGGTGATTTACACACTAGTGATTACACTCCACAACCATCACTTACTCTTCTCCATGGGAGGTGAAAGCAGTGTCTGCACTGAGAATATAGGAGAAAACTCTGGGAATGCTTGACTTGACCCTTCTGGATTGCCCTTTCATCCTTCCGCCTATGGAGAGGGTGCTTTTTGGTCTGTATTTCACCATGATGCCAACTTCTTGAGGCAGGTTTCTGCTGAGCAGATCTGTAATTAATTATCTGTGTCTGCACTGGACAGGGTAAGGAAAGTACTAAGACAGCTTATTAGAAAACCAATGTGGCCACACATCTAACCCAAGTACTCCAATCAACTTTGTGAAATAACACTGGTAGTTTCATTCTAGATGTCCAGTTGTTAGAGAACAACGGTAGCTTCTAGCACAGATAGTTGCAAAATACAGTTGTTGTTGTTCTCCTCCGCAATGTCTCTTATCGCACCCCTCCTGTACAATTCTGTTCTCACTACTTTGGCTCACAGACCTTCATGTTATGGGGTATTTCCTCTCCTTCCCTCAGTCTGCTCCCTCTCTAATTTCTCATTATGAATAACATCATAATTTTCTTTATGAAATATGGAACTTAGTTGGCATTTTGGTTTCAATTACTTTTCTTTTGCTTAGAGCAGCAGTTTCTATTTTAAGTTGCCTTTCACAACCTTTAAGTTGCTTGATCCAGCTTACTTCCTCATCTCTTCCTCCAACATAGTGCCAAATGTGCCCTATTTTCTAGATACATAGAACTTTCTTGTGTCTCCCACTCCCAATACAATAGGAACAACACTCAAGTCCTATACCTTTGCTCTTGTTCTAATGATCTGCACCGCATTCTTTATTATTAAGATTTATCTCAAAAGTCACATCCAGCTCCCTGGTTTACCTGTTTTTCGTCTGCATGTTTAGGCTCAGCACTTGGCATATTGCTTGTTCCTAATACTTGATAAAATTATGTTCCCTTGTCTTCTCATATAGCTACTTAATCATGCATCTAGGATGTGAGGCTCACAATGATAAGTTGTATGATTTTTTTTTTTCAGTTTTGTATCACAAGGGTCTCACCGATGAATGAATGGAAGGATGGATATAGGAATGAATGAGTGTATAAATGAATGAATGCAATAGCCTTCGCATATTTGTTTTTTTCTCTTAAACCAACAGAATGCACTATCAGTGTGTTTCTGTGTAGGCAGGTATAAACAAATACCGGTCCCTTATTTCACAAGTTGATTGTCTGTGTGATGATCAGGACAGAAACCACTGCAAGCCTCATGTCTGCCCCTTCCCACAACCTGCCGCAGTAGGAGCGGTTCACATTTCAGCTGTTCTCCTTCACTGAGCAGACGCTTCAAATGAGAGGGTGTTTAAAACTAGCTGGTTATAATTTACATTGTATTAGTCTAAATAAAAACATATGCATTATCAAAAGTAAAATTAAATGATCATCAACGTAATTAGCTACTTTGTTGTTATCACTGAGTTTATGGTTTCAATTGTATCAGTGCAAATTAGCAAAACCTTAATTTGTACAGAAATCAATATATTCATTTTGACCATAATATGTGCATATCTTTAGATTAATGGCATTTAAATAGAAACTGGTGCAGTGGGGTTAGGTTTTTGCTTCAGATTTAGACACCATAGAATCTAGGGCTACAATCCTCTTCTTTCACAGACTGAGATCCAAAGAACAGTTTGTCTGTCATTCTTGAGCTCTGACATGGCTTCAAGAGGTTAAGACTTTGTCCTTACATATGGATATATGCACATGGAAAAGTAAGAAAGGACATTTATATGAACACCAGAAACATTTGTTAGTGTGGAATTACTTAGAAGTCAGGTATTTTCTGGAGGAAATAATAATGAATGAGATTAGACAATTGGGGTTTGACTCTGGAATTTTGGTTCAGCACACGAGCCATGATTTAATCAGTGGGAAAATTATTTTACACATCCCTTTTCATTTTTCTCAAATATGGTCTTCCTTCACATTGTCTCTGTCTTTTACTATCAAACACATGGTTCAAACTCCACCTCCTTTTAGATCTTCCTAATTATCTATCTCTCATTATATTTGTCCTCTCCTCCAATTTTGTGGTACATAGAATCTGGAAAACACAAACAGCTTTCACGTTGATTTAACAAGTATTTACTGATCAATCACTATGAGCAAGGTATTTTGGAAGGACTATAGAAACCAATATTCTGTACTGTGAAACAATATTTTCTAATTGCTTTATGTGCTACAATGGTCTTCTAACTTCCTTTTAAAAAGGATATCTTTTCTATTGGTACAACACCTAACAGAGGGATGAGTCCAGTTGGAAATCTGATTGATTAATTCTGTCTGCCCTGTCTATAGCCTTTTAAATACTGGTGGGACTTCCATGCATCTCACCATGGAGGCCAATTAAATGTCAGTGATAAATTACACTTCTTCTTGATTTTTTTTCCAGAAATAACCTTCCACTTAATCTCTTGACCTCTGTTCTCTACTCAGGATTCCACTGTCCCTATGTTTTGACTTCATACTGAGGCTTTGACATCTGCTTCTTTTCTCTCTCAGTTTGATAAAAAATGTGCTCTTCCATTTCTTGCTTTATATTTTGTCCACTGGGTTCTTTGCTTCCCAAGACTTCTTACAGATTCACTTAGGAATATTTCCCTTGTGAAACTTATAAAATCTCCATTTGCTTGCTTAACCTTCACTGGTAGTATTAATCCACCAGTTTCTACATTTACAACCAGACAGAGAGATCCAGATATATTAATGGAGGAAAATAAAGGAATGGAAATACATGTAAATATTTGTAAATCTGAACTTTTTAGGAAGGAAAATATCAGCAAGAACCAGAATAAGATATTCAGGGAGTTCTAGGAAAAAAAGTCTTCCAGAGAGTATATTTGTGTGAAGGACTCAGTAGTTAATATTAAAAATGTGATGGGGGCTAAGTTACAAAATCTTGGTCATTCTTTATATACCCTCCAATGTTTTTGAATTATTTGGAATGTGGTTTGCTAATTTTTTTTCCTTTTTTAGCTGTAAGAGGGTGAAGATAATTCTTGCCCTGATTCACTGTCTCACACTCCTTCCTTGTTTTTAGAACAGTAGTTAATAGCTACAATGCAATCAATATCGCTTTACCCTGTATAGCATCTCCCATACAGACAATATTGCAAACTTTTTTCTTTAAATAATACAGTAACCAAGTTAAATAATAAATAATAGCCCAGAGAGAGAGAAAAAAATGAATGCTGTGTACAAAGAAGGAAAAATCGGCCTTTCTATATGATTTGAAAGGAAGTTAGGAGTTTATGAGGTAGAGGTTCAGGAAGATCATATATCATGGGAATAACTGCTCTCTGTTTTCAAGCTTTCTGGTATCATTCTAATGTTATGGATGCAGTTTTAAAATGTCACCATGAGATGATGAGCTTTTTAAGGAATATAAGAATTTGCCAGTAAAGCAACATAGTATTATGCCATGGTAAAACAAGTGGGCCTCAATTTTAACTCTGGACTATGAGTATAGAATGTAATTTTGTGAAAGATACCAACTATTTTTAAATGAGTATCAGATTGCATAGCAGGCTCTTGTATGGAAAAATACATTAAGGACCAAAGGACCTGATAGATATGCTAAATATATAGAACAGGAATCAATAATAATATTGTTCTGAACAAAAACCTAGTTGGGAAAATCATGGTCAAGGTTCTTACCTGCTCAGGCTATACTGTGAGCCTCTAAATCTGCCAGTCCAATTTCTGTTGTGCAAACCATATTCCTTTTTGGGGGTGCAGTTCATCTGTAGCCTCATCTGAGATGAAGCTCCCAACAAGTGGTAATTGTTTTCTCACCTCTAGTGCCCCATACCCACTCATATTACTTCCTTTAAGGACCATCTGTATTGAGCTTTGCACAGTTATTGCTTTCCTGTTACTTGACTGTTGGAGGCTCATCCCCAAATTCCCCAAAGTGCTTTATGCATAATGACTGTTCAATATCTCTTCACCTATTGAAAATCAGCCAGAGACATTACAAAGTTCAAATCCAGTAAGTGAAGAGGATATGAATCTCTAAGAATGTGAGCAGAAATTGTGACCATAGGACCATAAATTTTAAAAGGTAATATGCTGGTCAAAGGATTTTGAGTGACTATTGAATACACTCATAGAGGATGCATTTTCATCTGTGCCATGTTTGGCTGGGCAAAAAGTTGATGTATAATTTCTAAGTCTGACTTCTGGATTTATCAAAGAATTAGTCAAAGAGCCAAGCCATTCAAAATTGTTTCATATAATTTGTGAAACACTTAAGATGTAGGTAGAATGCATGGTTTTCTATTACCTTTACCCAAGACAGACTGCCTAGAGTATTTGATCACCCTCATATTGTCATTTCCATTCAGGTTGGAGTCTAAGAGAGAAAAGGAAAAAAGAAAAGTTTAATTCATAATCTCCCAACTGCAAATGTAAATCCTGATGGATAACACTCATTTCAAGGTAAATATGATATAGCCATTAAACTTGCATACTCAATTTTGGAGTGCCCTATAGGAGGAATATATACAATATTCACCTCAATCATGTGCTTATTCCTGATGTAATATAGTTGAAAAAATGAACAATTTATTATTTTCCTTTTATTATGTTATGTTAATCACCATACATTACATCATTAGTTTTTGATGTAGTGTTCTATGATTCATTGTTTGCGTATAACACCCAGTGCTCCATTCAGTATGTGCCCTCTTTATTACCCATCACCAGGCTAACCCATCCCCCCACCCCCTTTCCCTCAACCCTCAGTTTGTTTCTCAGAGTCCATAGTTTCTCATGGTTCTTCTCCCCCTCTGATTTCCCCCCTCATGTTTCCCTTCCTACTATCTTCTTCTTTTATTATTTTTTTAAGATTTTATTTATTTATTCATGAGAGACAGAGAGAGAGAGAGAGAGGCAGAGGGAGAAGCAGGCTCCCAAGGAGCAGGGAGCCCGATGCGGGACTCGACCCCAGGACCCTGGGATCATGACCTGAGCCGAAGGCAGACGCTTAACCATCTGAGCCACCCAGGCGCCCTTCTTCTTTTATTTTTAACATAAAATGTATTATTTGTTTCAGAGGTACAGGTCTGCGATTCAACAGTCTTACACAATTCACAGCACTCATCATAGCTCATACCCTCCCCAATGTCTATCACCCAGTCACCCCAACCCTCCTGCCCCCCACCACTCCAGCAACCCTCAGTTTGTTCCTGAGATTAAGAATTCCCCATATAGCATCAAAAACTAATGATGTAATATATGGTGATTAACATAACAATAAAAAAAAAAAGAATTCCCCATATCAGTGAGATCATATTGTACATGTCTTATATATACACAATGGAATATTATGCAGCCATCAAAAGGAATGAAATCTTGCCATTTGCAGTGACATGGATGGAAGTGGAGGGTATTATGCTGAGCGAAATAAGTCAATCAGAGAAAGACATGAGCAATTTGTTTTTGTCTTGCACATTGGTGCTTACGTTTGTTTTCAATTCAAAGAAAGAATGGAATTTTCCACACTCCATTATAAGCTCCTAGAGATTAAGACTCTGCCACATTTAACTTGTATTTCCAGGGCCTAAGACAGGGAACATTACATAGTAGGCATGGACTATGTTGAATGAATGAATGAATGAATGAAGAATGTAACTCTAGATCTCAATTGACTGTTATTTTCTTCAGGGATTGCTGGAGTAGAAAAGAAAAAAGTGCCAGCAACGTCTAATTCATTCTTTCCCATTATCACCATTATTCCCTTTGTTCTTATCATTCCATCTTTGGGTAAGTGGAAAGAAGGCTGCATGCAAAGGTGGAGGCGTAATCTATTTCTAGGTCATCAGTGAGTTACATGCACATAGCAAACAACCAGACAGTTAGTACCTAAAGGTTACATTGGAATGTGACCGACTAAGAGCTCCAAGCATTCAGAAAAGGGAAACCTCATGCAGGTTGAAAAGCAGTAGGAGGGATCAACTCCAGTGCTGCTTCCTTTTTAGCTCTATGACCTTGTTTACTAATGGAACCACTTCAGTCTCCCTTTTGCTCAACCATGAAAACAGTAAGACAATACTTGCTGGGCTAAACTTCCAAAGTTGTGTGAGGATCACTGAGTTAGCTTATGTTAAAACACTTTGAAAATCATAAGCACTAGCAGGGATGTAAATGATTATTACTAGTTGAGGAGGTTTCAAGGAGGGTCAATAGTATTTGAATATGCAGAAAGAAGGCAGGCATGTATTGAAAGCACAAGGGGGATACCTGGAAAAAACTGTCTAGAGGTGTAAATAGATCTGCAGGTATGCAGAATTTAAGAGAGGGGCATCTTTATTGGTGCTTAGGTGGAAGATGTAGGGAGAATGAAAATTATGGGGGATCTTACTTCTTTTTTTTTAACCCATCTCCTCCCCCAGGCTCTCCACTTCAAATCTGGCAGCCAAGTCAGATATACTGAAGGCCAATGTCCGTCCCATTGGTTAGAACATAGGCTCACTATTACTTAGTGAGGCAATTGCTCTGAATCTTTTATCAGCCCTGGTTATTCAATCCAGCTCTATTCAGAAAAAGAAATGCAGAAGAGAAAAAGTGGATTTTCCATCCTTGAATAGGTGGTTTGTCAAAGGCCCAAACCTATGGCAGAACGGTTGTATTGATTTTCCAAATTCACTCTGGGCTTTTCCATTAGTATTCATTTTCTCCCCATACAAATGGCTACCAATTCAAATAGAAAGTTGAAAAAGTCTCCCCAAACAGGAAGAATTCTGCCTGAAGCCTGAACATACAACCTTTCATAGTTTATTTTAGAATAAAGGAAGAAAAGCTACAAAGTTTCTATATATATTTTAACTTGCATGGAAGGGAGATTTCTCTGTGACACAATAACCACTAGTATTTTCTGAAGGAAATTTAGTGTGCTATTAATAGAAGAGACCAGAAAGAGGAGTGTGCGTGCATATGTATCTATAAGTATGTGTGTATGGAGAAGGGGGTTGAGGGGGGTTAAATATGGGGAAAAAAGAAGCAGATATCAGTTGTTAAAATTTAGTGATTTTTGAAAGTAGAGAAAATACTCCTAGACAAATATTGTACACTTGTGATTTGCTACAAAGCCTCTGGCCAGCATATAAGGAGGTAGGCATTTAGCAAATATACAAGGCAGTTTAGCCTAGCAGAAGAAATGTTGTGGGAATGCTAGGAAGATACCTAGTTGAGATCTTGGGTCAATTATTAAATGTCTCTGATCTTCAGTTTCCTCATCTATGAAATCATTACAGTAGTATATCCTCTCTCACCAATTGTAAAAGGTTATTTTGAAGCTCAAGTGAGATATTACATTAAAAATCTGTAAATTCATAACAGAGATTCCATTCAGTCCTTAAATATTGTTATCTATGGGTATATCATCATTTGCAAAATCCCACTCACAGCAACGTCACAGAAACCTGGCCCTTGAAGGTTGAAATATCAGAGCAGTTTGATAAAGGTTTCAGCAGCCCTTAGGTTGTTGGGGTGGTCAGCCTCCAAGATGGCCTCCAGTGGTCCCTGTTTAGTAGTATTCCCACCTTTAGGTAATGCCATCCCACAATGGGCTAGGGTTGGTCTGTGTGACCAAGAGGTTACAGTTGAAATGATAATAATGTCATTTCTGAGATTAGGTCAGAAATGACACCAAGTGTCAGATGTAGTCACTCCTGAAGGCTTAGGGCTTGGGTGCAAGATATAAATATTCTTTATACAAATAATAATAGCCAGAATTTGCTGAAGCCTTACTGTGTCCACAGACCTACCCTAAGCTCCTCATTAAATCCTCTCATCAACTTGTATGAAAAAGTGGGACTGACATTAAATCTTCCTGTGCTTCTCTGTGCCCAGTCTATATTGGATCTTAGCATTGGGTTTATTTGAGAACACAAGGGTGGGTCTATACTTGGAATTTTGGTCCTTTTCTTCCAGTGCCTGTCTAGCTCCTGAAGAGGTAGTTCCAGGGTGTGGTATCTTCTCTCTTTTTTTCCTCCAGACGTTTCACCTCTACTGGTATGGAAAAAGCAAAAGCAAAAATCCCAATCAGATAAAATGAATGCAAGAAGTGTGCTGCTTTTAATAAAAGGGCTAGTTGTACCAATGGGGATATTAGTGTGTGAGGTCACAGCTGTTTGAAACAGTTTGAGCTTCTTAGAGAATGCCTTCATTAGAATAATTCCTAAAAAGGAAAAGAGAAAATAGCAATGCTTTATGTTTTTTTAACATAAGGCATGCAAATATACACCCATGCACACACACAGTGCCTTTCTTCCCTCTTTCTTTGGGCAGGAAGGGTGTGCGTAAATGTGTGTGAGCAGAAGGAGATTTATTGTGTAGACAGTAGATAGGTCATACTTCAAAGTGTAGTGTTCTAGGAGGTGCCTCTTCAAACTTCATTTCTCAATTAAATGGGGATAGGAGAATTATGGGCATTAATCCTCTTTGAGCTGAGACAGGGATTAAAACAAAAACATGTTTCACCTAGTCAGTAACCCTAGGAATCCATGAGACCCGAGCTGCTCAGATCAAATTTATTTTGAGAGCTCACTGAAGTATTTAAGCTCCCCTTGATTAGATGTTATAATGATCAGACAGAGGAGTACAATGAGCTAAACTTTGCTGAGGGCTCGATGACATTACCAACATGGTTTATTCTCAGGCATGTGGCAATTTCATTAATTTATTCATTTTAATTTGGAAAATTATTTGCTCTAGAAAAAAGAGTTACATGAGGACTAATGTTCAATTTGTTTTTCATGTTCTTTAAATGCTAATGATATGTATTAGTTTAGAGGGCCTGCCCTTTCACTGATTCCTCATCCTGTGATATATGATATAATTACAATGGCAATTGATCTTTGACCGAAACGTTGGTAAAATGGAATGGAAGTTGCTTTTCGTGTGCCGAGGTTACAGTTAAGGACACAAGAAGCTTTGCTCGGGCTTGCAGATTGGCTTGCAGAGCTTTGTCTAACCCCAGATATTGATTGCTTGCCTTTTACAGTGCTCATGTTCACCCACCCGAACATGAAGAACGGGATGAGAGATTGCAAAAATGACTCATTGTGAGAAGATGGTTAGGAGGAAGCAGAGGCAGGAGCAAAGTTCGTCAGCATAGTTTGGTTTTGGAAGTTCCTGAAAGGAACCTAGTTAGTACAAGTCTCACAACAGGTAAGAACAACTGGGAAGCTTCTGGATCAGGAATGTGACTAAACCCACAAGTCAGAAGGTTGCACTCTGCTCTGCTACTAGACCTTTCTGAGCCTCTGCTTCCTTAGCTCTAAAATGGAGTTAATAATAAATGAACTACACATCTTAGGAAATTCATTAAAAAAAAAAAAAACCTGTGTATTGTTAGAGAGAGAATGGACCTAGGAGGTCATCTAGGTAACTTATTATTTCATTTTAGGTCAACTCAAAGGAAACTTGAATTATGGCTTCAGTAATACAGTAAAGACCTTCAAGCATGGTAAACTGCAGTTTCTTTCACTTCTTTTTAAAAAGATTTTATTTATTTATCTGAAGGGGGAGGAGTAGAGGGGGAAGGAGAGGGAAGGAAAGAATCTCAAGCAGACTCCCCACTGAGCACAGAGTCTGATGAGGGACTCGATCTCAGAACCGTGAGATCATAACCTGAGCCAAAACCAAGAGTCAGGTGCTCAACCGACTGAGCCACACAGGTGCCCCAGATTCTTTCACTTTTAAAAGGATTGAGACTTGTCAGCCATTTATACCTAAGGGTTGATGTGTATTTAGCGATTTCTTTTCTAATACTTGCTTCAGCCAGAAAAGCCTTTGGAAACACTCAGCACCAAAGGGGAAGGGGACTCAGGAGATAGGAAGGTGAGGTTAACCAGAGTGTATGGAAAAGGGGCACTTCTGGCATGAGACCAATTAGTGACTCGGTGGATATAATACCTGCATCTTCTATTGACCTTACATGAACTTCACTGAGCAGTTCCAACAGGGTAATCTATATGTTTCATTGAATATTGATATTTCTAACTAGGTCACCCATCATGAAAAGTTCCAACAGGGTAATCTATATGTTTCATTGAATATTGATATTTCTAACTAGGTCACCCATCATGAAAAAGAACAAGTCAGTGTTGAAGGAATGCTGCACTGCTCCCCAGGGCTACATGTATATCTAGAATTGTTGGCAAAACAGACCTTATACCCATGCACATAATGGAAAATGAAAGGCAAAGTTGAAGAAAAATAATGAAAGTAGAATTTCTCATCATATAACTTCACAGTGTTGGCTCTTCTGAAAGACTACTGGTGTGCTGACTGGGTAAGTACCCAGAATAGGAGCAAGTCACTCGAGTGAAGAATTGCAGGTTGTCTGAGTAGCGTATAGTTTAACAGGGCAGCTGAGAAGCTAGGGCAGTGTTTGCCTTTGAACTACAAGAAAAAGGCTCTGCCTTTTGAACTATACCCAAAACACAGATTATTATGAAGAATGTCATTTCTGAATAGAGACTATAATCTCCCTCCAACACACACACTTACACATATTCAGCCTCGTCTCCCAACCCTCTACTCGCCAAAAATACCTTTAGAAAAATGACCTCTTCAATATTTGGCTGATTTTTGCCTCTTGAGGAAGAGCTTGAGAACAAGTTGAAGGTCACTTCAGATTTTCCAAATCAATGATTCATTTAGCAATGTAGTCATGGCTTAGAAATGCAGCTGCATACCCGAAAATGAAAGGAAATAGGAGATTTCTGCAGCCCCAATGGGATCAGAGCGAGCAGCCCACATTAGTCAAGAGCCTGAGCCAGGATTTGAAAAGACATGCTACCGAACATTGAGTAAGCCAGTTTCGTTTGATTAGACAATGAATGCTTACTTAAGAATATTTGCGCTAATACTCCCTCTGATTTAAGTAGGTTAGACCTGAGTTCCCAACTCCCACTCATCTGTTTGCCAACAAAAACCATCACATTAGAGGAAATTAGCCATGATTTATTTTAAAAAGTAAAGACTATAGTTGGCAGGAGAAACATTTCTAAAACTTTGTAAAAGACTCAAGTCCTTTTCAGCCTGCTGTATTGTTATAATAAAGATATTTTACCAGTTCCTGAAACAGAGTCTGACCCTTGAGAAAGCATATATCTCTTACCATCCTTGTGTTAACCATAGTAAAAAGTCATATCAAAAATTATTTTTTATATGAAGAGAGAGAACAGAGAGAAAATTAAATTTTAAAATTAGCATGTTAGAGGTAGGTAAATAAATCAGAAGCACATCTTTCTGTAAATACCAAATACATAACAATGGGTGGTAACTCACAAAAACAAACATGGAACATTTTATAGGAAATAACATTTTATAAAACAGGCTAGTAACAGCTTAGTATTCTGAGATTTCGTAGAAATGATGACACCAAAATGATTGTAATCAGCAATAATACTGATCCTAATACTAATAGGAAAAATAATAACGTCTATATTTCTCTTCACCAGAGAAATGTGTTTGCTAAAATTCATAAGTGAAAATGCCTATAAGTGATTTTGAGGAAAACAAAGTATTCTTATTGTTGGAAAAAAGTCTTAATAAAACGTTGCTGGGCATCCACTTCCAAAATATTTTAACTAAAAATGTGCATATGTTTTAGCCACCATATTAATCAATATGTGTGTAGATACAATTTTATAAAATACTAATAACCTAATATTTTATTTAAAAATATTTTGTCTGGACCATTCTAAATTAACTGACTATCTTGGTCAAGTTTTTTAAAAAAACTTTTCTGGGTTGCAAGTATTTTAAAATTTTGTATATGATCGTTCATCATGAGTCTTGGTCTACCTTGCCTTTACTAGTACTTTTCTCCTTTGAGGTTTGGGATATCCTATAATTTGGCTAACTACTTCAATCTCTTCCTTCTGTCAATCTCTGTCCTGCAGCTGTCTTAAACTCCTGTCCTCCCTCTTACCCTTAATACGCATATGGAGGAGTCATTGAAAAAGTAAATACCATTGAAAAGAATTTAGAACTTGCTTCAACATGAATGATTGGTTCTATTGATCTTGCTAAACTGACCTATCTATAAGTTCCAAAAGTTGGGTGCAGAAAAACAAACTCAGTTAAACTATTTCTGATTGAACTAAACACATACTTGAAGTAACCCATGTAAAAAGATCTACTTAATTTTCAGGATTATTATCAAAGTGACTACTACATGTACAGCACCATGCTAGCACCATGCTCAACCTTCTGCAACACACAACACAAATATGCTATCCTTCTACACTAAAACAATTGTAGCTTGGTATGGAAATAAGATATATACCTGTAATAAACAATAGTATAAGATAATGTGTAATCAAATACTAAGATGTCTAGACCACATAAACAAAAACTATGAGGTATCAAAGAATTATGTTTGGACAAAGAAATCAGGTAAGGCTTCTCATTGGGACTTTGTGGTAAACATCTTTATCCTTTCTTTCTGGAAATTATCCCTTTGCCCAATCCATCCATATACTTTCACAGGGAGCTGCCATGTGCTTACCTTATTCAACTTTCTGGAAACTGTGAACTGTTTGTTGGATGAGCTTGTTATGCATGCTAAACATTCCCTGTCACAAATGTTTGAGCTTTGGCTCAGGAAAGTTTGGGGAAGATTGTGAATGGAGATAGAGGCTCTACTTGATACTTTGAGAGCTGTTGGTGGATTTGCTTCCATTCATTAGATCAGAGAAACTTAAGTGGTCAGTCGGTGGCAAAGAAGGAAATAATGAGGAAAGGTTGAGAGAGAATCTATTTGGATTTGAATTCCTCTTTCTAGTTGTCCTTAATGTTAAGTCAAATTCTTCTTCTTGGGTTCCATGTGACTTTTCATATCATATCTTTGTAAAATGCCTTTTTCTTTGTCATTTAGATTGAGTGGAGATTCTTTTCTTTTCTACAAAGAATCTTAATACAAAAATGAATTTGGTTTATTATTTTAGGTCTGGTGCCCTATTCTCATTAGGAATATCTTGATCTGTAAAGATTGGTTGGCAGATGTGTATTATTATCATTAAAATTACGTATTTTCAGACCACTCTTGAGACTGCTCTGTGTTACAGAGACATTACATATTTTAGCAGTTGTGATAACTCCATAAATTTGCCAAGAGATTGAATTTGCATAGCCCAGCATCATCTCAGTATAAGCATCTGAGGGATAATTTCCTACATTTGTTCCATCAATGAAAAGTAGAAAGTTGTCCTATATTCAAGCAAGTTAAAAAAAAAGAAAAAATATGTCAGTGATTTCTTTACTTGTATCATATAGAAATACAAAGATGTTTATTTTGTTTTTTTATAAGCCTATAGGGTAATATATCTCACAATTACTGAAGAGATGTTTATAGATGTTTACAACATATGATTTTTAGTATGGAGGAAAAAGTCTGAGAATGACTAACCAATGATAGCACATTATATATCTATATCTATTCCTATATCTACATATTTAATCCAATAGCTCAAGTTAGCTTTACACAAATCTTGTATGATAATTATTATTACCCCATTTTACAAGGGGAAAGACATCATCTATACATACAATAAAAGAGTGCTTAAGCTTATAAATAAAGCAGTGATAGATGAATCCCTAGGACTGAGATTTCTTGATACAAATCTGTCACTTCCTTGAAGTCTTAGGAAAACTTAAATAATAATAATAATAAAATAAGAATAAGAATTATATAGTATTCTAATATGTCATCTTAGAAACAAATTCTATTTCTTAGACTTGGCAAGTAAAACATGCCCTTCAGGTTTCTAGAATCAAAGAGTGGTCCTCTTATGAAAGCATAGTTTATCTGTTCTTTTAGAAATGAGAAGCTAAGAATCAGGGCTTCTCCTCTGTTCCTAATGCTATCTTGATAAAACAATGCATGGCTGGATACTTCTGTGGATAACTTCAGCATTTCTCGAGAAGTAGCATAGTAAAGTCTTTATCTCCCATTCAGTCCCAAACCTCAAGAGGGTTTTTTCTTCCCAGGTGTGTGACAGCAAACTATCTTATGTATACAGTGTTCATTCACTATGTGATTTATTGATTACAGTTCTAAAGATGGAAAATCAGATGATATAAGTTAAAATGTCTCATGTCAAAATCACATATTTAACAGGTTCTCAAGGGAGTATTAAGTCAATAGGAATGGTGTTACCTCCAAATCTTGGCAGAGCCTCTACAACAACTCTTAGCACTAAGAAGAAAAAAAAATGCCTCTCAGATAATGAAATAGTGAGTTCTTTCTTTTTTCCTTTTACTTATTATTATTATTTTTATTTAAATTCAATTAGCCATCATTAGTTTCAGATGTTGTGTTCAGTAATTCATCAGTTGCGTATAACACCCAGTGCTCATCACATCATGTGCCCTCCTTAATGCCCATCACCCAGTTACCACATCCCCCCACCCACCTCCCATCCAGCAACCCTCAGTTTGTTTCCTATAGTTAAGAGTCTCTCATGGTTTTTCTCCCTCTCTGATGACTTCCCATTCAGTTTCCCTCCCTTCCCCTATGATCCTCTGCACTGTATCTTATATTCCACATATGAGTAAACCCATATGATAATTGTCTTTCTCTGATAGACTTATTTCGCTCAGCATAATACCCTCCAGTTCCATCCAAGTCAATATAGATGGTAAGTATTCATCCTTTCTGATGGCTGAGTAATATTCTATTGTATATATATATACCACATCTTCTTTATCCATTCATCTGTCGATGGACATCTCGATTCTTTCCACAGTTTGGCTATTGTGGACATTGCTACTACAAACATTGAGGGGCAGGTGCACCTTCAGATCAATACATTTATATCTTTGGGGTAAATACCTACTAGTGCAATTGCTGGGTCCTAGGGTAGCTCTATCCTTAACTTCTTGAGGAACCTCCATACTGTTTTCCAGTTTTCCACTAACAGTGTAAGAGGTTTTCCCTTTCTCGGCATCTTCACCAACATTTATTGTTTCTTGTCTTGTTAATTTTAGCCATTCTGACTTGTGTGAGGTGGTATCTCATTATGGTTTTCATTTGTATTTCCCTGATGCCAAGGAATGTGGAACATTTTTTCATGTGTCTGTTGGCCACCATTTGGATATCTTCTTTGGAGAAATGTCTGTTCATGTCTTCTGCGCATTTCTTGACTGGATTATTTGTTTTTTGGGTGTTAAGTTTGATAAGTTCTTTATAGAACATGGATACTAGCTCTTTATCTGATATGTCATTTGCAAATATCTTCTCCCATTCTTGTAGGTTGCCTTTTAGTTTTGTTGACTGTTTCCTTTTTGTGCAGAACCTTTTTATCTTGATGAAGTCCCAATAGTTCATTTTTGCTTTTGTTTCCCTTTTCTTTGGAGACGTATCTAGAAAGAAGTTGCTGTGGCCCAGGTCAAAGAGGTTGCTGCTTATGTTGTCCTCTAGGATTTTGATGGATTCCTGTCTCACATTGAGGTCTTTCATCCATTTTGAGTTTTCTTTGTGTATGGTATAAGAAAATGGTCCAGTTTTATTTTCCCACATGTGGCTGTCCAATTTTCCTAACACCATTTATTGAAGAGACTATCATTTTCCACTGGATATTCTTTTCTGCTTTGTCAAAGATTAGTTGACCATAGAGTTGAGGGTCCATTTCTGGGTTCTCTATTCTGTTCCATTGATCTATGTGTCTGTTTTTGTGCCAATATCATACTGTCTTGATGACTACAGCTTTGTAATATAGCTTGAAGTCCAGAGTCCAAAGTCCAGCTTTGCTTTTCTTTTTCAACATTCCTCTGGCTATTTGGGGTCTTCTCTGGTTCTAAACAAATTTTAGGATTATTTGTTCGAGCTCTGTGAAAATGTTGATGGTATTTTCATAGGGATTGCATTGAATGTGTAGATTGCTCTGGGTGACATAGACATTTTAACATATTTATTCTTCCAATCCATGACATGGAATGTTTTTCCATTTCTTTGTGTCTTCTTCAATTTCTTTCATGAGAGTTCTGTAGTTTTTAGATTACATATCTTTTACCTCTTTGGTTAGGTTTATTTCTAGGTACCTTATGGTTTTTGGTGCAATTATAAGTGAGACCAATTTCTTAATTTCTCTTTCTTCTGTCTCATTATTAGTGTATAGAAATGCAACTGATTTCTGTAAATCAGTGAGTTCTTTACTGGACACTTTTCCAAAATTGATTCAATTGGATTTTATGTGTGTGTGTGTGTGTGTGTGTGTGTGTGTGTGTGTGTGTACGCGTGCATGCATGTTGTATGTATGTTTTTAGTATTTTGGTCAGGGTGACATAATTAGAGCTCCAGGGAAGTAGGACCCATATTATCAAAGGTACAAAGGCAAGAAAATGCGAGGAGATGAAAATAAGCCAACTTTTTCTGGAAAATAAGTTATATGTAGAAGAAAAATAAAAGGTCACATAGAAAACAAGGATGGAACCATATTTTATGGCCTTTGAATACTGGACAAATTTTGTATTTAATTTTGTAGCAATGGTGAATCATTCATGGTTTATAAATAAGGAAATGATAAAGATAAATGTATCAGATAGATTGAAGAGGGGGTGGCTAGAGTAGGAAGATCAGTTCAGGGACTATTACAGTTGTTACACCTGACCTAGGTAATAGCATTGAGAACAGAAAATAGATGGATAGATGTGAGAGCTATTTCAAGAACTTCATAGGATTTGCCAAGCCCCTTTCTCCCAGAACCTTGCATATTTTGCATACAATTCTGGAGTCCAAACAAAACAACAAACTACTACTACCACTACCAACAACAAAATATATTGATTCCTTTAACTGTTTTGCCTAAGTCCACAGGGTTACTCAGAAACACTCAGGCTTCAAACTCAGGATTCTTGATTGTTCTCCCCATACACTTTTTGGTGTTGTTTCTTCAAGGCAGTCTCAAGTCTGCTAATGCAGTTTTTCACTGTTAACATATCAAACATTTTTTTATATCCAGACATTTAAATTTTAAAAAATCATAATTCAACACCCTCCTGAGAGGGCTGAGTGCTTTGCAAACATGCTGTCAGAACAGCCCTCTGAGAAAGGGAGGCAAGCTATCCCCCCACCCTTGAATGTTGGCAAATAGAAAGTTACCTTTGATTCATCCTTGTGTCCTTTGAATAACTGTTTTGTTATTTCAATAAAGGTCAGAAGGCTTAATGCACAGGGAAAGGTTTGCTCAGGTTTTTTTTTTTTCCTTTATTTTTAGAAATGAACACAAATGCAAACCCTATTCACTGGTGGCTTTGAGATACACAGTTTCACCACCAAGAAGCAGTTGTGATTTTTAATCAGGAAATGAAACCCAGAAAATTCTCAGCAACAGACATAGCCTTATTTTGGCATTGCCTCTTCAAAACTTGAGCTATCCCCAGGATGATGGACAAAATCAGAGATGGTGTGGTCTCTTTAGAATAAAAGCTCTGTTTAATAACTCATTTTTGGTCAAATTACAAATATCATCTTTTCACTTTGGCTATGTGGTTTAATTTTCATTTGTTTTTGTTATCTGTATTTATTTTTTATTTCTTTTTCTTTTTTAGATTTTTTAATTTATTGATCAGAGAGTGAGAGAGAGCAATCATGAGCAGGGAGGAGGGGTAGAGGGAGAAGCAGTCTCCCCACTGAGCAGGAAGCCCGATGTGGGACTTGATCCCAGGACCCTGGGATCATGAGCTGAGCTGAAGGCAGACGCTTAATGACTGAGCCACCCAGGTGCTCGTCTGTATTTATTTTTTTAAGATAGGGCCACTGGTCTGAATCCTAGGCAGGGACACAACATCCTATTGGAGGGAGGCCCTACTAGCTGTATTCATGATGATCTTCATAAATCTAGGCAAATACTCTTTTACTCCTTTTCCACATCTTGGTAAGCATTTTTTCATTCATGTATTCAACTAACCCTTTTTGCCATGATGTTTATCTCTCTCCCGCTCTTGCCTAAGCAGTGTCTCAGGTTAGTTGAGATGTTATACTTCTTCGGTTATTCTAAAAGTGCAAAGTTATCAACTTCACTGGGAGAAGTTGCTGTGTAAGATCAACAACAATGATAGAAACAGCAGCAACACAAGTATTGGTCACTTATCAAATGCCAGGCTGAGTTTTAAATGTTTGGCAAGCTCTGTCTCATTTTGTTGCAAGAAAACCCTAACAGAGTGGATATTGTTTTCATCCCTATTTTGTACTCTGAGTCAACAGACAGAAAGAGAGGTGAAGGTAGGTAACTCACTCAAGGTCATGTGGCTTATAGGCAGACTGCAGTATTTTCTCCTTGGCTCCTCCAATTCTTATCAGCTGTTATGGAATCCACTCTAAGAGCCTGCTGAGATGCTAGAAGCAGCCCTACATGCCTGCATGTTTTAAGGAAGATATAGGTTATTGATGAATACAAACCCATCAAGGAAATACCTTCCCAAATGATGAAAAGCTCTTTTTCTTTTATGGGCAGTTTCTAGAGTATACGTATGTAGAAATCTTGTACAGTCCATTTTAATTCTTAAAATAGAAAAACAGTGAAGGAAGAAAACAGCTTAGCATTCTTCAACTTAGGTGTAAATGTGAGGGTGACTTAAGCTTTGATTCTTTCTTCTTTCCATGAGTTACAAAGACAGTTAACATCAATGAATTAGCTTTTGTTTTTATGTATCTCATTTAATGCTGTGACTGGGGAGACTTGGGTAGCTTCCTCAAAAACCCGTCATGACAGAAAAGAAGCTGATTTCAGATCTTCAAAGTGCTGAACTGAAGTAAAAGGAAAGTACCGGCTGTGGATTATGAGTTTGGTCACAAACCTTCAAACTATGGAATTCTAATTCCATTTTTGGTTGTGGTTCTCTAGGGCTCCAAGCACAGATCAAAGGCCTCTTCTTGTTTTCATTTTTAATGGGTTACTCCTTAAAAAGTAAAACCTACTGCACTCCTGGGTCTTCTAAAACAGGACTCCCCTATGAGCTGACCCCAGCTTCTCCACCACCACAAAAGAGATCTGTGTGTGATCTGTGTGTAGATCAGCTCTCAGCCAGAGTTACTATAAGCCCTGCTGACCTACGTCCAGAGTGGCCCCCATCTGGATTCAAATACCAATATTCAGAACTTGGAAACCCACCAAAATGGACACCAGTCCACCCTGGCACTCAGTTTGGAGTTCTTAGGTGATTTCCATTCAAGATCCTCTTTGGCAGAGCCCCACTTGCTCCCTCTTGCCAACAAGAAGGAAAAAAAAAAACAGTTTTAGAATGCACAAATAGGGGAAAAATACCCTCCAAGTGAACAAAATATTTAGGGCAATGGATCCATTGCAAAATGTTCATATATGAGCAGTCATTTATCCTTAATAATGTGTGGGTATCTGAACCTTGTTATATTATTTAATTCTGTATTCATACATAAGAGTAATAAGACCAATTGTAAGACCCCATGAATATGTTTGGATGCATTTTTAACCACACTTATGTTTCTCCATCCATTTTATGTTTTACCATTTTTAAAAAATTATATTTTAAAGTACTGTGAATTGGATTAAAGTACTCTATAAAATGGATATTTAGAAAGTCTAAACATTGCTTCAATTGTGACCAAAAAAAATTTCATTTTGCTGGATTTATTCTTTCATATGGAGAAAGTATCAGGGAGTGACATAGAATGAATTATGAAGAACAAAAACAGATTATTCTGTGTGTGTGTGAGTGTGTATGAGTGTGTGTTCCCAGATGGTAAGAATTGGTTCCACTCTTCCAAAACTCTGGTAACAGAGGCTAGACTTTGAAGGAACTCAGAGAAAAAAGAACAAAATCATGAAAGAATTCTACCCAGAGGGTTCCCTTAGACTCATATTCTAATAGTGTAATTATGTCCCACCTCAAAGTGGCTTGGAATTCAACAAGCAAAAGAGAAACCATTTTAAGAACTAGGTTACAATTTATATCTCCAAACCATTAACTAAGTGTTAGTACACCAGGCATAATGATAAATAAACCTCCATGTATCTCTGAGTTGCAACAAACTCTCTCACCATCAGACTTTTGCAAACACTATTGCTTTTCTTCCTGATCGGAACCCACTCCCTGAAGCTTGCCTTCTTTCCCTCATCTACACACTACTCACTCTTCATCTAGTTGATATCAGATATCAAGGTTCAACTTACTGCCTATATTCTCTTGAAACACTTCCTTGATCCCCTCCTACCCACCAAAATACCTCTCATCTGTGCTTCCAATGTACCCTACAGTTTTCCATTTGTGTCATTT
Source organism: Callorhinus ursinus (assembly GCF_003265705.2). NCBI lineage: Eukaryota > Metazoa > Chordata > Mammalia > Carnivora > Otariidae > Callorhinus > Callorhinus ursinus. Next base: position 32,830,148 of record NW_027397073.1, read on the forward strand.
ATGACATTGAATTATTTTGTTGTATCTGTTTTTGACAGCAAACCATAAGTTCTATAAGTCAGAATCCATAGGCTATCTTGTTTACCTCTGTGTCTAGCCCAATATTTTGTTTGTTTGTTCCAAGTTTTTATTTAAATTCAATTTAGTTAACATATAGTGTAATACTGATTTCAGGAGTAGAATTTAATGATTCATCACTTACATTTAATACCCAGTGCTCATTACAACAAGTGCCCTCCCCAGCACCCATTTAGCCCCTCCCCCACACACCTTCCCTCCAGCAACCTTCAGTTTGTTCCCTGTAGTTAATACAGTCTCTTATGGTTTGTCTCTCTCTCTTTTTTTTCCTTCTCCTATGTTCATCTGTTTTGTTTTTTAAATTCCACATATGAGTGAAATCATATGGTATTTGTCTTTCTCTGACTTACTGATTTCACTTAGAATAATACAGTCTAGCTCCATCCATATTGTTGCAAATGGCAAGATTTCACTCTTTATTAGCCTCATATTTGATATATAGTAAGTGCTTGATAAAAATTTCTCATCTAAATGGGGAACAAATGCATACTATGGTTTATTTAAGAGCTTTTTTTCAGTTTTTACATTTTAATTTTAATTTTTTTATTGTTTATTTAAGAGCTTATTAAACCACACAACACTTTCCTATGTGTTCACAGGGAAACTGCAACATAGACCACCAAGCTTATGATATTTCCCACCTTATCCACCGCAGGTAATCAAGAGCCAGAACTTCTTCATTTTTTTTTCTCAGGCTTCACCACTGAAAAGTTGGCTTTAAACCATGCTTCCAATGCCCCATATGATTCCTGATTCTTGTGTATACTACTGGCCCATCTGCCAGTGGGTTTGCCCAACCATCTGCCTGAGTTACACTGTCTGAGTCTTTGCTTCAGCATCTCCTCAGAGCATTTCTCCTTTCTTCCCATTGTGCAGTCTCTCCACTTCCTATCACTTCCCTCAACAGCTGATGCAACATCCCACCTCTGCTGTCATTTGAGAATATCACAAGTCTGACCCACAGTACTGGTGTGGAGAGATGCAGCTTCCAACACACCAGTCTTGCCTCAAGATGACTTTGAAACGTTTTTCAGGCTACAATGCTTCCCAGGGATGTTGTCTTTTCATTTCAGAAAGATTTCAATAACATCAAGTCCCTCCCTTACAGAGGTTCCAGTGAGGTGAAGAAATGATACCAAGCCTTCAACAACTATCCCCCAGGTCCCAGCCATACATCACTCCACTTACTTCAAGTGACAGCCTCTAAGGAGAAGGTAAGATTGGCTGATCCCCAGAAAAGAAAGCTGGTCTATGTTGTTCTGGAGCCTGAATGAAAAAAAGTAGCTCCAATGACATTTTGAAACCAATTATTAAGGAAAACAACCCAAATACATTCTCTATAGATTTATTTCCAAATGAGTGAATACCAATAATTCTCTTTTGTTTAGTATGAAAGTTTCAGAAGAGGTAGTGTTGATATTTTTCTGTATATATATATAATTTACATCACACATGCATATATGCATACATTTGTATAGCTCATAAGATCATCCTAGAAAGAAAAATATGCTGCTACCCACTAATCTTCAAGGAAGTCACCCCCTTTTATTGAAAATCCAGACTTAATTTGAATACTACCATGGTTTAGAGATTTTGAGACCACATTAATAGACATATTGAGGAAACCAGAGACTGCCATTTTAGCTCTTATTTCTCAAGACATGGCCTTAAATGTTTCCATGGGATCATATCCTAAATGAACCAAGATCAGTCAGATAGAGAAATTTATGCTGAGGAATATTGACAAGGGAAGCAAAGCAATATAAATTTGGTCATGTCTTTGCTTTCCTCAAGAACCCCCTTTCTTTGGTATGAAGAACAAAGCTTTTTATAGAGCCCTTGTCTTCCTGACTAACCTCATTTCAAGTCCATTCAGCTTGGTGTCCTGTGTTCTAGTTCTACTCTTGTGAATTAATACCTTCTAAGCTATTCCTTGAAGAGCCTTCCCTACCCTGCCATCCCAGACAAATCTAGACCATTTTGATCTATACTCTTAAATTACACTGTACTTCTCCACAGCACTCAGCACAATTTTAAGTTAAACAATCATCTGTTTACTATTTTTCCTGAACTAAAGTTCAATGAAGATAGAGAGGTTCTAGATAGCTTGTTTGCCACTTTATTACTACATGGTCAATATGTAGAAAAATTTCAATCAGTATTTGTTCAATGAATGAACACCTAATACACTAGGTATTTCATGATCTCCCCATGCTCTCTCTAACATATTTTATTCATGGTCTTTATCATGGGTCAGCTGGGTGGCTCCACTCTTAATGTACCCAACCAGAGGATCAACCTAGGGGGATACTTCATCTCCTTTCTGTGTCTCTTGCCTACATAATTATTAAGGCTCATCTTCAGTCTCAGCATTTCCATGAAGTTTCATATGGTCTTTCCCTCCAGAATGATTTTGCTCTTCCCGGGTCGTGTGCATTATATATTTTGCATCATTACTTAATTTCATCATGGCTATGCAATATTTTCTCCCACTGGGATGTCATGGTCTTTTTTTTTTTCCTACCTCAGCTTTCCTTAGTACTTTCTTAGGTGGTCCTAAAACAAATAATGTATGGTACTAAGAAACACACACACACACACACACACACACACACACACACAGATGTAGTATTATTTTGATGATTTTGTCTCAGATTGATGCCCTGAGATTCCCACTAGCCATTTGTTACTTATACTTTGAAGTTAGTTTCTACATCCTGGGGACTTTTCACTTTCTCCTTAGATTGACATTTTGGCCAATTTTTCTATGCCAAATGACCTTGACTACATTCAGTAAGCACTCTCATTACCCAATTCTCTTTCTTAAAGAAAAAAGATCACTGTCACAAGAGATAAAACGGGGATATGTGTTCAATCAATTTATATTGAACAAATGAATTATTGCCTACATATCTCTAGCTCGCTTTCAAATACATAAAAGAGATAAAATAGAAGGAAATCATTTCTCCTAAGTTCTACAATCCTATTGACAATGTAACCTAGGACACAAAAATTTTAAAGATATGTCAGCCAGGCTGGACTTAGTTATCAAAAGCAAAAAATTACCCAATACTCTCAGAAATAAGACACATTAAAGATTATTTCTTGCTCATGTTGTTTGACCATCATGGGTCAGCTGGGGCTCCACTCTTAATGTATCCAACCAAAGGATCAGCATGAGGGAGGCTCCATTTCTGTGTTTTCACAATTCCCAAAGTAGAAGAAAGAAGCAACATGAATGTGCACTGGCTTTTAAGGTTTCATTGCCCCTTGTCCCCCCAAAAAATCAAATGGACATGCCCAACCTGAAATGGGTATGAAAGTACAATCCTCCCATGAGCCTGGAAAAAGGAAAACAAGGATCATTTAAAACATTGCACTAATGACTAGCACAGGGAGCAGTTGCTAAATTTTGCAATGTAGATCATTCATTATAAGAAAATTGAGGAAAAGAAAAGGAGGATAGACTTTATAGAACAAAGCAGATATGGATCTTAAATTGGTAGTCAAGAGGAACTACATCATAGGGTGAATTTTTAAGGACTAAATTAATGAAATGTAAATTTACCATTTTCAAACAAATGTTTAAGGGGGAGAAACAGTTGCAGATTGAGTGAGTTTGGTCCCAAGGAGTCTGATAGCAACAAGAGGATACACTGCTGGGAAAACTGGACTGGTATGAGCAATCAGAGTGGGTGCCAACATTTGAGAGGTGTGGTGTCAAAGCAAAAGGTATGGGCACAGCATCTGGAATGCTATTGAGAAGTACTAAATGAAGTCAGCACTGTGGAGTGCTGGGAGAACTGTGGTTCTGGCGACACTCTCCATTTGGAGTGACACCCTGCTACAGTGGACCAGTAAACAGAAATGGACCCTGCAGGAAGTTGAACTTCTATAGAGGGGACATGTTTCATCCCAGGCCATCTGGTAGAATTCCCAGATCTGAGGGCAACCTGAGGTGTTAACCAGGAAACTCAGACAGTGGACAAGTTAGAGAAGGAAAGTCTGGTGGTGTGTGTGTGTGTGTGTGTGTGTGTCTGTGTGTGTGTGTGTGTGTGTGAAATCTGTAAAGTCTGTGAAAGAGCTAGTTGTACAGATGGCTCATGTTCATGAAGAGCAGACTAGAAAAATCGGATGAAAAGAGGAATTCCCGGTAATATTCCTCAGCCATTTGCAGTGATGTGGATGGAACTGGTGGGTATTATGCTAAGCAAAATAAGTCAGTCAGAGAAAGACAAATACCATCTGATTTCACTCGCATGTGGAATTTAAGAAACAAAACAGATGAACATGGGGGAAGGAAGGAAAGATAAAATAAGATGAAAACAGGGAGGCAAACCGTAGTAGATGTTGAACTCTAGGAAACAAACTGAGGGTTGCTGGAGAGGAGGTGGGTGGGTGGATGGGGTTACTGGGTGATGGACATTAAGGAGGGCACTTGATGTAATGAGCACTGGGTGTTATATGCAACTGATGAATCACTAAATTCTACCCCTGGAACAAATAATACAGTATATGTTACCTACATTGAATTTAAATACATTTTTTTTTAAATAGAGAGGAATTCCTGGTAAAGAGAACATTTCAGGAATTCATCAAACAAATGTGACTTCACAGAGAGCCTTGTGGTTGTTTTTGGAATACAAGTAGGATAAGTAGGTAAGTATATTTAAGGATATATTCACCTAAGGAAACCAAACAAAGTGACCTGAGTGTAGAGAAGCAAGAAGAACATGAAGACAGACAAATCAGATGTCTTTAATGCAGAGGATGAAGCCCCTAAACCTCTCCAAAATGTTCAGATGACACCAGTTGGGACAAGAATTATGCAGACCAAGGACAAAGTACCAACGTGCTCATGCAGAATCCCTTGTGGCCTAAGGCAAGTAGCTCTGTTGCAAGAGGACTCCAGCCCCTAACTCTGCTGACTCCAGTTATTTCCCAAATGGTCCAAATCCAACTATTCCCACTCTAGTTAAGTACCAGAAATTATGTTGTGTACATTTTTCCTACAAAGGATTCTACAGAGTCTGACCTACGCTCCCACAGATTTTCTCCATTCAGTAACCTTCTTAGTTCCTGTTGATTTTTCCAAGGTTAGTTAAAAGTTAGATGTCTCACACAGCTTCATACAATGACTGTAACCATCAATATGCTTAACTTGCTGTCAGACCTGTGGCCAGGTGGAGCCAACATCCCAAAACTTGCATGGCTTTGTATGTTACATCAGGTTTCCTAAAATATCCCTCTTCAGTTCTACTCAGAATTCAGTGCTTAGTTATTTCCTCATCCCAAATTCCAATGTTGCTTAATAAAAATGAAATGCCTCATGTGGTTAGATCAAAATTTTGACTTTAATTTTTGTTTATACTATTTGTAAATCTCTGCTAAATTTTAAAATTTGCATAAAATATTCTAGGCCAAATGTGGCCTGCTTATTTATTCAGTAACCACTTATTGTGAAATGACTGTGCTTTTGGTTGAATAGATGTTTGCCATTGCAGGGTTCATAGTCCGGTGTGGAAATCAAACAGATGGACAAATAGCTGAAGTTCAGTAAATTCTGTGAGAGAGGTATAATGACCACACCAAAGATGGTAGTGATGAAAAGAATTGAAGTCTTCGGTAAAGTCCCCAAGTAATTATAACATAAGCCCCAAATTGCCGGAAACTCTATGGTTCTAACTGAAAGAACACACTAGTTCTCTGGTATTTCTAACATTATACAGGCTGCTATAAAAAATAACTTATTTCTAAATTTCTTCTGGGCTCTGCTCCTGCTATCTCAGATACATTTTAAATTTCACTGGGCCCCAGTTTCCATTTGCAGTCACACCAGGGCACTGCTTTCTCTCCTAGGTCTGTTTGAAGGATAATCAAAGGAGGCAATGGGCTTACAGGAGGCTAAATCTGGATGCCTCACATTTTGCTGGGGGCAGCCTTGCTTCTGTGGCCAATGCCTTCTTGTCTTCGATTATTTCCTGCTTTGTTATTCAACTGTTTACGAGTAACACATGGTCATCTGGTTGGCAGGCCTAGAATGAGAATCTTGACTGCAGATGTTTGTGTCAAACAAAGAGACCAAGATAAGGGTGATTTATATGCCACTAGTTACATATCTTGGCCAAGATGAAAGATGAGAAGAGCACAATCGATATTCTGTATAATTGTTGATTAGTAGTACTATTCCTGCTAATTATATTCTTGAGATGGTTAGGAAAATTTTATTCCCCTAGAGAAAGCTGCTCAGGAGTAATTTCACCTAGTTTCTATATTGATACTATAAAATAAGAAGTATGGGATATAAAAATGAGAAAATCATTATTGAATCTCAGAGGTTCTTGTTCCTTCTTTTTTTAAAATCTAGCATCAGTGTAGTAGATGCAAAGATTATTACTGAAAAAGAGTTGTCTCAACTCCTATTTGCCAACATCTTGGGAAGCTGGACACTGGCTCTTGGCATCTTAGCTGTCAGCTAAGCCCAAGAAAGAAAAACTGAGGAAAAGGCCTGTGAGAACGGGTTTCAGTAGAACTCATCCAAAGGGTGGTAACATCATTGTTTACTAAACCCAATGAAGGCTAGAACCTCAAGGTTATCTGATGGGCCCCAAATCTAAAAGGAAGTTCCTCTTTCTCTTTATCTCTTTGTCTCTCTTTCTCTCTCTATCTTGAACCCTATCTCTTTTTTATTTTGTCCTACAGAAATGGTTGTCTCTAGCCATCGTATCAGACACAGTGGCTGGAGACATCTGAGCCCCAGAAATTCTGCTGGGTAGCCATGGTGATTCCCTTTTCTGACATTCTGCAATATTCATGCTTATCACTACCACCAACATCATCACCACATCACTACCACTCCACTCAGTGAACTTCGTGGACTCTGGCCTCTAAGATTTTTTATTGCCAATACCAGTGCATGTTCCGGAGCCATTGTCCAGAATCCCCCAGTGGAAGTACTGGACTTTCTATGCAAGACATCTAAATTTCAGGCAATTTTCATTTGACAAACATTCACTGAATGCTTGTCATAAGCTGAAATATGGTAACACCAGTATGATTAAGCCATATACCATTGGTGATGGAAAATCCAATGCTTAAGAACAACAATGAAAGCGATTATGTGCTTATTATATGGCTGGTGTTGTATGAAGTACTCTGTATATATCATTGCATTTAATCCCTGCAACACACCAATGGGATAGTTCATATTATTATGTCCTTGTTTTAGGTGAGGAGATGAAGGCTAAAGGAGATTAAATCATTTGCAGAGTGATATAGGTTATCAGTTGCAGGGTGAAGATTTCCCGACCGAGGCAATCTTTCTTCAAAGACAAAGATGTTAACCACTGTATTTTCCTCTCTCTCTGTGCCTCACCACAGGTAACACGTCTCTTCTGTGTTTAGTGGGGTGGCACCCAGGTGCTCCAATTTCCCAATGTGATTATGTCATCATTCTGTGAGTGGGGCCACAGACTCTGGCTAGATTTATCTACTTCTAAAGTATGCTGGAGATCCTTAGGTATAATTCCATAGTGGACTCATCTGCTCCTGTACTTTGCAAGGTGTCATTGTCCTGTTCACAGTTCTGAGCCACTCTAGGGCATGATGATAGTAGTTGTTACTCTCAGAGTCCACATGCCACCTCTCTCCTTTACATGTTCATCAAGATGGCCCATATTCCCTATCCAGTGCAGCACACTTCTACCTGAGAGAAATCATCATATTCCAAAGCCTTCTGGTCAAATGTAACCAAGGTCCAGGGGCCTCAGAATCTCTCTGACTCCCAGGATTCCCTCTTTGGGATCCCGGTTCTTCACACGTCACCCTTAATCCAGTGGCCAAGCCAAAAATCAGAACAAAATGCTGTGGCATTGTTATGCTTCACTGATGTCTGGGTTATCTTACTCTCCCAGTGGATCTTTGTTAAAGTATTTCATTTTCACTCAAAGTAAAAACCACTTTCTATAGCAAATATGGAAACTTACTTAGCAAATGGAAAAATATTCCATTCTAGTTCTATCACAGCAGTTTTCTACCATGTTAGCCACCCTAGCCTTGAATGTCCTACAGACCAAGCTCTGTGGTTGAAGTCTTTGAAAAGCATCTTCTGTGGCATGGCCAGCAAAGTTGCCTCCTCGAAATAGACACTCTGCTGTCCTGTCATCACTAAGTCCTGTCTCCTTGCCTGTAGCTCTCATTGCACATTTCCCTGTGGGGCTCTATCCATAAGGTCATAGTGTCTAAGAGTGTCCCCTACATCCACCTTCTGAACCCATAGTAGCAACCAGTGCATTTCTATATAACCACTGACTTGCTAGGACATTAGAGTGAAGTTCCTGACAAACAGAGAGATATGGACTAATAACTAGTCCTTTACTATGCAGTGTCTCCAATTCAATGTTTGCTCCAGACCTTCAGGAGCAGATCTAAGTTTTGGGGGGGACTTGAGGCCTATCTAATTAAATAGTCTCTTTAAGAAAAATAATACAAAATAAACAAAAATAAATAAAGAAAAAACCCTGAACAACACAATATTATGGACAAAATTGTATACAAATTAATATTTATGTAGTATAATAAAATAAATCAAGATTTTAAATTTTAATTTAATTTAATTTTTTTCATTGCTTTACTTAAATTTTAATTTTAGAAGCTTTAAAATACCACAGGTTTTACCATATATAGATGCAAAGAATGTTAATTTTGAATACTTTTTATATTTAAAGTATTTTAAAACTTTTCGTTAACATACTGTAAAATTAACTTTAAGTGCAGAGTTTATGAATTTTAACCGATATGGATTCATGCAAGTACTAACACAATGAAGATAAAGAACAGTTAATCACACCTTATCATTTCCTCATACTTTCCCTTTATAGTTAAACATACTCCCTCAAACCCTAACCCCCGGAAAACACTGATTTTTTTTCTCCTTCCACGTGGTTTTACTTTTTGCAGAATGTCATACAAATGGAATCATATGCTATTGTAAACTTTTCAGACTGACTTTTTCTACTTAATGAAATGCCTTTATGAATCATCCAAATGGTTGCATAGCTACAGTTTTGTGTTCTTTATTATTGGGTAGTATTCCATTGTGTGAATGCATTCACAGTTGACCTCTTCATAACATTTTTTTCTACATTTTGTGACAGCACACTATTTATAAGACAAAGATTTTATAATATTCTTCCTAAGATAATAGAAAATTCGGTCTTTTTCCTAACATAATTGAAATTTGATTTTTACTGCTGATATTTTTTAAATGTCTTTCAGTTGTTTCAATTTGTTTTAGTAAATTTAGGCAAAATTTTCAGATTATTATCAAACTCTTCCAAATTTCTTCATACTCGAGCAGTCAGGTTTGGGAGAATTTTTGAAGACTAGCTTTGGCTCTGTATATTTTTAAGTTTGTACATACACCTTTGATTTTTCTCCATTTCTGTCATCCTTTGGATGCCAGGTACCACGTGGCACAATCATGCCGAGAGTCAGCCTCTGACCCTGCACCTTCATCACATTACTGCTCCCTGTGAGTCTGCACAGTGGGCAGTGGGAATAGTCCTGGAAGCCATGACTGCGCTGGGATAGCTAGCAAGAATTCAATCATCCATGCAAGAGCTGCAAACCACAAACTATAGCTCACTAAAGACAAACCAAATGTATCCCCTACTCAACTTCCTCTTAGCTGGATCCCAAAATTTCCAGTGCCATCCCCCAAAGGAGGAAGTATGTGAAGGGGAGGGTGTCAAAGTACAAATACATAATGGTCTTAACTGATAGGAGTTCAAATATTTTAACTTTGTAAATGTGTAGAACTAAGAGATTCTGTTTTCACCAGCCTGCTACAGCTGCCTTCCATGGAGACTAGGTCACAGTATTAAACCCTGAGGATCAGGTGGTTTGGGACAATCCATTCCAATCCCACGTCACCCTCAGGGCCCCTGTTCTGGATATAGGGAATGCCACAAAACTGCATAGCAGGCCCTGTAATTTTTCTCTTTGCTTCTAGAGAATGTTTCTTGATCACTCTCTGCTTTCTCAGGCCTCTCTTACCTAGGGTTTAAACTAGATAATCCTTCTTTATTCGCTCACCACTACCTGCCCTTAGAGGGTTTCCATCCTCTCTCTATCTCTTTTTTTTTTTCCCCTCCTGAGAGTCTTTGGAATATTCCCCACATGTGTTCCCAAGTGAATTAGGTGAGTTTCCTAAGGGAATTCTCAAAGTATTCCTTGCACCTTCTATTGATTATCTATGCCAATTATGTAGCATTCCGATGGTCTTGGTAGGTACCAGGTAACTCTCCTATATGAATGACTACCACCTCTAGGGGGCTCCTGTGGAGAGTAGTCACTTCTCATAGCTCTAAATCTATTGTTTCTGCAGGGGTCCACTGGTGTAGCCATCTAAAAAAAAAAAAATATATAGCAGTGCTGCTATCCTGGGAGAAAAGTAGAGAAGCATCTTGTTCCTTCCTGGTAAACAATGACTTGATTAACTGCTTTGAAAAATCAAACCAACAAACAATAACAAACATCCTAAGGTGTTAACAAGCTGAAGGACCCATGTATATATCATATTTCCCTTTCCAGCTGACATGTAGATGTTAAAAGTGCTCTCTAGAGACAGTTCTCTAGTCTTTATTTCCCCAAGAGGAATCTTCTGATTCTGGGAGGCATTGTCTACACATTATTAAGATGGATAAAAGGTAGTCTGAGTGAGAATGAACCTATTGCCTAGGGAATAACTGCAGTGCAATGTGCAATTGTATGTGTGACTGTTAATCAGAAGGGAGAGCTTTAACTTTGGGCTTTAGGACACTATATTTGGTCTTGTGTGGTTCAACATGGAGATAAAGGATAAAATGTGTTACATTTGTGGAACAAGAAAGTTGTAAAGAATAATCAGTACCCTCTATGGTAGAATCAAGATTCCAAACTACGAATCATCTTGGGATCCAATAATTCCACTTCTAAACTTTGATTCTGAGAAAATAATCAGCAAAGTAAGTGACTATTTGTATACCAGAATGTTCAAGCATGACTTATAAAAGCAAATATTGTGAGAGAACTAATAGTCACTGCATTAGTTTGCTAGGACGACCATAGCAAAGTAGCACAGACAGGTGGCTTAAGCAACAGACACTTATTTTCTTACATTTCTGGAGGCTGGAAGTCTAAAATCAAATTGTTGGCAGAGTGGTTTCTTCTAAGTCTCCTCTCCTTAGCTTATAGATCTTCTTCTCCCTTTGTCTTCACGTGGCCTTCTTCTGTGTGCCTCTGAATCCTACTCTCCTATACTTACAAAGATCCCAGTCATTTTGCATTAGGGCCCACCCTAATGATCTCATTGTAATTTATTACCTCTTTAAAGACCCTGTCACCGAATACAGCTCCATTCTGAGATACTGGGGGTTAGGACTTCAACATATGAATTGGAGGGGAAACAATTCAGTCCATAACAGTCACAAAGTTGGAAATCCATTAAAATAATTATGGTATGTGTACTTTATGCTTTGCAGCCACTAAGAATTACATCTGGGGAATATTTAAGGGTGTAAGGAAATGTTCATGGTAAAGAGTTAATTTTAAAAATGGGTTATAAAATTATTTAGAATATAATACTAATTTATTAAATTATACAAAAAACCCTCAGATCTATAGTAAATATTTTACATTTACCTAATTCTTGCCCCATCTGTTCACATGCACCTAACACTTATATCAAATCTCACTGTCGCAAGTTTCTCAAGATTGTGTGGAGTGTTTTGCGGATGCTCAGTTCCAAGTCAGCATCTAAAGTGTTCTCTAAACCTGGTCAACCACTGGTCCCACTGGCCAAGCAATACCTCCTCCTATTCCACCGGGCAGAGCAACTTCCCTTCAGGAGCCACTGCCCGTCCTGCATGATGGGGATACTGACATCCTTCTCCAGGGATCACAGTTCACCCTGCTCTGCTTCCTCTTTCTGTATCCAGTGTCAGCCCTCCAGGCACTGCTTGGGCCCGGCGCTCTCTGGCCACCCTGTTGGGAACTTGTGACACAACTAGCTCTCTGAAGGCCGAGGTTGAGTATTATTTTCTGGTGAAGTGGGGAAGGGGGTCCCATTCCCAGTGTTGCCAGTTGTGTTGCTTGAGTTCTAACAGTTTAAAGAATTGTAGGTGAAATAGCACCTGTTTCAAATTACATCTCCTGTGGTCCCTACAGCTCATTAACATGAGTCAAATGGAAATTAGGTTGGGAAACAACCCAAGAGACAGGCACTTCTAACTAAAGGATTTCTAACTAATTCACACTGTGGTATTTTCATCCTTCATCTTTCCGGGAGGTCCCAGAGATTTCATGACGTTCGTTGGATATCTCACATCTTTACTTAGACCCAAGCTGGCATGCCTGATATATATGTATGTGTGTTGGTGTCATTTGTTCTAAATAATTTAACTGATTATATGTACATATATCCATTATAAATATAGATTCTGTCTATCTATCTATCTATCTATCTATCTATCTATCTATCTATCATCTATTTATCTACAGAAAGAAGTACTAACTGCTATTTCTTCTGGGTTGTGTAATCATGGGTATTTGGTTTTCTCTTTTATACCTTTTTAGTTTAAAATTTTTCTTTAGCAAGAATTTATTATTTTTCACCCATTTTATTTTAGATCTCTAAAATAGAGGGAAAATACTATCAAAGAAATGATAAAAGAGCAAAAGCTCAAAAGGCCAGAACCGATCATTTCAATTTTCCCAAAATTTCAATTTTACCAAATTTAAAATTCTCACTTTACTTATAAAATGATTCTCCCCTGTATAAGATAAGGAAATCTGGTTTGTTTTCAAATGATATGTAAGGTCCTGAGATTTTCATTGTTCTGGGCATGGAAAGAGCCCATATCTAGAGGAGAGTCCATAGGGAATACCTACATCTGGATGCAGTGCCTTCTTAGGAGGCAGTAAGAACTCCAGCCATCATTAGCCTAAAGTAGAGAGGACTTGGACATCTTAGCAGTTTTCACATATGTGATGGGCTGCCTCATGGGACAGGAATTAAGTGGATTTATTGGATAGGTATATCTAGAAGGCAAAACTAAGATCAATATTTTCTTCCTTATAATACAAGTATATTGATGGCCTACTATATGCCAAGCATTGAAGATAAGAGGAATAAAGCAAATGAATGCTATAGAAGCAGATATATGCTCAGTACTTTTTAAAAGGGACTTCATAACAATTTTTATTAATAGAACAGTTTGTTTTTAATGTAGTAAGTGTCCCACCCTTCAGATGTTCTGTGCAAGACGGTATGACCATCTCCGAAGGATGCAAGATCTGATATTTCTGAGTCCAGGGAGCCTAGAGCCATGTTTCACCAAGTTTAGTATCAAGCAAAATCACCCAGAAGTCCTGTGGAAACAGAGTCCTGGGAACACCCCCACAGACTCTGATTCAGCATAAACTTTCCATTTCGAATAAGCCTCCAGGACATACTGATGCCATTGGTCCACAGAACACACTTGGAGCAACAATGGCTGAGGTTAAACTATGACACCTTCTTCTTCTTCCAAGATCAGTAATTCTAAGACTACAGACAGAGAAAAATGTCTGCTTCCTTAAGTGTATTGACCACAGCGTGGTCCTGAAAAGGGAAAGACGGCTGAGAAAAGGAAAGAAACATGACCTGATCAAAAGCAGAAACTGCCCAAAGTGATAGACCTGTTTCTGGGCCCGTGAGATCTTTAGAAGACAAAGTTTCAAGCAAGCCTCCCCCGATGAGTCCTGTAAAATGGTTTCAAATATAATTTTTTTTTTCAAAGATCCCCAATTACACTCTACACAGCTCTTAGATTGCACTGACAAAGCTTTAAAAAATGATGCATTTACTCCATCCAGGCAGCAGTCTCTGGAGCTGAAGCCTCCGCTTTAGTGATGTGTCGCAGCTGGTTTCAGGGCTGCGTTGAAAGCTTCCAGCTTTGGCACGACCGAGCATTAACTCAGCATTAAGCAGAAGCTTTGACACTGGAGACTACAAACTTGGATGGATTAAATACACATTTTGAATATCTCACAAAATACTAGCAGGAAGGGGGATATAGAGATTTTCAAAAAGAAAGAGCGAGAGAGGAAATAAAAAGCGTGCAATGCAAATGAAAAGACACATTGGTCTGGCAAATCCTAGCTCTCCTACCTTCCCTCAGCTTCCTTCCCATTCTGACCATGCAGCATTTATCTTTTGAAGGGGAATGGGTCCTCGAGATTTTAGCTTCTGTGTGCACCACTGAAACACAACAAAAATCATTTGTCATATGGCAAACTCAAATCTGATGTCTCTTATTGCTGAAGAAATTTAAGGAGAGTCCTCCTGCAGGCCAGCTCCTGGCCTCCAAACAGCAAAAATGTCACCTTACAGTAAGCATTCGTAGGTTCACATAAGCTACTAAAATATGGTACATAATAAATGCCATCTTCTAGTTATATTGTGCATATAATTTTTTCACAACAACCTCACAGGTTTCACTCATTTGATTCTTACCATAATCCATGTGTTAAGTTTAAGATTATTGCACCATTGCCTGGGGAAAAAAACTTGAGTATCTAAGTGATTTAGTTCCTTTCCTACATTTATATAGAAGATTAAAGGAAGTGTCAGTGTAAGATTCCAGTTTTACTAAAATCAAATTCTCAGACTTTTCTTCCACTACGCATAGCCATAGGTTCCAATACCTAGTAGTGACATTAAAAATAAATTATACACATGTGTTAATTTTGCAATTCACATGCATAAGACCCTTATAAATATTCTAGAGAATCTCTTTCTGAAAATATTACACAATACTAGTAAGGAACAATACTATAAACATGTTTAACAATAATGTAAACATGCCAATGTTCTAAAGGTAGGTATTTAAAAGATGTTCTTTAGAGCTGTCCAACCAGTTTGCCAGAATTCTACTGCAACTCCAGAGTAATTTATTGGTTAAATATAGTTGATTTCTTCCCCTGCCTCCCTCCCTTCCTATCTTCCCTTCTTCTCTCCCTTTTTCTTTTTGGGAAGTAGTGTTGGGGGCAGGGAGCTCTGAAAATGATCAAGAAACCCAAGTGAACTAACAAAATAGCAGGCCGTGTCAGCACATTACCAATGTAACCCTGTGTTAAGTAAACAGCCTCACCAGATAAAAGAACATTTTTGGATAGACATGCATATTTTGTCAACTTACACCATATTTACAATTCTAACACAATTGTTTGAAGGTGTTCACTCACCCAGTCATCTGACCACATTTTGCTGGCCCAACACAACCATCACCTTTGTTTTTATCACTAAATTGCTGCAGAAATTATCCAGATATTATGCTGGCACAGCCCAAGATCCATGTTCTTTTTCATAATTCTTCACCTTCTAACAATGACTTATTAAGCATCCACCTCTAAGTTCCTGGGTTAGAAAGATGGAAGATACGATCCTTGTTTTCAAGAAGTTTAGAGAGTGGGGAGAGGACACATATATTTTAACAAGTATGTGCAATCTATCGTTACAGATACACTAATAAAGTGTATATGGGAATAGGCTCTGCCCGCAGAAGTGTTCAACTGTATGCTAAGAAAACCTGCCTAGTAGATGGAATATTTAAAAAAAAGGGGGGGTCCAATAGGACACAGCACACATTCATACAGTTTAAGTTGGTAGAAATCCAAGGGGTAAACACCAGTGTTTATCTATTGAATCTTAGCAGTGAAGACAGTGCACCAGAATTTTGACACAAGCTGGATGGCCAATGTCCTAGTATGCTTCTTTCCATATGCATATTCTGATGAGCTTAGAATGTTGCCAACTTCTTCTCACCTGCTCTTCATTTAGGGTTAGTAGACACATCTGATATCACCACAATAACAAAATATAATCGAAAAGGAAAGAACGTTTACAGGCCTGTTTTATGCAGGTGGGTTATTTCAGAATGAACTTATTACACAATTTTGCCACTTTCCCCTGACTGCCTAGATAAAAAGTTATTTGTAGGTATATTAAAGAGTTCAGTCTGGCAAATCAAATGATTCCCACTAGACAAGCCAACTATGAGGGAAAACATTCATTGGTGCATCCTAGGAAGGGTTACAACCTAGTATCTGGAAAAGAAGGTGACAGGTATTAGAGGGACTAGAACAACCGGGCAGGGAAGTGAAGGGCTTCAGGGAGGACCGGTAATGAGTGGAGAGAGACACACAGACAAGAGGCACGCTGAAGACAATGGGATGGAGTCCTTTTTTGGCCATTCTGTAGACCTCGGGAACACTGGTAGGAATAAGACCAGTTCCAGTCTCAGAAAATTGAACTGGTATGGTGTGATCACCCAGTCAGGGACAGGGTCCCAGAAAGCTGAGAATTAATATGTGCTTGCTCTGTTTGCGTGGGACCTCATGCAGTCTGAGCAGTGACTGGGGAGGCAGAGACGATGCCCATTTTATAGATGAGGAAACAGAGTCTCAGGAAAGCTAGAGAGAGGGAGAGAGGGATAGAGGGAGAGAGAGAGAGAGATTGAAGTTAATGGAGCAGCAGCAAAGTTAACAATGCTGGGCCACTAAACTCCAGCCCGAAGCTTCCAAAATAATCTGTGACAAAAGCTAACGGGTCTAAAGCCTGTGGGGGCTGTGTCTCTGCTATGAGGATGTGTTTGTGTGCACAGCGTGTGTGTGTGTGTGTGTGTGCGCGCGCACGCGTGCGCACGCGCGTGTGGAATGCCTCTTTCAGAGGGGAATAAAAAGTGGGAAAGGAGGATGAAGATGGTCAGGTTATTACATTACCCTTTTAAGATCTTAAGACATTGCATTTATGACAATCATATTGTGAACCATCTACTGAAACATAAAAACATGGAGGCCTAATCTCCCTAGGTTTAGGATGCAATTCTGTCTCTGGAATATCAAGTAACAGTATCGAATGCAAAGGCTGCCTTTGACTGAGGACACTCTGGGAAACAATTTTCCACTGCACATTAGCGTATCTGCAATCAAAGTCTGTGTCTATCTGAGATTTTTTTTTTATCCTTTCACTTCTTTCTTCCTCTTTCTCTTCAACTGTGTGGCTACTTTCCCCGCCTCCCCACCATCCCCCAAAACACTTTTCTCTGGCCCACAGAGATGGGAACCAAAAGGAAATTGATGCAGTGGCGAGTTTAATATGACATTTGAAAAGTGACTTTTTGATTTTCAATTAACCTTGCACAAAGAGGAAATATTGAAATTCGCCCCTTTGTTCTTGGCTGGATCTGCAGACAGGCTGGTTGGTACCAAGAGCTGAAAGGGTTTGGGGTGGGGCAGTGGGGAAGGAAGAGGCAGGAAAGAAAGAGCCTGGCACCTACCAAAGCACTCCGCTTCTGTTTGCACAAAATGAGACAAGACTAGCTTGTAGTAATTACACTCCGAAGAGGGAAACAGGTAGGGGAGAAAATGCTCTTGTCATTTGTTTGACTTAATTGTATGCTTTTATGAGCCGTCTGGCTGGAAGGATTAAACTTACTTTTAATAACACTTCCTTTCAGAAAGCATTTGATTTGAAGTTTCCCAGCAGGGCCTCCCAGTCAACAACAGGGCCCCTTCCCCAATCCACGTCCCCCCTCCTCCTTTCCCCTCTAGTCAACCGTCTCCCCTTCGCTCCTTTGGAAGCCCCATTGTTCTGTTTGTAGAAGAAAGCGATGCTTACACCACAATAAGATCATAAAGTTAACTCCGTAAGTCTCCTTTTCCCGGATTTTCCATACAATCTTTCCTAAAGGCGCCATCCGCACCCACCCCCCCCCCCTTCGCAACAGGAAACCTTGAAAATTACATATGGAAAATAAAGTCGCTTGACGCTGTGGACCTTGTTAGGCTGCGCGTGGAGCCCCGCGTGCTGACAGTGGCCAGGCTCCGTAAACACACACACGGCTCGTTATGGTGGCACAGTCTGGCTTCCCCAGGGACCCTGTCACCGCGCTTCCTCCCCGCTCTCGCGCCTGTCGTTGCAGTGTGTGTGTGTGTGTGTGTGTGTGTGTGTGTGTGTGTGTGTGTGTGCGCGCGCGCGCGCCCCCTCCCTGGCTGGCTGCTCCTGCTCTCCTTCCTCCTTCGCGCTGTTGTGTGTTTCCACTTGCTGTCCTGCTTCCAGCTCCGGCCGGGGTCCCGGCGGTGGGGGCGAGGGGCGTGGCGGGGGGCGCGCTGGCGGGACTCCGGTTGCTCGCTGCTCAGCAGCCCCGCGGCGGGGCAGGGACCGCGGCGCGCCGCGCCGCACGCGGGAAGACGCTCCATCTCATCCCTAGATGGCAGCAGGATTCTGAAGCTGGCGCAGCCCTCGGCAGCCCTTCCGGTCTGTTTTTGCCAGGGGATACTGCGGCTCAACAGCCCGGCGCCTCCCCGGAGTGCGGGTCAAGCAGAAGAGCAAGCCGGACAGACGCAGCTGGCCCAGCCCTGGGGGTCAGATGCTGCAGCTCCGGACTCCGCATCGCACACAGATGTGCCAGGGTGTTTTAAAAAAAAAAATCGAGGGGAGTTTCGCCTCTTGGAGACTGTGTCTTGCGCAGAGACCAGTGATTCTGGATGGTGACAAAAGTCCTCGAGGCCTGGCTTGTACACAGGACCCACACACTTCGCCATGCGCGCCTAGACTCTCGGGGGAAACACTTCTTCCTTCCCAGGCTCTGCAGGCAGGCGGCAGGACCTGAGGACTGAGACCTCAGTCCCCGCATCCTGCAGTCCTGTATGCTTTGGGAGAAGCTTCTTTCTGTCCCTGAGCTTCAGTTACCTCATCTCTAAAATTGGGGTTATTATAGCTTTCAGCTCTGTGTACATACAAAAGATTGTCAGGATTATCAAGAGGAACAAAGAAGGGAAAAATTCACTTTGGCAGGAACAGTCTCACTGCTGCAGCATTTGGCCCAGAACAGGAATTTTCCTTCAGAGGATACATCCAAATGGTGCTACAGTGTTTACTGTGATCAGCCAGAAATTACTCATTTGAAAACAAAGGGCAGAGGTTGTTTCACAACTTAAAAGCCAGAGACCTCTATCTCTAAATCACTTTGATTATCTACATCCAGGTCCCATCTATGACCTTGTCATCACCTGGAAATCCTGTATGTCAGAAATCTTTATCACCAGAAAACAGCACTCAGCAGCCCAATAGCTTTGTCCCTGAAGCATCCCAGGATTAAACAGAAAAGGCAGAGGCTACTCTGGTGTATGGTATTTTGGAAAACGATACTGTTAACATGGCATACAACATACTGTGTGAGTCAGGAAATTTTCTCACCAAGCCTGACTCAGAGAGAAAAAAATATTCAAAAAAAAAAAAAAAAAAAAACAAAACAAAAACAACAAAAAAACACCTTAATTCCTGATAAAACAGTACATTCTCTTGTTTGCCATGAGCTCCGTCCCTTTCGAGTACCATGGCAACCTTTGTAACAAAAGGGGCCCGAGGTTGGAGGTTTCTGATACTTACCTCTTTATCTTGTGGTTCTTGTTGTTTGACTCTCTCCTGATCCACAATTTCAGCAAACGTACCAAGGCAAGAAACATCCTGTCCTGCCTCTGACCCCAGGTATTATGGAATAAGTGTAAAATTTCAACTAACCATTGACAGTTATCCTTCCTTAAGAAGATCATGCCAGATCACAGAGAAGAAGGCAGAGTCGAAATGTTTTTGTCGTTTGCATTCTCTCCTGTTCTGTTTGAATATCAGACCTGATTAGTGTTATTATTAACCCCCGCAGCATCAGTCACAGCAATATTATCGTATCAGTAATCCCCAGCAGCCTCATACTACAACACTGACTGATCACATAATCTCAGTCTTACAGCTCCGGAGTAGTCCTTTTCGTTGGGCAAGTTCTCCAATCTCATCAGTCCTCCACTTCAAGGATCCCCTACATTGTCCTGGAAATTTGCTTCCCACTGCCCCCCACTTGGCTTTCCCCATGAACTTGGGCAGCCTGAACCCCAAGGTTGATCTCTGAATCTTTCATGTGAAGACCCTCCATCTTCTCTTCTAAAAAGAGCATGACAATAACCAAGAACCTCTGAAGAGATGGGAACAGATCAATACCGTGTGCAATCTGCATTCTCTCCTCCTAGAGCCAAAGAACACGATACTGTTGACAATCACCCAGTTCTTCTTATCATCGTCATTAAAATAATAGCATACAATCTTAGATGGACTTTTACGTTGCCTGATACTTTATTTACATCTGATTATTTATTAATCACCAGTGGTTTTGTTTCTTTGCCCTTAATTATTGCTTCCTTTCTCAGGAGCTTTAGTCCGGATGGCACAACTTTGCCCTTTCCATGGTTCTCACTGCCCAAAACCCTCCCTTACAGCAGATGAACCCCTCAACCGCTTCACACAAGAATCAAAGCTGTTAGGCAGAATGGACCCATATCCCTGCTCCCCATCTAAATGTTTATCTACCTGTGATCCTCTCTCAACCTCTGCTCTCAAGGGAGAGAGGCCCTTTGTCCGCTGTAAGGCACCCTGCCTAGAAATTCTCTTACTTGCACCTTTGCTCATTTCCCAAGAACCTACATCTGTCAGTTACTTTTTCTCTCTTGTCTTTAACCGCCCTCCTAACTCCCACACTTTCCTTTTTTTTCTCTTCACACTCCCTTTTCATACATGCGTCATCGCCTGCCCTGCCCTCCAGACACTGGGTAGCACTGAGCTGCTCACGGCCCGCACTCCAGTGCTCTGCTGCACGTCCTTGCTTTTGTTTAGACATGTCTCTGTGCTGCAGGATGGCTTACCTTCGCTTTTTTTTTTTTTCCCTTTCTGATTCTTGCTCATCCTTTAAAGTTCAGCCTCGGAGACTATAGCCTATGAGGTAAATTTTCCTTAACATCCAAAACAAGCAAAGTCCTCTTCCTTCATTCTGCCCTAGGAGAGAGCACATACTTTTATCACAGCAGTTACACATTTTTTTCCCCATTGTGTGTGAAATGTCTGTTTAACACACTAGAACATGAGTTCCTCAAGGGAGAGAAAAGTGTCTTATTCATCCTTATTTATTTTTTTTAGTGCCAAATGCTGGACCAGGCACATAGCATTAAACTGTTTTAAATGTATCAGTAATGTTGCCTCCTATACCTGTTGCCTTCTAAGGAAAATGTTGGCTCACATCACCCCTGCAAAAGGTTTAGGAGGCCCGGTTTTACAGTGATGCCTTGAGACCAAAAAAAAAAAAAAAAAAAAAAAGAACAAATCTATTTCCCATTGGCTATTTGAAAGAGAGCTGAAACACTTGGTTGGATAAATTCTCATGTCCTTAAGAAATTCCAGAGGGGAATTTGTCTGTAAAGGGATTGGAAATGGTAGTTTGATTAAATAAAAAGGGAAAAACAAGTATATACTTGTTCTGAATTTGTAGAACAGGTCATATTGATCATACATTGAAATGATGGGAATCTCTTGATGACCTAAATACCCTCTGTATCCACTGGATGAGTCTCTATTTTTAGGAACACAAGTTGTAGACTGTGGTTCTTAAATCATGCCATAGAGGGGACCAATCTACCGGCTGATTTCTAAAGGCCTACCGCCTATAAACCATCGCTGCTTTTGAACCATGATATTTGTCATCAGCAGCTCTAAGTGTTTCTCAGTGTTTATTCTCATGGTCATTTTGAAAAGTATGTTTTTCTAGTTGGAAAAGTTAAGTCTTATGAAGCCTGAGAACAGTGTCTTTAGTTTCAGCAGCCACAGTTCCTGATCTAGGAATCGTGTTGGTCACATCTGACCCGAAACTGCTGTTGGACCTAAAGGAAATCTTCATGTTCTACAATATAACTGTCTTAAAACAGTCTTCCTCCATGAAACACACCCCAGATTTAATGTTTCATCATTCCTGAAGCATTTTCCTCCACTGACTCCTTTAACACTAGTTGTCAGCAATATTCATCTTACTACTTTTTTAAAATACCACTTTACCTTATTGTTTGATAGCGTGCATAGGGAGCCTTACATTCTCAACAATATAAGAGTCCCTTGAGAAGGGCAGCTAGTGCAATGTTTGTCAGATTTTGTTCAATGTTTGTCTGTAGGGGTGTTCTATGGGGAAAAGATAAGGAGGTGTGTTCTTCTAAAGATTTTGGTAAGTTATATATTAGGAAATTAGTTATTAACTCCATTCAACTTATACATTCAATATTTTAGCCTTTTTTCATAGATACAAAATTTGTAATAAGTACTGACCAAAAAAATTTTCTGTTAGCACCAAATAATATTCCATTGTCTCGATGTACCACAGTTTATGAGGGACTTCTTTTTCTTTTTTTAAGATTTTATTTATTTATTTGACAGAGAGAGAGATAGCGAGAGCAGGAAAACAAGCAGGGGGAGTGGGAGAGGGAGAAGCAGGCTTCCCGCAGAGCAGGGAGCCCGATGCGGGGCTCGATCCCAGGACCCCGGGATCATGACCTGAGCCGAAGGCAGACGCTTAACGACTGAGCCACCCAGGCGCCCCTATGGAGGACTTCTTGATGTCTACCAAGTTTTGGCAATTATGAATAAAGTTTCTATAACCATCCCTGTGCAGACTTCTGTGCGGACATAGGTTTTCAACTCCTTTGAATAAATACCAAAGAGTGAGATTGCTGGATTATGTGGTAAGAGTATGTTTAGTTTTGTAAGAAACTGCCAAACTGTCTTCAAAAGTGACTGTACCATTTTGCATTCCCACCAGCAACGAATGAGAGTTCTCATTGGTCCATGTTTCCACCAGCGTTTGGCGGTGTCAGTATTCCTGATTGTGGCCATTCTAATAAGTATGTAGTGCTACCTCCTTGTTGTTTCAATCTGCATTTCCCTGAGGGTATAAAATGTGGAGCATCTTTTTATATATCTATTTTCCATCTGAATATATTCTTTGGTGAAATGTCTGTTAAGGTCTTTGGTCCATTTTTTAAAATCAGGTTGTTTTCTTATTGTTGAGTTTTAAGAGTTCTCAGTATATTTTGGATAATAGTCTTTTATCATATATGTCTTTTGCAAATATTTTCTCCCAGTCTGTGACTTGTCTTCTTATTCTCTTGACATTTATTTTTGCAGAGCAGAAATTTTTAATTTTAATGAAGTCCAGCTTATCCATTATGTCTTTCATGGATTATATCTTTGGTATTGTATTTAAAAAGGCATTGCTACACCCAAGTTCATCTATGTTTTCTCCTCTGTTATCTTCTAGTAGTTGTATAGATTATTGCATTTAGATCTGTGATCCATTTTGAGTAAATTTTTGTGAAGAGTGTAAGGTCTGTGTTTTTATATTCTCTCTCTCTTTCTTTTTTTGAATATGGATGTCCAGTTGCTCCAGCATCATTTATTGAAAAGACTGTCATTGCTCCATTGTTTTGCACTTGCTCCTTTTTTGAAAATCAGTTGGCTATATTTTTGTGCATTTATTTCTGGGCTCCCAATTCTGTGCCATTGATCTATTTGTCTATTGTTTCACCAATAACACACTGCCTTGAATTACTATAGCTTTACAGTAAGTCTTAAAGTTGGGTAGTGTTAGTCCTCAAACTTTATTCTTCTCCTGCAATATTGTGTTGGCTTTTCTGGGTCTTTTGCCTCACCATATAAAATTTAGAATCGGTTTGTCTATATATCCACAGGATAACATTCTATAATTTTGATTGGAATTTCATTGAATCCATAAGTCAAGCTGGGAAGAACTGACATCTTGACAATATGAAGTCTTCCTATCCACAAACATGGAATACTTCTCCATTTATGTAGTTCTTTGATTTTGCTCATTAGGTGTTTTGTGGTTTTCCTCATAAAGATTTTGTACATATTTTGTTAGATTTATCCCTAAGTATTTCTTCTGTGGGGTGCTAATATAAATGGTATTGTATTTTTAATTTCACATTCCACTTATTCATTCCTAGCATATAGGAAAGTGATGGACTTTTGCATATTAACCTTGTATTTTGCAACCTTGCTATACTTGATTATTAGTTCCAGGAGATTTTTTTGTCTGTTCTTTCAGATTTTTATATAGATGATCATGTCATCTGTGAACAGGGAAAATTTTACTTTTTTCCAATTTGTATGCCTTTTATTTTATCTCTTGTCCTAGTTCATTAGCTATAACTTCTAGTACAGTGTTGAGAAGGAGTAGTAAGAGGGGACCATCCTTACCTTGTAGTGATCTTAGTAGGAAAGCTTTGAGTCTTAAATATGATGTTAGCTGTAGATTTTTAAAAGATATTCTTTATCAAGTTGAAGAAGTCCTTAATGGCTTTTTCAGCAATACAAATGAAAATTTGGGGGGATTTCTTTAATATGTAACCTGGAGAAATTGGGGCTTGAGTGAAGATGGTCAAACAACCACATCCAAAAAGTATTCATAAATAAATCACTGTGGATCTGAAGACATGTCATTTTGTGGGGATATGGAGTTTTATACTTGGTCACTTCTGCTCAATAGTCTTATCAGCATGTTAACTAACCAAAGACTACTTATCAAAACTATGAGTAGTACATATCTATGACTAGATAAGTAAGAAGTATCTATTCATTTTAAGTCAACACATCTGTATTGGCCCCCAGGTATATGAGGCATTTTGCCAGATATTGTGAGGGCTCCAAAGATGAAGTATGTTCACTAACTTCAAAGAGAATACATTTCTATAGGAGATATAAGATATGTATGCAAGGCAAAATGTGTCATATCATGAGGTGTGCTTTCTCTTGCTTTCTCACATGTCATTCTCCCTCTTCTTCAAGACACCAAGGATGCTGGATTCCACTTCTTTCTTCAAAGCTTCTGAGCACTCACAAGAACTCTGAAACCGATATTTCCTTTCTCCAAAATACTCATTTCACCCATCTAACCCCTCCATTGCCGCCACATACCTCAGCCCCACCAAAACACACACACAAATACTTTTATACATGTCTTAGATATGCTCTAGATATTTTCCAGAGCTTACATAAAATACCACTACCCAAGTACTATTTATTCTCCTAATACCCTGCTCTTCACTGTCATAAAATTTGTAATTATGCATGAATTGGTATATACTTGGTTAATGTCTGGCTTCTGTATGATCAAGGAAGGGAGACAATAAATTTGTTTTGTTTTTCACACTGTCTAATAATGGGACCAGGTCTCTATATGGTAGATAACAAATTTGTTATATGAATGAATATAAAAATGATGATGTTTACTCCTCAACTGAGTGAAGATGTTTGTATCAAAGTGGTAATGTTTGGGTTGAAACTTGAAAGTCACATGGGAATTTTTTTAGGGTGAAGATCAAGGGAATTAATAGTCCTACTATGTTCTGCACCATCTAGCCAATGACTCAAGTATTTTATGATATTCTGACTGCCACTTTCAAAACAGGCATTGATAAATGGGAGTGCAACAGAGAGAAAAGCAACCCAGATAGTAAAGTGCAAGATGTATTGGACTTGACATTGTTGAAGTAATTAGATGCTTAATGTGCAGAAGAGGAGAAGACATGTGATGGCAGTTTTCCATCATCTTACCAATATAGGAGAGAGATTACAATTATTTTCTGAAGCTCCAGAGAGAGTTTAACACAAGACCATTGGGTAGAAATTATTGGGAGATAGTAGGAAGGGAAAAATGAAGTGGGGAAGGAATCGGAGGGGGAGACGAACCATGAGAGACTATGGACCCTGAGAAACAAACTGAGGGTTCTAGAGGGGTGGGGGGTGGGGGGATGGGTTAGCCTGGTGATGGGTATTAAAAAGGGCACATATTGAATGGATCACTGGGTGTTATATGCAAACAATCATGGAACACTACATCAAAAACTTATGATGTAATGTATGGTGATTAACATAACATAATAAAATAAAATTAAAAAAAAATTATTGGGAGACAAATTTGGGCTCGGTATGTTAAGACTCCTCTGCAGATTATAGTGAGTAAAACAAAAAACAGGTTGTTCTGTTACATATTGGGATCTCTGAGCCTGAAGGATTCATGTAGGGATAGTGTGACCTCTGCTAAAAGTTATAGAGGGGAACACTGAAGCGAGTGCATGATGCAAATAGGTGATCTGCTCACCAAATTCTTATTGGTTCAGAGAGGCAAAGATGATACTTATGGATTGCTCTATTTTCTCACTTGTAAATTAGAAATGTAATAATAAAAACATTACTGCTACTACTATTACTACTATTACTACCAGTCCTATGAATTGTCGAGAAGACTGAATGAGGAAAAATGTCATAAAAAATGATTATACCTTACATGGGATACAGAGAAATAACAACAACAACAACAACTAACATTTACTAAGCAGTTATTAAGACTAGGCACTGTACTACTCATATTTTGCTCCATAAATAGTTATCTGTTGACGTGAATGCATTAAATATTGTTGTTCTTAATATTTCCTAATAACATAAGTGGTGTTCTTAATTGAATGACAGTTATATCCCTTAGATGATGATAGATTTATTCTGATTTTCTCAGTTGCTGTGCTCACTCAGTAGAGGCACCATCAACTTCAGTCCTGCATCACCAACAGCAGCATGCTTGAGTCTGAGCTAACATTGAGAATGGACTATAAACACACCAGGGTTACACTTTTGGCACACACAAGAATTGCATGTTGCCCTTCACAAATAGAAGTCAGCCCATGGCATAGTGATTAAAAACATTAAATAGGAATTGGTGGAACTTAATTCAAGTCACCAATTTGTCATTAAGAAGTTCCGCCACCTAACCTCACAAGTTGTTGGTATATATGAAAATGAGAGTTCTCTATTTTTGTCCATTTTATTTCTATTATTTATTTTAGGTTTGATATTCTGTTTTCTTCTTAAAAGATGATTGTCTGATAGAACTGAAAAAGTTTTAAACTTTAAAGTCATTTTAAATGGGAATCTAAAGAGCCAGCAAATGAATTCTAGGACTGGGGGATTGGCAGGGGAACAAATTTATGCAAACGCAATACATAGATTAGATTGAAGAGAGTCGAGTGCCTTAAGAGCAGAAATTATAAGACAAGGGAAGCAATCAATCTTGAGAAAATTCTCCTCCTTATTGGACAAAAGACAATAAGGTTTCTTACAGATAAGGAGTTCTGTGGTTATGTGTAATTTTTATCTATTCTCTTGTCCTGGTAGAAACTAAATATAAGCATGGGAGTCCTTCCCTCCCTAAGCTTTTAAGCTAGTTTCAAATTGTCTTGCTAGGACATATGTTGTGGTAGTGCAAGGGCATGAAGAGGAGGCTCTGGTACCAGAAGATTCCTGGGAAGTTTTAGCAAAGAGCCAAAAAGGTTTAATCCACAACTCGTCTCATTGTGATAGTTCTCTTCCAGCCTGGTTACAGAAGCGCCATTAGAATAAGAGGTCACTGATGTCAGGAAAAAATAAAATGCTTTGATACTTGAATAGAGGTGTATGCAATGAACAAGAACAAAAAAGAGGAAAGAGAATTGATTGTAACTGAGTTCCTATTTTGTGTGAGGAACTGCCCAGGAACTTTGTCTTCATAATAATCCTGTGACTTGAGTATTACCCTATCATTTATGGTAACAGGAAATTGCACTTGAGAGAGGTTAAAATCCTCCCCCAAGTCATGCCACTACTGAGGAGCAGAGGGAGAATTTGAGCAGAGACCTGCCCCTGCCTACTCTTCCCACATATTATCAGATATAATAATATTATTGAAATACTTTTAAATAGCTATACCTAGTTATTTTAATATAAAGTTCATGCACAGAAAAAGTCAACTGATCTTTACTTCTTAGTTAAACATAAACTTTTTAAAAATTAGGTGTTTGGACTATAAAACCACTACCAAAGCATTACCAATAGCCTACTGGCAGAGTTATCTAATTGTCAATTAAATCACAAGATAGGAAAAGATGTTGGCAAATTTATGTCTTTGGTTTATTTTCACTCCCCTCCCTCCCAATCTGGTTATTTTTATTAGAGGCAGGTTATGGAATTACTAGAGCCTCCAAATTCTTATAGCATTAAACCTAAATGACCAGGTTGTAGTCCCAATCTATCAATTTACAAATTAGTAGGGTGACTCTCAAAGAAGCTAATTGCCTCAAACAAAGTAACACCTGTAGTTATAGAATCAGCATACGAACTCTGAAGGGCATTTATTTGCCAAATATTTACTGAGAACCAACCATGTGACAGACTTTTTCTATGTACTGGGCATACAATAGTGAACAATAAAGGTGAATACCGTGTTCCACTAGAAATTATGACTTACTGATAAATGCAAAGAATTAAAATGAAGAAGTCCTAAATTTTAAGAAGGAACCAACCACATAAAAATTAGTGGATAAAGCATTCCCAGTAGATAAAACCTCAAGTACGATGAGCCTTAAGGTGGGAACAATATTAGCATATCCCAGGAGTAGAAAAAGTGTGCTATAGCTTGAGTGTGTTGACCTAGGGGAGAAGGGCAATTAAATCAGATCCAAGGTAGACTACAGCCAGATTATGTGGGTCTTCATAGGCAGGAGTCAGAAATGTACATTTTATTCTAAATGCATTGAGAAATTGTTAAGGTCTTAAGCAGGGAAGGCATGATCTTATTTACAGTATTTATGGACTGCTTGGGCTATGGTGGGAGAGAATAGACCAAGAGGAAGTAGGACCACGAATAAGGAGGCTCTGAAATACCCAGCGGACAGATGACAATGATTCAGTAGATGGCGTTGGCAGAAAAGGGGGTAAAGAGAAGGGGACAGATCTCGTTGGTGCACTGATGGCAGACTCAGCAGTTTCTGCTTGTGAATTTTAGGTCAAAAGAGAAGGAACGAGAAGAATCAAGGATGTCTTTTGTTTGGTTTGTTTTGTTTTTGTTTTGGATTGAGCGATAGGGTTGATTGGTTGGTTGGTTGGTTGGTTGGTTGGTTGGTTGGTTGGTTGGTGGAGGAGTCAGCTAGCAGAGATGAGATAAAACTGAGGAAAAGAGGGGATTGAGGGTGAGGGTAAGGAAGGTATTGAAGAGTTCTGTTTTGGACATGGCACATTTGAGATGCATATTAGAAATCCCTAAGAGATCCTCTCCTAGAGATGGGGAAGAGGTCAAGGCTAGCGCTCAGGTTTGGGAGTCATTATCATATAGATGAATTTGAGGCCATGGGAGTAGATGAGATTACCTACGGAGAGGAGATAAAGGATCCCAAGCCTGAGCCCTAGGGCATTTAAAATTTTTAAGAGCAATATTTTTCCTTAAATAAATGTCTTTCTATTTAACTAGTAGATTTAATTTCAGAAGTTTTCTATTTAAGGGTAGTTAAACCAAAGCAAAGCAACCATTATTTCTTCCTTGAAATCTTCTCTAATCCCCATGCCCTAAAGGCCATATATAAAGATATAAGTGAATTTAATAAAGGAAATATAAAAATACACACAATTATACAATTTGTTTAAGAGGGGCTTTTTGATTGTTGCTTTGTACTTGATAGCATTTCTATCTATCTTTGGACATCACCTGTCATTCAGCCTTTCCTAATAATAGATTGTGATTGTGCATGTTATTATATCTTTCTAAACTCAGAAGGAAGCATTATGCTCTATGAACTGTACCCCCATGAGTTTAAACCCTGTCAAAAATACAACTAGGGAGTACCTTTGTCACTGAGCAATTGCAGCTCAGTATTACTAAAATCTTCTTTAAGCTGCTCATTGAAGAGTACGATGGTGCCATTTCCATCCCAAGTAACTCCCAGTTCTGAAGCACAGTGTTATTATACTCTATCAATTCCAAGGCCTGCCTGCTGCAGGTTTGAAATAGCTGCACTCAGTGAAACCCAACTTTTTTAAATCCCAGGAAAGGGAGTTCAACCCTTTATTGTCCTAAAATAGACCAGTGTGATATGGCTCAGTAAGGGGTCTTTCTGATGGCGCCTTCAAAATTACCATCCTCAGTGTTCTATGCGGGAAATAAAAGTCCTGGACAACTTTCCACGAGCAGGCTTTTGGCCTGAGGCTCTTGAACAAAATCTTTTCAGTTTCTCCTTGTCTGTATTCATCATGATCCATGATTGCTTATCACCTCTGCCTGGAGAAGGGCCTACGTCTTTTATGAAGGTGCACGTCTGTTTATATGCCTGGCTACACTGAGTGGTTGAAATGATTGGTGACAATGGGACTGGTTGCTAATTTTTAAGTATCTAAAAACACTGTGTAAAATATAACATTTCCATGATTGCACAAGAGAGAGTGTAGGAAAATTAAACTGTGTGGATTTCTAGCCAGATTTGGGTCCCAAAGGACACTCCTCAACCTCCCACCCCCACCCCTGCACCTTTTCCTGAGTGTTTTCACAAACACACACACTTGACTTCCTTTGGCTTTTCTGGCCATTCATACCCAGTGCCTCATTCTGACTCCAACAGGATTTACTAAAATCACCTCGCTGCATTCTAAATCTGGTCACCGATGAAAAGAGTAAACTTTCCTGCCCTCTCAGAGCTGCCTTCCAGATCTGCTTCCTATCCTGGCTTCTAAAACTGGGATGGCCTCCTTGCATTCCCAACCTGCTTTCAGGGCTGACGTTTATTATCTGAGGACATTCTTACCACAGCCTCAATCCTCTAGTCTCAGAATTCCCCCGAGGCCCTTCCTCTGTGACATCCACTCCCTACATTTTTAGGTTCCTCATTATCCCTGAATTTTCTCATTTAACTGGGTTTCATGGTTCTCCTATCTCCTGAACCTTCATAGTTTTATGTCTGACTCCAGAAAGTCAGAGTCCCACCAAGAGGAGAATAATTCATGTCCTTTGGAACACTCATCTCAATTTGCTTTGAATGAAAATGAGGTCTATGATAATATTTTTCTAAAGCACAAACACAAATGCCATTCCTGATTTTCTATTACACTTAGTAAAATAATTATCTAAATGGATGTTTTTCATTTTACTATTCTTACCATTTTCATACTTTTTTTAATATGATTTAGATTTTCCTTTGAGGATTAACTGGCTTAAAACAAGAAAAGTCTTGAGCATCTCATTTTTTTTCTTTTTACATCCTTGTCTCATTGACCTTTCCAAAGTAGAGGTGATGACCTGTCATATTTCTTCCAGACTGACCTCTTACTTCCTGTGCCAGTTTTCAACTCTTTACAAGTAAAGAAGTTAATAAAGAAAAGAGAGAACTTTGATGCTGCCAACTCTTAAGCAATTTAAGCTGTGACTTTACTAACCTTAAAGTAAATGAAGCCAGATCCAGTAGCTGCACGATCAAATGCTGTTACAGGATAATTTAGTCCAATTGAATATTACTGTAATGGGGGGAAATGAATTCTGTGCACATTGAAGTTTCTGCTTCTCCAGGAGAATTAAATTGCTGAATGCCCATGTACCCCACTGAAAGTATCTCAAATACACCTCAGCCTGCTGTGTGAATGTGAAGGTCAAGTCTGTTGACCTAGCTTTCCAGAATATATCTTCAACTAGAACCACCTATTTCCCCTTGTTCTTAATGCTCAAGTGTTATCTGTGTTGTTTTGAAGAACTAGCTTAATTTCACAGATGGACTATGTCGGACGACATAAAATTATTTTCTACATGTAACTTTATGGTTCCAAAGATCCTATGGAATTTTATAACAATTGACTGACATACAATTCAAGTCACACATTAGCTAACTTGCTAAGCCACTGAGAACCTATTATATTTTTCAACTTTCTATGTCATGAACACTGAGTTTTATAATTTTATGGAAATATCTTGTTTCCAAAAAAACACCTGAAAATGTTGAAGAAAAAATATTGAATGCTTATTTTATGGTCAAGTAAATATATACATACCATTTACTATTCACCAAGCCACCAAGGAAGAAGCTGCAGGTAGCACATAGAATAGGAGAAAACTTAAAACATGACCACAGCCTCTATGGCTCCAGAAGCTGCAGGCCACAGAAAGTGAATAAAAGGAAAATTTCATACCCATGTGCTAGGGAGAAGCAAGAGTAAGGAAGGAGGGGTGGAGGGAGGGTAGGACTTGAAATAGTTAAGTCCAGACGAATAATAAAACTGAAAAATTTAAGGAAACATCTGATAAATATAAAGGAAGACACAGAGCAAATTTCAAAGACAGAGAATAATATTTAATATAAGATCAAATATTGTTAGTATGTGCAGGGTCACAAGATTATTTTGCATAGTTTCAG
Source organism: Callorhinus ursinus (assembly GCF_003265705.2). Classification (NCBI taxonomy): domain Eukaryota; kingdom Metazoa; phylum Chordata; class Mammalia; order Carnivora; family Otariidae; genus Callorhinus; species Callorhinus ursinus. Next base: position 32,862,389 of record NW_027397073.1, read on the forward strand.
CAAAGAGGAAGAGGAGAAATTCCAGATTCTAAATTGGCATATCAAACAATTGTGTAACCCAGCAAAAGAAGTTCACCCAAACACATCTGTTTCCAACTATTTCTGAACTACATCCTATACTTGGCCCTCAAACCATTTCCATGGTAAAAGGCTGAATCATTAGGACATGTTTAAAAGACAACCTGGCAGATGCTGACCAAGACCTGTTGAATGGGCAACATTCTTGTAACAATTTCCCCTTGATGGGGCAGACTATGTCGACCTAATTCAAGCATTTGTGTGAGACACAGTGTGGCCCTAAAAACTTTCTACCTTAGGATACCCACCCCTATTGCTTCCCAAATCCTAGGATTTATCCCTAATGTTATACTAAATGTTGTATAGACAGTGTCCATCCCATCCATCCATGCACCCATCCACCCATATGGACACACATTGTCTCTACTGAACAATCATGTATTGAACACTCATTCTTTGCCCAGCATGGTGCTAGGTGCATAGCAACATATCAAAAAACTACTCAAAATTGCCCTTCAGCTCATAGAACTCATCGCCATTTTATAAAAATCACATCAAATGCTCATTTTCATTATTTCTTATTCTATTTTCTACCACACGATTATGATTAATTGCTCTGGGCATAGTTTGCTTGCTCCAAGAGCTCCTTGGTTTTTATTCCATCCACTTGCCACCTTGCTTACTTTACATCATAACTTAAGATTGCCTAATCTCTCATTTTTGTCCAAAAGTGCCACTTGGCACACATAATTTTAGCAACAAAAATCTCTCCTTACAGCCTTCACTTCCTGCCGTTTTTGAGTCTCTCCAGTCTCTGCAAAAATATATATCCCAATTTTATTTATAGTTAGATGCTTATAATTAAAATGCCACTGTCCTTGTAAAGTTGCTTTAGTGATACCATTCTCTGCCAAAACTATGGTAGCTGTAAATGAGATTCGAGACTCATTTTCTTCATAGACCAAACACAACTTAAATTTATGTGCACCATCAGTGACCGGTTTTCTTACTTTTGCAAATGAGATGTAGTCAAGTGTCCAGGGACACATGTCTCCTTGATGCCTGTCTACACAGTGAGGATTTGCTGCCCTTATCATCCTTTTAGTCTTCTGCAGTATTCTACTGACTCCCCCGATGTCCTTACTGTGATCATCATCATCGCCATGAGATGGAGCTATTCTGAGCTGAACTGAAAAATTCAATTTGTCCAGGCACAAAGCCACCAATGCCTGTGACTGTGTCACCTTTTGTATTAGCCAGGAAAGAGAATAAGGAAGAGAAAATGTGTGAGTTGAAAAGCAACACTAAATGGAGTGCTTATTTAAACATATTCTAAAATATGTTTGTCTACTTGACCTAACTACTGACTTAAATGCAATAAGAAGGCATTTTAACACTGTTAGTATCTGGATTTCTGCCAGAGAAAGCTCCTTGCTTTATATCCCCTTAGGCTGTACTGATGAAACTACCTAAAAATGGGGTTTAATAGCACTTAATTCATTTCAAATACTAAAGCAACCAGTAAAGTGTATCAGATAATGAAAAAAATATGACTCCGGAGGTTAAAGAAAGTATTCCAGCTGGGACTTTCCTGCTTGTATATAAAATGTGTCATGTTCTCTCTTGGAGTCGTGGTGAGGATTCTGACCAGGTAGGTGGTTTCTGGCAGACTTTGTTTTGCTCCAAAGTTGCTGCTTCCACTGGTGTGTTTTTTCAGACATCACAGTGTGGTTCTGACTGTAGATATGGCTGATGTTGGCGGTCTTGATGGTGAACAGGGTAGCAAATTCTTTCCACACAATAGTCCAGATTTCAGATACACACTGCCCAGGGACCAGATACTAAGTGCTTCTAAGTGTTTTGTTGAGAGCCAGTGTTTAAGTAAACATTACAAGTTATGGTTGTCTAGTAAATAATGTGGACTGAAGCCCTTGAGAAATCTATTATTCATAAAATACATCATTTTGTCAGCTGGATCATGTAGCTTTTTTCTCAAAGAAATTGATAGAGGTTTTGGTTTGATCACCAGCAAGGAACAGTAAGGGCTTTTCAAAGACCCAGACAAGGCTGAACCTCCATCAGAAAAGGCAGTCCAGAGAGGCAGCCCATCCTCAGTGCACGTGTTTGATGGTGGTTTTTGGTGTTTGGTCAGCTTGTCTGCAGAATCCTCAGAAGGGTAAGTAGTCTGTCAAGGCCCTCTTTTATTGTGTTTGCCCTAAGAAGCCCAATAAGAATTGTTCTGCAGGGATCGGGGATTAGTCACCTTGGTAGAATTTTGGTTGAATGTGTTTCTTCCTCTAAAGCCCTTTCGTGTATATATGTGCTTATGCAAGCATGCATTTATGTGTGTACTTAAGTGAAATAAAATTTAACAATAAATGAATTTCCAATGCTGTCTGGAGAAATTAGCAGTAGAATCAATTTTTTCATTTCTTGCCCTGTTTCTGTTTGTACTTTCGTTTTAGCATGTGAGAGTCCTTGGCTCCTCTTCATCAATTTGTTCATTCATGCAGCGAATATTCCTTGTGCTTCAACTATGAGCCAGGACTGTTCTGGGCCCTGGTAACCTGGTAAGCAGAAAAGTAAGTCCATGATTACGATTCAGTACTATACATACTGTGGTAGAAATAAGAAGGTATTGGAAACAATGAAAAAACACTTGTCTCTGCCTTTCATATCAGATCGTCCTGGAGGAGGCAATCCTTTAGCTGAATTTTAAAGTAGGAGATATATAAGTAAAGAGGGAGAATTCAAACAGCAAGATGAGTGTGTTTTAAGTCGCAGAACACAGAGAGGTCATACCAGGGCACTGCACTTCATTGGGCCTTTCTGGAGCTCAGCATTTGCATGGTGGGAGGGTGGGTAGATGGAAAAAGGGATATTAGAAAAGGTGGAAGGTGCTGGCTTTGGTGTATGGAATAGATTTTTCTGTGGCAGAAGAAACTAAAAGCACTTTCTAATTCCCTTTGTGGAGACAGGGAAATCAGTTTTTAGTTTTCTCATGTGTAAAATGACGTATTTGGGATCCACAATCACAAGGCCTTTTCCAGCTTTAAGAGTCTATGATTCTATGAATTTTTGGTACCTTGCAAGAAAACATGAAAGTATTCATGAACACATGAATCAACATTCTCTTCTGTAGGAGAAAACAATTCCATTACCCAAGATTTATATTTGGAAAATTGCTATGGTGTTAGACATGCTTCATGCACAATCACATCATTTAACTATTAAAATGGTATCTATTGTTGGCATGAGGAGAAACAATAATTACAAATATTTATTGTTGTTTACATCTCCATTCCTAAAGAAAATGTGAGATCTCTTAGCGTGGGCTTAAAATTTCTTAGCAAATTAAAATGTTCATTGAGGGGCACCTGGGTGACTCAATTGGTTAAGCCTCTGCCTTCGGCTCAGGTCATGGTCCCAGGGTCCTGGGATGAAGCCCATTGTGGGGCTCTCTGCTCAGGGGGGAGCCTGCTTCTCCCTCTCTTCCCTGCTTGTGCTATCTCCGTTACTATCTCTCTCTATCTCTCAAACAAATAAAATCTTTTGAAAAATGTTTGTTGAATAACTAGTTTCCTAAAATGAAAGGCAAGATATTTTAGTAGAAATAGAACGGTGAGAGTTCAAGCACATATTCGTCATTATCATTTTTGAGCAATGTAAAAACTAGGTCAATAAGATTTAAATTTTTCATTTATATGAAAAGACAAAAAATAATTGATCAGTTTGCTCATTTCTCTGCTCTGCAATAGAACTTCATGTGTGCCGTTTTCCACCTCGTCATTATTAGTAATTTCTACCTTTACATCAACCAAAATGTCAATCAACTTATACCTAGTTATATATAGACATAGACACATACATGTAGTTACATACTTTGTTTTGTGTTGCCAGAAATCCACAATTACTGTAAAAATCTAAAATGACTGCACATGTAATTTTACCACAAAGCCCTTTTCTTAAGAAAAATTGAGTCAAGTAGTTTAATCAGTTAAATATTTAAATGAAAAAAAAGAAGAAACACAGGGGATCTGAGTTATTTATTCAGAATCACACGGCAAACTCAGTGATGAAATGAGAACCAATTTGGTAGTTTAGAGCCTACATTACATGGCCATTGAGACTTACCAATCCTATTGAACCCACTAATATACAAGTATTAGTATTTTATTTTATTATTTTTGATTATTCTAATATTATGCCAGGTAGTTGAAATTTTCAGAAAACTAGTCTCTTCAGTTACAACCAAAATAAGCAATCTCAATTATTCGACATATATTAGTAGTGTGACTAAGGTTTGCCAGGCATGGAATTCAGCACTGAAGTTACAAGAGCAAAAGTAAGCCAATCCTTGTTCCTAAGGAGTTCATAGTACCATGAGAATGCCACCCTGTAATCAGGAATACAAGCATTGTAATAAATGCAAATAGGAAATAAGCTTGAGGTAACTTTGCAAGGGTACCTCAGAGGGTTTACAACCCAATATGTGGAGGCTTTGGAGTGATTTCCAAGTTGAGATCTATGGAAGAAGGCGAAGTTTGAAAATGTTGGCATTCTGAGAAGTATCAGCATTCACAGGCTATGCGGAGGAAGGGAGGCACAAAGAAGCCTGAGCAGAAGCATCCAGAGGGGTGATGGAAGATGTAGGAAGCATGATTTTATGGAAGCCAAGGGCATAGAGGATTTCTAGAGCACAGTGGTTGTCAAAGTTGACCCTGCAGAGAGGTTAGGGAAGAACATGATTAGAGAGCAGATGATGGATTTAACATCAGTGCCATTAGAGCCTTGGCAAGGATTGGTGCATGAAATGATAGGACTAGAGTTCAAAAGGGAATGGATTAAAGAGGGACTTCAAAGTGAAGAAAGCGGACAAATCTTTTTTTAAAAGTAGGGTTATATAGATGAAAGATATAGTATGGTGGAGAGAGGGAAGGGTCTGTAGGAGTCTTTTCTTTGTTTTTAATCATGTTTAAATACCAATGAGTAATACTTGGGGTGAGGTGTCAAGTAGAAAGCAATTTAAGAGAAGGCATATTGGACTAAAAGAAGGTTGAGAGTATAGGGTCCAATGCCTACAGTGAAGAATTAGCTCTAGATGTGGGAGGGGGACTCTTTCAAATAGAAGAGATAAAGTAATAGAAGGCTATCTTGTAGATAAGCATTCAAAGTAGATGGTGTTCCTAATGAATCTCTTCTATTTTCTCTGTGATGTAGTCTATGGAGCCAAGGCTGGAGTGGAGGGGACTGGATGTTTCAGAAGAGATGTTTTGAAACAATGCTGGAAATAGCACCATTATCTAACAGCACAAAGGTCTTAGTTGTGGCTGGATATGAATTTATATTCATATGATATTGAGTGATTTTTTCGACACTATTTAGAAAGAAGCTAGAGGAGAAGGAGAACTTGAAGGACATCAGTGTTGATATGTTGGACAACAGAGGCCAGACTGAATGATAAGGAACAAGAGACAGGACAGGGATGATAGATAGCAAAAATCTAACCAGGTGAACATGCCAGAGTACCAGTGAGATTGGAATTTAGACATATTTGTGATAATAACCAAGGAGGAGGGCTGAAAAACAATAAACTGGGATGGGATAGAATTCTATATTTCAGAAGTGCATGCAGCAGGTTAGTTTCATTTGGTTTTGGTTTTATTGACAAAGTCTACATTCTGGCCTTGAGAATAGGTAGCTGAAATGAATACAGTTATTCACTGAGATGAAAATGTTAAGGAACTGAAGAATGAGTGAGTTGAATGAGTGACACTGATGCTATTTGAGTAGTGGCAAAGCTCTATCCTTCCCCAAGTTCTAATAATGAACTTAGAGGCTGGCAAAAAAAAAAAAAAAAAAAAAGACAAACCCTGAGTGTTAAGGCTCATAACATCTTACCTTCCTACACAACACACAGACCACAACCACCAATTTTAGTCATGCCCCTGCCCTGTTTACTATGGGAGAGGACATCCACAGCTCATGGAGAAAAGTTTGGAAAGGCAAGCATGCACTGGGATGGTGGAAAGGGGCATGAATCAGCTGAGAAAATACAGCTCAGTTTGGAATAAAAATCCAAGAAGGGGACTTATATTTGGATGTGGGAAGCATTGTGGGTAAGATTAGCTAGCCAAATCTTTCCAAAATCAGCCACCCCTGCAATGTCCTGATGGATGGAGATAGGGTCAAGTGTAGGAGGCAGAGTCAGACATGCATCCTTTCTGGAAAAGTTCACTGGTGAAACTACCTTAATGGGGCTTAGGAGAGAATCCTACTCTGATAGGAAAGGCAAGGCAGCAGGACTATTTAGTTTCCTGAATACTCACCATGTACGTTCTGTTCTCTCTGCCTTTTATCTCATTCCTTCCCCTTTGCCCCCCTTCCTCTCTTTCCTTCTCACCTTGCCCTCCCCCTCTCTGTCTTTGTTCTGTCTTCTTCACATTCTTGCCTATTTCTTGTCTTTTCCCCCACCATAAGAAACTAAGATTCAATAAGGTGCAGGAATATAAAGCTGTGGCTGAGGAATCTTTGCTGAGACTTTCTTTGCCCTGCTATGGGCACTGTCCAGAAAGATCCACAATGTTCTCTGCCTGACCCATGATTTACCAGTGGTTCCAATTCAGCCCAAGGCCAGCTGGCACTGCTTCCAGAAGCAGCCCTTTGTGCAGAGGGTACCCTTCATTCCGCTTGCCCATGACCTTTCAACAAAGTGTAATTCTGCAAAGCTGATTCTTGTACTTTATTGCTCGACCTGCAAGTAACATGTAGACACATATGGATGTGTTCTCATGTTCATCCGTGCCATCTGCCCTCCTCCAGTCTCCGTCACTCAGCCTTTGCTCCTTGACTGCTTGTGTGTCCCATTGGAATGGCACATATCCACTTCCTTCATAACAAAAGAAAATTCATTCCATATATGATTGTCAAATTCTGAAGGCCTCGGCCAGCTAGAGGTTACCATCAATTGTTGAGCAGTGGCTCCTTTCATTGTGGGATTATTACCTTTTCCTTATTTCAAATAAAGTGGCAGCTGGAAGGAATTGGCAGGGGCGTTCTTGGTTCCTCTTTGTGGGAGAGATTCAAAAAAAAAAAAAAAGGAAAGAGAGAGAGAGAGATCGAGATACCTTCATGAATCATGAATCATGCAAGTTGTCTCCTACCATGCCAAGGAAATTATCTTCTCTACACTACCCATCAATACCATTGACCTTTGTCATAAAAAGCAGGTCGCTTATATCTATATCCCATTAAAAGGCATCATCTTACAATCACTTCTTCAGTACTATTAAAGTCGCGTCAAAAAGAATCATTGACTTATTGTCAAACACATTCCAACCTTCCACATTAATGTACCTAGAGACACCTCACTAATCAGCAGGCAAACAATGCCAGACACCAAGGGAAGCCCAGGAAACCCAGGGGAAAAAGGTCTCTGATTTCACCCTCCCTAGCTCACCTGTACCTGTTCTCTCTCTATCCTGTACATTGGGACAGTTGATGATATGTCATTTAGCACATCAGTCCTTATATATTTAGAATGAATACTATGTTTTTGCTATTGCTCTCTAACACATATCAGTGGCAGAATTTCCATAGTATTTTAGAGGATGCTAGTGAGTCTTCATGACCTGTCTGGCCCTAACATAGCAGTGGGTATTAATTGGGAGTCAAAAAAGAGCTTATTAGGTATATATTTCAGTGGAATTAACAGAAAAATAGAGTTGTTAGCTTGCTAAATGACAGAGGTATCACGTGTTATGTCAACTCCAGGAAATAAAACAATAGTTTGACTTGGTTTGGCCAGGTAAGGCTTCCTGCAAAGGGGGCATTCAAGTGGGGACTTGAATAAGGTGGAATTTGAATAACAAGATTGGAATAGGGAGAGATTTCTGGAAAAAAAACTATTAAAAAAAACTAATTCTGGACATAAGAATATGCAAGGAAGTGAGGGCAATTATGGAGAGTGTCTTGTCTCAAGTTGAGTGCATGTTGGTGATAAGAAGACAGACGGGATAGTATCCAAAGATAACTGAGCTCCAGATAAATATCTTTTGATTTTCTCCAAAATGCAGGGAGTACTTTTTCAGGGTTTTTGAGCCTATATAATGAAATACACAATGAAAGGAAAGGGGGGTGATTTGGGATTATTCTTCAGGTAAAGCCAGGTCCATCAGACATAAATGAGATTGCTGCAAAATTGACAGAGGAGATGAGCACCTGGATTTTACTTGGCGAGGGATGGATTTAAAGGAACTTAGAAAGGATTAATCCACTGAGCTTGTAGAATTAAGACATTATGTACAACTTAGACCCAGGATTCTATTCATTATCCTTTCTCCCCTTTCCTTCCTTTTCTCCTACCTTCCTATTTTTAAGGCTATATTTTGACATAGTTATGGGGAAACTGTCTATATGCACCCAGGGCCTGTGGCTGAAACTCACTCTCCCACCCAGTATGAAAGGCTGGGTGGTATGATCTGGAAGCAGAGAGGCAGAGTGGAAAGAATAGACATTCTGGGGTCAGAGAGACTTGGTTAGAAGTCCTGCCTCCACTACTGCTGCGTTGTGACTTTATACAGGACCCTCAATAGTTCTCTGCCTCTCTATTTCTCATCATTTCATACTCATTATCTCTAATACTCATGTCTATCCTTCATAGTACATGTACATATATGTGCATGATCATCACAATCCAACTTCACATTTCCAAGTCCCATGCTTACATAGAATTATTCAGTTGCATTGACTACTTATCATTTTGAAACTTACTTTTTTTTATGTTGGTTTCTACATGGCATGCCCACAGTTTTTATCTTAACTCAATGGCCACATAATTTCAATGTACTTGAATAGCTTCTCCTACTCTGGTTGTAAACATTAAATGGTAGAGGGTATGAAGCTTAAGGGCTGAGGTCTCTTTTTTGTTGTCTATACGTTTTCCCTAAGTATTTGTAACCAGTTCCATTTAAATGCTGATAATTTCCAAATGTATATCTTTATTTTTCACCTTTACTCAGGACTTACGATGCCTCCTGGACATGCCTTTTTTTATCATGGGTTAAGTGGAAATTTTGACTCACTCTCCAAATTCTGCTTCCAAGAGTCTCCTTGGGGGACTACCATCTATTCACCAACTCTAGCTAACAAACTGAGGGAAATTTTTACTTCCTTTCTTTCCCTTGCCTCTTACAACCAATCAATCAACAAGTAGAAACAAAAGCAAAACTTTTTCTTAATCTACCTATTTCTTCTATCACCATTGCTATCATCCTGATCTTATCCAACATCATTTTTCATCTGGACAACTCCAGTAGACTTCAACTGGCCTCTTTGTTTCTACTTTATGCTCCTTTCTCCACCCTATATCCAGAATAATCTCAGAGAATGTAAAGTAGAGCTCTGTTTAAACCCTACAATGACTTCACTTAATGCTGAGAATAAAATCTAATTCTTTACCCTGGATTTCATGACATGACTGACTCTTTCTCCCACTGCCCTCAACTCACTTTGTTTAAGACACAAAGGCTTTCTTTCCATTCCTTTGACTTACCAATCTCTCTTCTATCTTAAGGCCTTTGAAATAACCCCTTCCTCTGCCTAGAATGTTCTTCCAACAGATTTTCAATGAATGGTTTCTCCATTTACCCAGAGCCTCATCAGAAAAGCCTGCCATTACCACACAATCTAAAATTGTTGCTAATAAATAGCTACTGACTTGCTATTCAAAGCATGGGACATGGACCAACAGCCCTGGCATCACCTAGAAGCTTGTTAGAAATGCCGAGTCTTGAGCCCCACCCAAGACTACTAAATCAGAATCTGCATTGTAATAAGATCCCTGATTGAATTAGGTGCACATTAATATTTGAGTTCCACTAACCTAGCACATCACTCTCTTTTAATTTTTTTGTATTACTTACATTTCCTGATTTTCTCTTGTGTATGAACGTATACTTGTTGAGCTGTACTCCTCTACTAAATATAAGCTCCGTGAGAACATGTGCCTTATCTGCACTGCTCACCTCTAACATGTCCCAAAACAAGAGCAGTGCTCCATACTTATATGGCTTGTTGAATGAATAAATGAAGTATCCACATTTGCCTGAGGACATACTCTTAAGGAGGGGAAGAACTGAGATCCAAACTCTTCCATTCACTTCACAACTCCCAATTCGAGAAATAAATTATGCATATCTGTGTCTCTTTGGGAGGGTTGAGGAGGGTTCACAGTCCAAAAGGTAATTTGCCTTCAAACTAAACTGGACGTCGAATGGCACATCAGGCCCCTTTCTACCTCCCCATTTTAGAACAACTGCAACATCAAGGTTTCTGAGCACTGTTTCCAGAGATCCCCCTGAGTGACTCTGGCCTATCAGGGGCCACAGCTGAAGCTGAATTCACTTCACTGATCTGTTTGTACACAAAGAGTAAATTATAGCAGGCTGGAATGAGGGCTTCAGCTTTTGAGAGAGCCAGAGAGAGAAGAGGACAAGGTGCAGGAGGATGTCTGAGACACTGAGTGGTGGGGAAAGTCAGTCCCCAAGAGATATGTAGTTTCACAGGGGAGAGGGGAGGCACAAGCGCACCTTTCTTTCCCCATCATGATATTGTCTCTATACCATCATATCACATGTAGCTTATCAACCCATTCATGACCGTAAAATCATCTAAAGAGTTAACCGTTAAACACATAATATATTTTTATTTTCCCAAACAGTGACTTTAACTCTGCAATGAGTGCTAACATGTACATATTTTCACTTTCTGCATGTTTTATTTTCTCTTGCACCATAATCTCCCCTGATTTTTCCCACGGAATTCTTCATTTCCGGACAACGTCTATCTCTACAGCAGGAAAGAGCTAAGTAGCACTATCCACAGAGTTAAAGTCAGAATTTTGAAATCTAATTCATATATGCTGGGGCTCTTCTTTTTAATAAAATAAACAAAGTTAATCTGAAGTATAAACAAACACAGTACAATAAATATGAAAGAGGAGTTCTGAAGTGGAAAAGATGAAACAGATTGTCATAATTTGGGGAAAAAAGAAAGGAAGGGAAGGAGTGAGGGAGGGAGGGAGAAAGGAAGGAAGGAAGGAAGGAAGGAAGGAAGGAAGGAAGGAAGGAAGGAAGGAAGGAAGGAAGGAAGGAAGGAAGGAAAGAAGGAAGGAACAAAGGAGAGAAAGTTATGACAGCCAAAAAAGAAAGTGAAGTTTGTCTCTTGAGTCCATGGCACTGACTCACCATAAGAATTTCTGCCATTCTATCCTAGCCAGTAACTTTGTTTCAAATTTGCAGAGGCCATCAGGATCCATCTTTAATTAGAGTTATTGAGAGATTTCATCATGGCCATTAAAACCTTCCAGAGTGAAAAACATGTCCTTTTGCTTGGAAAGACAATTTGAATATGTCCACATCTTCATAATTCATTTAATCTCTTTATATTAGTATTACAAAAATATATAAAATGCCTTCTCTATGAGTTAAAGCCATTTTTAAGGAAACTAAGATATTAAAATAAATATGGATAAAAATCTAGGGCTCCTGGGTGGCTCAGACGTTAAGCGTCTGACTTCGGCTCAGGTCATGATCCCAGGGTCCTGGGATCGAGCCCCGCATCGGGCTCCCTGCTCTGCAGGAAGCCTGCTTCTCCCACTCCCCCTCTCTCGCTCTCTTTCTCTCTCTGCCAAATAAATAAATAAAATATTAAAAAAATAAAAAATAAATTAAAAAAATACTACACACACACACACACACACACACACACACACACACAGACCACACACACGACAGTCCATTTTTTGTCAAAACTGTGGTCCACACAGTCTTTCCGGTATCCCTCAAAGTCCTTATAACAAATTTATTTTTTTTCTTACAACAAATTTAGTTAACTTCACACCCTCACTGCTCTTTTTCTAGAACTTAAACTCCTATGGTCATATTGAATGATCTTCACAATTATTTTTGGACTGGGCTGATACATCTATTTGAAACAAATGAATGCAGCCATCTGCAGGTGACTTGGATTCACACACAAACACTCACACACAGGCACCACGGACCGGCGCTACAAGAAACTTAGTAGAACAACATTGAACTCAGCTGAATGCTTTTCAAAACTACTCATTATGGTCCTGAAACACGTTTCAGTTTGTATAGACCCTGCAATGGCAAAGGCAGCAATGGGAACAAAAAGGGGGGAAAAAAAACAATGAATAGCAAACCTGGTGTTTTCCAACTCAAGAAGCCGCAGTTGATTTGAGAAGTGGCGGAACATCTAAGCTGCTTCCAATTTTATTCGAGCGAAATCTTCCATCCCAGCTTTTGTATATGCCTGGCCTCACACATCACAGTTACACACGAAAGCCCTCAGGAACTAAGGTTTTAGATCAGTGTCAGAGCATTTATATTTTTAAAAAAAATATCCTGAAAATGCCAGCTCTACCCCAGCTAGGATTGCTTCCCCCTGTGTCCTGCAGTGAGACTTGTCAACATCAGTAATATACATGATGTTTGAACTTCTTCCAAGTGACTTACCCACACACTCACTCTCCTGAAAATATTCAGTGTCTGCCCACCTGCTGTTCAAGTGTAGAGAAGAGATGAAAGAGTCTTTTCTCCTGAAATTAAAAAGAATTGAAAACAAACAATTCCAACTGAATATGTCAGTTTGTGCCAAGACCTCTTCTGCAACCATCTTGTCCGCTGACCTGCTATAGTACGTCAGTTCCTTATGACATCCTCTTTAACACAATCAGATACACTGGAAATTGGAAAGACCCTTGCATTGGTCTAATAGGCTGCAATTATTATGATCTAACACCTAAAATGGATTTTTTGCACCTAACGCTTTTTTAAATGGTGATAAATATAATTGTAACAGCCTCCGTAGGATAAATTGAAGAACCCAATCTCAAAGGAATTAATGTAAAAATGCTATTGCTTTCCTCATTAAAAAATAGGAAACTTTCCTATAGAGTTCCTCTGAGAGATCTTACATAAGCCTTTGACCACACTAAATATATTCATTCTTTTGTTCACTTGATTTTTGTTTATTCATTCATTCATTCCCTTTTTTTTTTTTTACTTCTACTTTGGGGATATCATGTGATAAAGGTAAAGCAAATTTTAAAAATGCATCAACCCCAGTTCCTGCATTCAAAAAACTTATATTTTTTTGGAGGATGGATTAGATATACACCTAGAATAGGTAAAATGACAATGCATTAACTAACAATGCAGGATTTAGGCATAGAGATAACATATGGTAGCATTAAGCATGAAAATGTGGTCTAGGAATTTAGTTAAGAGATATTTGTATAGGCAGAATGTTCAGGAAGATAGGAAGCTTCAACTGGACATTTTATAAATAGGTAGGATTTAAATAGTTGGAGAGGAGTGAAAAAGACATTTTCCATATGCAGGGACAAAACAAGCAATCTCAGGTAGTTGGTCATGCATGCACCACGTGGGCCGGGGGAGGAAATTAATCTAACGATGACATTCCTTTTGTGAGTGTAAATCATTTATTTGCCACATAGATCTTCCTCTATCACCTCAAATGTTTCAAAGGCATTTTAGTTACACTGGAAGTGTTAGTTTGTTACAAGAAACTCATTTATGCTAGCTCAAGGAATAGTAGTAGGGTGGGGAAGATGGGAGGAAGGAGTGTATATAATTTACTATCCTGGAACTCCAGAATAAAGAAGTATTTGAGGCTGGAACTCTCAGATGGAGGAATCCTGGTCATAGCATTTATAGGAATCACAAGGGCAAGAGCTTTGGTGGATCTTTGTCTAGTTTTCCATTTGGCTATTCTATCAATCTTTGCTTCTTTCTGTATTTCTTGTCTTCTTACTTTTCCTTCTGTTTCTTGCTTCTTTAGCTATACCTCTTGATTTTTATTCTCTTTTTTTCTGTGTCTCTTTGGTTATAGATTCTACTTCCTTCATCTTTGGTTTACTCTTAATATAAACTCTTGCACAGTTCCTCACTCCCTACTCTAACTAATGAACCACATGTTGTGCAAGGCCTTTTACAACTGATTGACTTTTTTCCCCTGTGTTTTCCATTCTATGCGTTCTGAAAGCAAGAAGCTAGTTGCCCAGCTCATTCACCATTGGACAGATAGTTCATATCAGGCTACTCACGCATTGCCAAATAGCATAAGGATTAGCTCCCTTTGAGTCTGGAGCACTTCTCATCCAAAAAGTTATATTCAGGGAGTGGTGCAAAACATCGTTGGCTGGGTCCCCTCCCTCAAAGAGATCTGCGGGCAGATCAGCTTTCTCAGAAGAGACACATGTAATGAAAAAAGAAGGGACAGTTACTCTGTAATCTGTTTCAAGAGAGATGGCTCATTTGTGTGGTGATGAATGTATTAAGTATCTACTATGTACAGGTAGTGATGAGACCTTTACTTTCAATAGGTTGCTTAATCTCCAAAACAATTCTGCAAAATAATTATTATTATTACCATTTTAGAGATGAGGAAACAAAAACTCAAAAACATTAAGCAACTTCTCCCAAAAAGGTAACTAGGAATTGATGTAACTTGGGTTTTAATACATGTTTATTAAAATTGAAAGATGATTTGGTGCATCCATCCCCAATTTCCTACTCCTTCATTATACAACTCTGATAATTTCAGAGAAAATTTAATCCTGTACTTGGTGACTTCAAACTGGTGTAATCAATCATTTGATGAACCAAATAATTGCTTTTGCTCTCTCATTTACTTTAATTATGGGCAACATTGGGTAACACTAGTTCATATTTATCAAATGTGAAACTAGATAAAAACTTTTTAAACCCATTTTAATTTTAAAGTATTGGCTCTAAAGTAGACTACCCTTATGTTCTACATGTATGTTACTGATGCTATTGCTTAATTAAATTGTCCAATTCTTGATGGCAGAGATTGTTTATTTTTAATGACTTTTTATACAGAAAGTCACAATTCTCCTAAGAAAACATTTGGGTCTGTGATCATTTAGCAGTTGTAACTTTCAGCTTAAAGAATATGAATATTCATAAAACCGGATCTGTTATTTATATCATGTATTCATTCTGAAAATAAAGTAAGACTTATTCAACAAATCATTGCAGCACAATCTGAGACAGGAATGCACAGAGTACTTCCCAAAGTACAGCCCTTTCCTAGGCACTATAGAATGTCTGAACCAGTATTCAAGGTCTCCGGCCTCAAATAATGTGAAAGATTTCACATATGAATGTACTCAAATGAATGGGGCATAAAAATAAGGTGTAATGTAGGCAACAACAAGACTAGAAAATGTGTACTACAGGAATTTAGAACATTAAATCAATGTGGGCTGGAAAAGTCAAGAAGAATGTGATGGGATGAGTGATGGGAAGTTTAAGGATGAGTGTAAAGGAAGAAAGATATATATGAACACAGCAAGCCTTGTTTAACCTATACTCTGCTAAGAAAGAACCAGGCATGCTTTAAAATGAAAGGTGCTGAGTGAAGCCAAATAATGAGAATATGGAATTTACTTTACTTTAGACTTGGAAATACCAAAATATATATCATTTTACAAAAAATCATCCATCAACAATTCCAACTACTTATTCTATTCCTCCATTCCTCCCAACTTCCACAATAAAAGAAAGTTATTTGGTAGTTAATTTTTTCTCTACAGCATATATCTAGTTACCCTAAGGAAATTAGCATTGTCTGGAAACACCCATATCAGGTTTTTCTTTTAAGGTGTGATTTAGTCTGTGCCAAAAATGAAAGCTCCCCCTGCCTTCCATCCTCAAATCCTTGTTCACTTGGAACCCAAAAGGACATGTATACCAAGTTTTGCTCTTTTCTAGCTTCAATTTTCTGTAATGGTGAGTGATTAGGGATGAAGGTCTATATTAGTCTTGCCTGATCAATCTTGTAAAACTGCTTAGGACAACATATTGTCATTTCCATGTTGGCCAGAAAAACAAAGTAGGAAGGAAAGAACAAGCAGGCCATTGGCAACGGAAAATGTGGTCTTCTCAAGGATGGAAAGAAATCTGTTCAAATAATTCCATTTTCCTCTTTTGAGATATTGTAAGTGTCTTCTGGAACTCTGGCCTTTGTTATCTAATTTCTGGCTTCCTGGACTCTAAAAATTAAAGTGCTTTTTATTAATAATTTTAAGAATCACTCTATTACCACTCTAAGAACAAATTAAAAGCAAAAGATGTATTTTAGCTGTAACAAAGCTGGGTATTTGGGATTTCTCAGTGCTTGTGAATGCTATTTAAAACATATGAATGTGAAGATGTTGGTCTGAAACCCAGAAGGCATCTGAACATTTATACTGCTTGGAATTCATTTGGGATTCCTTGACCTAAAGATTTTTGTCTTTCAACAAATCTGTGGTTTGTTTGTTTGTTTTTCTCAACCACTCTATCTTCCAAGTTAGCATCTTTCTCTTTCTACTATATCTTCTTGAGATTTCATTCATGTTAAACTTTTTTACTCTATCCTCCATAACTCTTGTTTATTATTATTTATTTATTTGTCTCATATTTATTATTTGTCTCTCTCGGAGCTGTATTACAGATTTCGAAAAAAAGAAGGTTGTCTATTTTCCATGTTTCTAATTTTCCCTTTAGTAGTGTCTAATCTTCTATTAATGTTCCTATTGAGTTTTTATTTTCAAATATTTTACTTATTTTATTTCTCCAAGTTCCATTTACTCCAACTCTAGTTAATACTATATAATCTCTTTTGTCTTGTTCTTATTTTTAAACATTTCTTCTTTGCTTAAATATATTAAACATAGCTAATTTAATTTATATTTTGTGTTTGATAATTATATCTGAAGTCCTGATGAGTCTGATTCTTCTATTTGTTGTTTCTCTATTTTTAACTGATAAAGTGCTTAAGACAGAGAGATAGATGATAAATAGAATTTTTTTTCTACTCTGAGCTTCTCGTTTTCCTTGAAATATTATCTGTGAGAATTCTTGAGTCCTTAGTAAAAGTAGCATTCTTCCACAGATGAATTACAATTACTTATAGTCATTGAAGGTGGACTTATAACCAACCCATAAGAAAGCTGGGTGATGATTATAAATTCTCAAGGGATGCTTTTCCATCTACAATGCCAAAGTCAAGACAGCAAGTTTTCTTAAGTTCTCCTTTTGTGCAGTGGGTGGAGCCCTTTGGTTTCCTAACTTTATGGAGTGGTCTTCTAATAGACTCTCCATCTTGAATTAGCCTATGCCTCATCTCTTCCTCCTGTGTCTTAAGCTGAAATATTCATAGTTAAAACAGGCTTTTGCATCCATTACCTCCCTGGTTTCCAATTTTCACTTCATTTTTGGGGGAAAAAATGTTTAAAATTTTACACAATATTTTAGAGTTATTTTCTTCTTCTTCTTCTTCTTCTTCTTCTTCTTCTTCTTCTTCTTCTTCTTCTTTTTCTTAATTCAAAAGGATCATTGGCTTATCTGTTAGGGAAATGGGATTATGTTTGACAATCAACCTAACAATCTAACTATTTCTGAGTATATAAGTAGAAAAAAGCAATGTGCAAAGTTGCTTCCTCAGTTGGACAGTTAGAAAGAGGTCCCTGGGTGCCAATGATAGAGGCCATCAACTGGTTAACTAGTGCTTATACTCATCTCAAACTTGTACTCATACAAACTGCCCCTTATCACCAGCCTCATTATTCCAGCATGAGGAGAAATTGTTCTTCTCTTCTTCTCATGTGATTTTCCAATTGCCTTGGCTTTTGCCTGCATGATTTTCTTTGATGTAAAAATTAACTTGATTTCACATTTATAAAGAAGGTGAGATTAGGGATGTTGAGGCCATGACTTTGCCTCTAAGAATTCTGTAGCTTCCTAGGGATGACCTGGGTAGGGATACACCCTAGGAAACACTCTTCTTGGAAAAAAGGAGTCAAATACATTCATTTAGTGCTTTCTTCTCATAGAAAATACAATCTAAACTTTTCCATGTTATTCAATGTCCTCAACCTATATAACTTTATTTCCTACCTTTTTCCCTCTGTTTGCTTTTTTTAAAAAATTATTTATAGTTATCTGAACATGCTAAGGTATTTCTTGACTCTTTCTCTCTGCACATGCAATTCTCCTCCTCTTCTTAAATATGTCACACTCTTACGCTCTAATATCTGTCTTAATTGCTCATCTGGTTATGGATCCTTCCTGAATCCTCTCTCTATCCTCTGCCCTGAGAAGTGTTCATCTCTTCCTTTACACTATCACTGTACCTTTTATGCAAGTCTATTAAAACAGCTATCAGCCATAATCAAACAATTTATGTATATTCTTCTCTCCCTTAATGACATCTGAGCTCCTTAAAGGAGAAAGTGGCATCTTTTTCATCTTTATATAGCCAATGCTAGAGAAAATTGTAATTACTCAATAAATGATTGATTAATGAATTAATTAATCAACACACCAGACACTGTCAGTACCTGCTTTCATGAGTTTGGGTGTATATGATGACCAAAAATTAACACATATAAAACACTGATCAACCAAGGCAGTCAGAGATCCATGAGGTATGATTCAGAAACCAGCTGTTACAGGAATGTGGGTATTTACTCCAGGCTCAAGACCATCTTACTGTATGTTTTCTCTTTTGATTAATCACGACATCAGCCTGGATGCTATGAGGATTGGAATATCGGTATATCAAATCCCTTCCACTTGCAAGATTCTAGTTACAGTGTGGCTTAACATATGTATAGAGGGATAGATTCTGCATTTAATTTACTTCATATGATTTTCTCCAAAATTCCTGGTGGATATTAGGTCAGATAAGCTATACTCATTTTACAGACCATGACATTTTGTTCTGGAAGTCAGTGTGTCAAGATTAGTCTCCACAGTCAGTTACTGTTTGTTGTTCAGATTAACTTGGTAGTGGAATAGGCAGGACCAGCCTACCAGTAATTGGAATCATGGTCTGAAAATCAGCCCACCATAGCCGTATGAAGGTCATACTCCCACAGCTGAATATCCAGCCCAATTATCTGAACAAGCTAAGATATTGAGCAGCTTAAGTGTCTTTTTTTTTTCCCCCAAACCTCCTTATGGAGGTTTAAACCACTACATTATCAAATGAGGATTCTAACTGGGCATCTGAATCTGTGTTTTCTCTCCTTGTCCATTGCACTCGTGCCATAGTGCTTGTTTCTTTTTTGTTATCCTATGGTTTGCTTTGGTGTCTGTTTTTATGTCCCCATTTGCCTTGCTTTTCTGGAATTTTGGCGGTGGGGGGGGAATGAGAAAATAGTTACTGTTCTTATGCATTTACGGGGTTAAAAAAATTGAAGAAGGCCATCTTTACCATCATCTTCGCCAATATTCTAGATAAGAATGAAAATTGAACAAATTTGTAGCCAGTGGTAAGAGTGAGACTGTGCTTCTGAAAGAAAGGTTCAATTGCTCCTTGAGCTGCTGGGCAGCACGGGGACTGTGAGGGTTGGGGAGCCTTGGTTGCTGAGAGCTATGGGGCGAGCAAATAGGCATTTGTGTGTGAGTTGCCTGGGTACTGGGAGGCATCTGAATGGATATGAGGTGATGTTCAACCCCATTGTGTTTATATGAATACACATTACCATTTCCCGCAAGGAAGTTGATAACAGCACCATGATGCTTTGTTATAAAATCCATTGAACATTTTCCTGCATGTTTTGCTCTCTTTAAAATGGCTCAGGAACAGGCATGCGAAGTGCCATTGCCCCTCTGTAACATTCTCTTTCCCCAAATGAGAACCCGTTGGAACACACTGTAGGGGTGTTTCACTGCAAAATGCTTGGCATAGACAAACCAGAGCAAATGAGGGATTTTCCTTTAAACCCAGCAGGTTTGGGGGTTGTGTGTGGCGGGGTTAGGATGGCATTCATTGTTTTTCTCTTCTCTGTATTTCTATGTTAAACCTTACAGGAGCAGCTAAAGAGCAAGGGGACTTAATTATGCGTAAATGGAAGACAATGAAGAGTCCTTAGGAGTGTAATTAGCTGTGGATGTAGATGTGTGCCTTCTTGTAGCTGCATTTTATTTGCATAGGAATAAAAAAGTTTGGAAACACACAGGTTCAGAACATGTTAAAAGACCTTTTGGCCACAGAGGCATATTCAGAGGTTAGCACAGCATTTTGCAGATACCATGTGTTAGAACTGAAATCATAAAACAGAAGTGAAAAGCTGCCCCACTCAATAACACCACCAATAACAGTAGTGAACCGTTTATCCAATAAAAGAACCCCTTCTGTAGCAAGATAACAATATTTAAATGTACTCAAAAATCTTTTTAAAAGAAAAAAGAAGAGAAAGTAAACTAAAATCTTAAATCTATGGCTAGAGTTCTGCTTGTAATTCAATGTCTTTGGCTTCTAGGCAGTCCAGGCGTGGAATCTAGAAACATGTTGATGCAATTGGAAAGTAAGAGCATGTCACAGGGATATGAGAAGTGAAAAACTACTATATTATGGTTGAAGTTCTGTATAAAAAATATGTTCCTCTCTGTGTATATTTTATTAAAGAAATATCAGTACATATTATGCTTGCTTAAGGTGATGGATTCCTGCAGCCTGGAAATTTCTTCACTTTTCATAACCATTCTTGATAACCTGTCCTAATACTTAATAATAACCTTTTTCCTGTCAACAGTTATTGCTCAGTCTCCATCACTTAAATCCTTCCTTTTGTCCTCCTGGTTCATTCCCTCCTGATCTGTCTTTGGTGAAACTGGAGGACAGTTAAACTCTCTATTTTGCTTTATTATTAATCATTTTTTTGTGTGTGATGATTCCTCCAGACCTAGGACAGACCCTGTGACAAGAGGTCCGGCCAGCCTTTGTCCAGAGTTGGGGAAATACTTTTTCACTGTGAGAAAGGGGAAGCGAGGCTCAGTGAACTATGTTATTAAAGAACATTCAGGTGAAAGATTATCAAGTTAGTTGAGTACTGAAGATGATTCCTCAGCAACAAGGAAGATTATTAAAGATACTAAGAGAAGATATCAACCAATCAGAACTAAGAATCAATGAGATGAAATAGACAGGAAGGAAGAGAAGAGTTAGATCAGGAACACCTTACCTGTATAAGCAGGCCATACTGAGAAAAATCAAAGGAGAATTAGGGTGAAGAACTGAGGGTACAAAGGCAAAAGGGTACAGATGGGGCTGGAGGAGCTGAGAAAATTGTGCAGGACTGGGCTTGAAAGTGGAAGTAAATGACAATTTCAAATGTTACCTGAGCTCTGTGCTGACTGGCAAAAAGTGACACTTAACAAAGCTCTCTATGCTGGATGCCTGGATGGCTCAGTTGGTTAAGTGTCTGCCTTTGGCTCAGGTCATGATCCCAGGGTCCTGGGATTGAGCACACCCCCCTCTCCCGGTGGGGCTCCCTGCTCAGTGGGGAGTCTGCTTCTGCCCCCTCTTCATGGGCCCTCTCTGTCTGTCTCTCACTTGTGCTCTCTTGATCTCTCCCATGTGCTCTCTCTCTCAAATAAATAAATAAAATCTTAAAAAATAAAAGAAAGCTCTCTACCCTTTGGCTTTTGGCTAACCACAATGGACCACTTTGCCCTCTCACATTTTAGGGTATGACCCATCACCCTTCTTCCACGTGACTCCCAAAAGACTCATGGATCATTCCCGTATGTACCAGCCTTCATGAGAATCCAGGTCCCCTTTCTTTTCACTGAGATGTTCATCATTAATGAATGTTCTCCCTATTCAGTAACCAAAATAAAATCATCTCCTTCACTGTCTGGTGCATTTTGTCTTTCATGCAGCAATATACATTTCTTCTGAAGGTATCAGTTGAATCTACAAAGATTCACTCCTCAGTGGTATTGCCATCCAGGAAATGATAATGTCCAAGTTTTAAAAGGGGAAAGAAAAAGGTGTAAGAATAATTTAGGACCATTAAAATCTCCACCTTCTCCGATAGAAGTTTCTTCGGAGTCTAACAGAAGAGACCCAAGTGTCCCAGGGCCAGGTGAACTGCTTAGTTTGGGTCCTTACTCACCCCCAATCTCTACAGGATGGATGTGAGTAAGTAACGGGGGATAAAAGAAGGCTCTCAGCACGGAGGGTTGTATGGTCTAATGTGAATGTCCGTTCTTCTATCCTTCTACAGGTCCTCCAGAGTTCACTTTAGGGTCATGACTGCCAGTCTAGAAAGTGGACTTAGTAGCAACTGAAGCTCACTCTTTTTCTGGAGATGGGGGCAAACACAATCACTTTCACACTCAACCACTATGACTTCAACCCTGAGAGGAGGCCCTTAGCCCACCGAGTTCCCAGCACCTCACCTTGGGGTGCATATGCACTTCGCTGAGCCCCAACTACAGAGAATGGTATACTCAACTAATCAGCTTCATCAGATTCTGTGTTCTATCACTAATTTACTATATTGAACTAATTTTTTAAATAGGTAACATATAAGCACTCAAGACGGACTTGTAAATATGTAAAACCATGTACAGTTAAAATTAAGTTTCTCTTCCACCCTTGACTACTGGTCCTTATTCCACTCTCCCAAGGCAAACATGGTTGCCAAATGTATTATTTTAAGTATTTTAAGCATTTAGGTGATGTGTGTGTGTATGTGAGATAGAAAGAGAAATGTTATGTATGTACATCATATATATGTTATGTATAGTTTATATTCCCATATTTACATATGCTATCTGTGATACATTTTGTGAAGAAACACTATATATCAAACTATACTTTCTGTTGTGTACTTTGCTCTTTTAATTTACTAACCAGCATGCATTAAAGATCCTTTCAGATCCATATATAAAAAGCTGCCCCATTATTTTTAATAGCTGCGAAAATCCATCAGATTACATGCCATAATATATTTAAGTGGTCCCCAACTGATGGTCATACAGGTTGTTTCTGATCTTTTCAAACATAAAAAACAGTGCCTGGAATTTTCTTGTTCTCATACAGTTCTTGAGTGTTTGCCTGTATATCTGTAGGATAAATATGTTGTGAAGGAATTTCCAACCCAAAGAGTAAATGCATTTGTATTTATGACAGGTACTGCTCAATTGCCTTCTGCAGGTGCTGCACAAATCTTCACTCCTTCTGCACTGTTTTCTCCGATCCAAAATGACACACTGTGGAATCAGCTTTGTAGTCTGAGTATACAAATAATTAAAATGTTATTTCTTTGCATACAAAATTTTATTTCTCTTGTTTTTAATAATTACCTTTTCTAATGGCTTTGTCACACTCTCAAACAGCCAGTGGTGATCTTGAATGCCAGAATATTCCTCTCTGTCCCTTCTCTCATTCCGCAGCACCTAGCACATAGCCCTATATAGGGAAGGTACTCAAAACAGTTCCATTGATTCATTGATCTTATCCCAAGCATTGATTAGGTATGCTAATCACTTGGCTCTTGTGCCAGACTTCTTTCCTTCTCAATTTCCAAGGTGGCCTCATTAGGAGTAAGAACAGGAAATGGCTCTCACCTCCCTGTCTGTGCTATTGATATTTAATGAGGAGTGTTTAGGTGGAGGATAAATATAAATTCGGTTCATGTGTCAATAGAATGAAGGAGAATGTATGTAAATGAACTTTTCGACAGGATGTAGGACTAGAGTTTCTTTGCCTGGGAATTCCTCATTTGTGAAGCATGTTTTCCCCCAGGGGAGTAAAACAAGATTTGATTCAGTTTTTTTCCTAAATTAAATTAAACAGAATGGTCATATGATCCCCAAGGGGAGACATACTTCACATTCTGATGGGATGATGGCTTACTCCAAAGCAAGTAACTTTTGAATTGGAACTGTCTCTGATGAGAGATGGAGGAGGAAATGAATTGATGTGCTGGTCTAATGAGCAATATTATTAAAAACCCATTCCAAAGATCATGGTGTATTCATGGCAGGTAGTTGAGTATAATGTTCAGCTGTGAAGAGTGTTAACTGCAGGTAAATGTTGCTGGTGTTTGTTTGCCTTTCTTCATCATTTGCCTATACCCTCTGGGGACTAAATAATAGGTTTGGGAGAAGAATTCTTTATTTTTAATCATAAATCTACTAAAATGACATTTCCCCCATTTCTTAGTCAACACTGGTTTTTAATTTAGCAAGTCAATTAAGACAGGGAAACTGAAGAGACCCGGTGATAAAAAGCTGTTTTTTTTTCCTTTGCTTTTTTTTCCTGCTTCTATTCTTCTAGGACCTGCACCCTCACATTACACCTGCCTTCATGTATGTCCTCATGTAAAGATCAAAGAGTTAATGATTTCTTTGGAGTCTTCCAGTACAGTAGATAACATCTAAGCAGTGACCAGTTGAGGTCATCATCAGCGTTCTCCAAGACCACTGACTGCAAACACCTTGACTTCAAGAACCTTGGCTCCAGGGCATATGTCACTGATGGAGGACACCTGAGCACTTGTTCTAGATGCCTGAGAGGACAAGGTACACCAGACCACCAACCTCAATAAAAACTTCAGACCCCCAAGCAGGGATGAGACTCATACTCCTTTTCCTTTTCCAGTCTCCCAGATATTCTGTCTTTATCTGCTCTCTCTGTGTCTTCAGTAAACTCTACTCTTATTTTCTCTCAGATCACATTTGATTTCCATCCTGCAGGAAGCCAAGGATCCTCTTGGCAGGTCCTGGGGGGACCCTCTCTGGGTCCTTGGACCCAGCCTGCCTGAATCAAGTTAGATCCTGTTCTGTTGACATTTAGGTATTTTTAACTTCCAACCACGTGTTGCAACTTTGTATAGTACTCATAAAGAATTTATAGAAAGTTTATTTTTTATTCATTTCTAAAATTTTTCATTGTTATGTTAATCACCATAGATAACATCATTAGTTTTTGATGTAGTGTTCCATGATTCATTGTTTGTGCATAACACCCAGTGGTCCATGCAGAACGTGCGCTCTTTAATACCCATCACCAGGCCTCCCCTCTAGAAACCTCAGTTTGTTTTTAAGAGTCCAACGTCTCTCATGGTTCGTCTCCCCCTCTGACTTACTCCCCTTCATTCTTCCCCTCCTGCTATCTGCTTCTTTTTCATTTTTCTTAACATATGTTGCATTATTTGTTTCAGAAGTACAGATCTGTGGTTCAACAGTCTTGCACAATTCACAGCGCTCACCATAGCACATACCCGACCCAATGTCTATCACCCAGCCACCCCATCCCTCCCACCCACCACCACTCCAGCAACCCTCAGTTTGTTTCATGAGATTAACAATGCCTCATATCAGTGAGGTCATATGATACATGTCTTTCTCTGATTGACTTATTTCACTCAGCATAACACCCTCCAGTTCCATCCACGTTGTTGCAAATGCCAAGATCTCATTCTTTTGATGGCTGCATAATATTCCATTGTGTGTATATACCACCTCTTCTTTATCCATTCATCTGTCGATGGACATCTTGGCTCTTTCCACAGTTTGGCTATTGTGGACATTGCTGCTATAAACATTGGGGTGCACGTACCCCTTCGGATCCCTACATTTGTATCTTTGTGGTAAATAGCCAGTAGTGCAATTGCTGGATCGTATGGAAGCTCTATTTTCAACTGTTTGAGGAACCTCCATACTGTTTTCCAGAGGGGTTGCACCAGCTTGCATTCCCACCAACAGTGTAGGAGGGTTCCCCTTTCTCCGCATCCCCGCCAACATCTGTCATTTCCTGACTTGTTAATTTTAGCCATTCTGACTGGTGAGGTAGTATCTCATGGAGATTTTGATTTGGATTTCCCTGATGCCGAGCAATGTTGAGCACTTTTTCATGTGTCTGTTGGCCATTTGGATGTCTTCTTTGGAAAAATGTGTGTTCATGTCTTCTGCCCATTTCTTAATTGGATTATTTGTTCTTTGGGTGTTGAGTTTGATAAGTTCTTTATAGACTTTGGATGCTAGCCCTTTATCTGATATGTCATTTGCAAATATTTTCACCCATTCTGTCGGTTGTCTTTTGGTTTTGTGGACTGTTTCTTTTGCTGTGCAAAAGCTTTTTATCTTGATGAAATCCCAATAGTTCATTTTTGCCCTTGATTCCCTTGCCTTTGGCGATGTTTCTAGGAAGAAGTTGCTGCAGCTGAGGTCGAAGAGATTGCTACCTGTGTTCTCCTTTAGGATTTGGATGGACTCCTGTCTCACGTTTAGGTCTTTCAACCATTTGGAGTCTCTTTTTGTGTGTGGTGTAAGGAAATGGTCCAGTTTCATTCTTCTGCATGTGGCTGTCCAATTTTCCCAACACCATTTGTTGAAGAGACTGTCTTTTTTCCATTGGACATTCTTTCCTGCTTTGTCAAAGATGAGTTGACCATAGAGTTGAGGGTCCATTTCTGGGCTCTCTGTTCTGTTCCATTGATCGATGTGTCTGGTTTTGTGCCAGTACCATACTGTCTTGATGATGACAGCTTTGTAATAGAGCTGGAAGTCTGGAATTGTGATGCCGCCAGCTTTGCTTTTCTTTTTCAAGATTCCTCTGGCCATTCGGGGTCTCTTCTGGTTCCATACAAATTTTAGGATTATTTGTTCCATTTCCTTGAAGAAAGTGGAGGGTATTTTGATGGGGATTGCATTGAATGTGTAGATTGCTCTAGGGAGCATTGACATCTTCACAATGTTTCTTCTTCCAATCCATGAGCATGGAACGTTTTTCCATTTCTTTGTGTCTTCTTCAATTGCTTTCATGAGTATTTTATAGTTTTCTGAGTACAAATCCTTTGCTTCTTTGGTTAAATTTATTCCTAGGTATCTTATGGTTTTGGGTGCAACTGTAAATGGGATCGACTCCTTGATTTGTCTCTCTTCTGTCTTGTTGTTGGTGTATAGGAATCCCACTGATTTCTGTGCATTGATTTTATATCCTGCTACTTTACTGAATTCCTGTATGAGTTCTAGCAGCTTTGGGGTGGAGTCTTTTGGGTTTTCCACATACAGTATCATATCATCTGCAAAGAGTGACAGTTTGACTTCCTCCTTCCCGATTTGGATGCCTTTGATTTCTTTTTGTTGTCTGATTGCTGTGGCAGGACTTCTAATACTATGTTGAATAGCAGTGGTGAGAGTGGACATCCCTGCCGCGTTCCTGACCTTAGGGGAAAAGCTCTCAGCTTTTCCCCATTGAGAATGATATTCACTGTAGGTTTTTCATAGATGGCTTTTATGATATTGAGGTATGTACCCTCTATCCCTATACTCTGAAGAGTTTTGATCAAGAAAGGATGCTGTACTTTGTCAAATGCTTTTTCTGCATCTATTGAAAGGATCAAATGATTCTTGTTCTCTCTTTTGTTAATGTATTATATCCCATTGATTGATTTGTGGATGTTGAACCAATCTTGCAGCCCAGGGATAAAACCCACTTGGTCATGGTGAATAATCCTTTTAATGTGCTGTTGGATCCTATTGGCTAGGATTTTGGTGAGAATTTTGGCATCCATGTTCATCAAGGATATTGGTCTGTAATTCTCCTTTTTTGTTGGGGTCTTTGTCTGGTTTTGGGATCAAGGTAATGGTGGCCTCATAAAATGAGTTTGGAAGTTTTCCTTCCATTTCTATTTTTTGGAACAGTTTCAGAAGAATAGGTATTAATTCTTTAAATGTTTGGTAGAATTCACCTGGGGAGCCATCTGGCCCTGGGCTTTTGTTTTTTTGAAGATTTTTGATGACTGCTTCAGTTTCCTTAGTGGTTATAGGTCTGTTCACGTTTTCTGTTTTTTCCTGGTTCAGTTTTGGTAGTTGATACATCTCTAGGAATGCACCCATTTCTTCCAGGTTATCTAATTTGCTGGCATGGAGTTGCTCATACTATGTTCTTATAATTGTTTGTATTTCTTTGGTGTTGGTTGTGATCTCTCCTCTTTCATTCATGATTTTGTTGATTTGGGTCATTTCTCTTTTCTTTTTGATTAGTCTGGCCAGGGGTTTATCAATCTTGTTAATTCTTTCAAAGAACCAGCTCCTAGTTTCACTGATCTGTTCTACTGTTCTTTTGGTTTCTATTTCATTGATTTCTGCTCTGATCTTTATTATTTCTCTTCTCCTGCTGGGTTTGGGCTTTATTTGCTGTTCTTTCTCCAGCTTCTTTAGGTGTAGGGTTAGGTTGTGTATTTGAGACCTTTCTTCTCTCTTGAGAAAGGCTTGTATTGCTATATACTTTCCTCTCAGGACTGCCTTTGCTGTATCCCAAAGATTTTGAACCATTGTGTTTTCATTTTCATTGGTTTCCATGAATATTTTTAATTCTTCTTTAATTTCCTGGTTGGCCCATTCATTCTTTAGTAGGATGCTCTTTAGCCTCCATGTATTTGAGTTCTTTCCAACTTTCCTCTTGTGATTGAGTTCTAGTTTCAATGCATTGTGTTCTGAAAATATGCAGGGAATGATCCCAATCTTTTGGTACCGGTTGAGACCTGATTTGTGACCTAGGATGTGATCAATTCTGGAGAACGTTCCATATGCACTAGAGAAGAATGTGTATTCCGTTGCTTTGGGATGGAATGTTCTGAATATGTCTGTGAAGTCCATTTGGTCCAGTGTGTCATTTAAAGTCTTTATTTCCTTGTTGATCTTTTGCTTAGAGGATCTGTCCATTTCAGTTAGGGGGCTGTTAAAGTCCCCCACTATTATTGTATTGTTGTCAATGTGTTTCTTTGCTTTTGTTAATAATTGCCTTATATAACTGGCTGCTCCCATGTTCGGGGCATAGATATTTACAATTTTTAGATCTTCTTGTTGGATAGACCCTTTAGGATATGGTGTCCTTCCTCATTTCTTGTTACAGTCTTTGTTTTAAAATCTAATTTGTCTGATATAAGGATTGCCACCCCAGCTTTCTTTTGGTGTCCATTAGCATGGTAAATCGTTTTCCACCCCCTCACTTTCAATCCGGGGTGTCTTTGGGTCTAAAATGAGTCTCTTGCAGACAGCATATCGATGTTTTGGTTTTTTTTAATCCAATCTGATAGCCTGTGTCTTTTGATTGGGGCATTTAGCCCTTTTACTTTCAGGGTAACTATTGAAAGGTATGAATTTAGTGCCATTGCATTGCCTGTAAGGTGACTGTGACTCTATATTGTCTGTGTTCCTTTCTGATCTATGCTGCTTTTAGATTCTCTCTTTGCTTAGAGAACCCCTTTCAATATTTCCTGGAGGGCTGGTTTCGTGTTTGCAAATTCCCTTAGTTTTTGTTTGTCCTGGAAGCTTTTTATCTCTCCTTCAGTTTTCAATGAGAGCCTAGCTGGATATAGTATTCTTGGCTGCATATTTTTCTCGTTTAGTGCTCTGAATATATCATGCCAGTCCTTTCTGGCCTGCCAGGTCTCTGTGGATAGGTCTGTTGCCAATCTAATATTTCTACCATTGTAGGTTATCTTTCTCTTCTCCTGAGCTGCTTTCAGGATTTTCTCTTTGTCTCTGAGACACATAAGTTTTACTATTACAGGTCGGGGTGTTGACCTATTTTTATTCATTTTGAGAGGGGTTCTCTGTGCCTCCTGAATTTTGATGCCTGTTTCCTTCCTCACATTAGGGAACTTCTCTGCTATTATTTGCTCCAATATACCTTCTGCCCCTCTCTCACTTTCTTCTTCTTCTGGGATCCCAATTATTCTAATGTTGTTTTGTCTTATTGTACTGCTTATCTCTCGAATTCTGCCCTCGTGATGCTGTAGTTGTTTCTCTCTCTTTTTCTCAGCCTCTTTATTTTCCATCATTTGGTCTTCTATTTTGCTGATTCTCTCTTCTGCCTCATTTATCCTAGCAGTTAGTGCCCCCATTTTTGATTGCACCTCATTAATAGCCTTTTTGATTTCGACTTGGTTAGATTTTAGTTCTTTTATTTCTCCAGAAAGGGTTTCTCTAATAACTTCCATGCTTTTCTCAAGCCCAGCTACTATCTTTAAAGTCATGATTCTGAACTCTAGGTCCGACATCGTACTAATGTCCGTATTGAGTATGTCCCTGGCTGACAGTACTACCTCTTTTTCTTTTTGCTGAGGTGATTGTTTTCGTTTTGTGGTTTTGTCCAGAGGAGAATAGATGAATGAGAGAACAAAATGCTAATAGGTTAACAACGTCCACAGCAAATATACTCTATACAAATCAGAAATGACCTGAGACCAGGGGAAAAGAAAGGGAAAGAAAGAAAAAAGAACGAGAAAAAAAAAAAGAAAAAAGAAAAAGATAAAAACAAAAACAGAACAATGCAAAAAAAAAGCAGAATATGATCAAATATGATCAGGCTAGTGCCTAGATCAGTTCCACACACTAGATTTGGGCGTATTTTGGTCAGTTGGATAAAAAGTGCCTCCTAAAATTTTAAAGGATGAAAGATTTATATATGTACAAAATAAGGGTTGATATAATGAAGGGATGGAAAATGACTGTAAAGATGAAAATTATAAAAGATTTTATAAAATGAATTGATAAGAAGTTGTTTGCAAAAAGAAAGAAGAAGATTTAAAAAAAAAAAAGAAAAAAAAGGGAGAGAATGTG